>NC_090923.1:975071981-975372469 GCF_040938575.1 Ambystoma mexicanum | reverse complement strand
GAGGGGTGGGGGGTAACAGGAGAGAGGCACGGGGTATGAGCAGGGGGTGGGGGGCAACAGCAGGGAGACACAGGGCATGAGCAGGGGGTGGGGGGCAACAGCAGGGAGACACGGGGCATGAGCGGGGGGATGGGGGAACACGAGGGAGACACGGGGCATGAGAGGGGGGTGGGGGGTAACAGGAGAGAGACACGGGACATGAGCGGGGGGTGAGGGGCAAAAGCAGGGAGACACGGGGCATGAGCGGGGGGCAACAGGAGACAGACACGGGGCATGAGCAGGGGTGGGGGGTAACAGGAGAGACACGAGCATAAGCGGGGGTGGGGGGAACAAGAGAGAGACACGGGGCATGAGCGGGGGGTGGGGGCAACAGCAGGGAGACATGGGGCATGACTGGGGGCAACAGGAGAGAGACATGGGGTATGAGCGGAGGGTGGGGGCAACAGCAGAGAGACACGGGGCATGAGCAGGGGGTGGGGGGCAACAGCAGGGAGACACGGGGCATGACCGGGGGTGGGGGGTAACAGAAGAGAGACACGGGGCATGAGCGGAGGGTGGGGGGCAACAGCAGAGAGACACGGGGCATGAGAGGGGGGTGGGGGGTAACAGGAGAGAGACACAGGGCATGAGCGGGGGTGGAGGCAACAGGAGAGAGACATGGGGCATGAGGGTGGGGTGGGGGATAACAGGAGAGAGACACGGGGCATGAGCGGGGGGTGGGGGGCAAAAGCAGGGAGACACGGGGCATGACCAGGGGGTGGGGGGTAATAGGAGAGAGTCGCGGGGGGTGGGGGGCAACAGCAGGGAGACACGGGCATGACTGAGGGGTGGGGGCAACAGGAGAGAGACACAGGGCATGAGAGGGGGTGGGGGTAACAGGAGAGAGACACGGGACATGAGCGGGGGGTGAGGGGCAACAGCAGGGAGACACGGGGCATGAGCGGGGGGGCAACAGGAGAAAGACACGGGCATGACCAGTGGTGGGGGGTAACAGGAGAGACACGAGCATAAGCGGGGGTGGGGGGAACAAGAGAGAGACATGGGGCATGAGCGGGGGTGGGGGGCAATAGCAGGGAGACATGGGGCATGACTGAGGGCAACAGGAGAGAGACACGGGGTATGAGCGGGGGGTGGGGGAAACAGCAGGGAGACACAGGTCATGAGCAGGGGGAGGGGGGCAACAGCAGGGAGACACGGGGCATGACCGGGGGTGGGGGGTAACAGGAGAGAGACAATGGGGCATTAGCGGAGGGTGGGGGGCAACAGCAGGGAGACACGGGGCATGAGAAGGGGGTGGGGGGTAACAGGAGAGAGACACAGGGCATGAGCAGGGGGTGGAGGCAACAGGAGAGAGACACGGGGCATGAGCGTGGGGTGGGGGGGTAACAGGAGAGAGACACAGGGCATGAGCGGGGGGTGGGGGGGCAAAAGCAGGGAGACAAGGGGCATGACCAGGGGGTGGGGGCTAATAGGAGAGAGACGTGGGGGGTGGGGGGCAACAGCAGGGAGACACAGGGCATGACCGAGGGGTGGGGGGCAACAGGAGAGAGACACAGGGCATGAGAGGGGGTGGGGGTAACAGGAGAGAGACACGGGGCATGAGCGGGGGGGTGGCGGTGCAACAGCAGGGAGACACGAAGCATGACCAGGGGGTGGGGGTTAACAGGAGAGAGACACAGGGCATGAGCGGGCGGTGGGGGGCAACAGCAGGGAGACATGGGGCATGACCGGGGTGGGGGGCAACAGGAGAGAGACACGGGGCATGACAGGTGGGTGGGGGGTAACAGGAGAGAGACACGGGGCATGAGAGGGGGGTGGGGGACAACAGCAGGGAGACACGGGGCATGAGAGGAGGATGGGTTGAACACGAGGGAGACACAGTGCATGAGAGGGGGTTGGGGGTAACAGGAGAGAGACACGGGGCGTGAGCGGGGGGTGGGGGGCAACAACAGCAGGGAGACACTGTGCATGAGCGGGGGTGGGGGACAACAGCAGGGAGACACGGGGCATGAGAGGGGGGTGGGGGACAACAGCAGGGAGACACGGGGCATGAGAGGAGGATGGGTTGAACACGAGGGAGACACAGTGCATGAGAGGGGGTTGGGGGTAACAGGAGAGAGACACGGGGCATGAGCGGGGGGTGGGGGGCAACAGCAGCAGGGAGACACTGTGCATGAGCGGGGGGTGGGGGACAACAGCAGGGAGACACGGGGCATGACGGGGGTGGGGGCAACAGGAGAGAGACACGGGGCATGAGCGGGGGCTGGGGGCAACAGCAGGGAGACACGGGGCATGATCGAGGGGTAGGGGGCAACAGCATGGAGACAAGGGGCATGAGCGGGGGGTGGGGGGCAACAGCAGGGAGACACGGGGCATGAGCAGGAGGTGGGGGTAACAGGAGAGAGACACGGGGCATGACAGGGGGATGGGGGTAACAGGAGAGAGACACAGGGCATGAGCGGGAGATGGGGGGCAACAGCAGGGAGACAGGGGGCATGAGCGGGGGGCGGGGGGGAACAGGGGAGACACGAGGCATGAGCGGGGGTGGGGGGAACAAGAGAACAAGAGAGAGACACAGGGCATGAGCGGGGGGGGTGGGGGGTAACATCAGGGAGACACAGGGCATGACCAGGGGGTGGGGGGTAACAGGAGAGAGACACAGGGCATGAGCGGGGGTTGGGGGGCAACAGCAGGGAGACACGGGGCATGACCGGGGGTGGGGGGCAACAGGAGAGAGACACGGGGCATGAGAGGGGGGTGGGGGGTAACAGGAGAGAGACACTGGGCATGAGTGGGGGGCAACAGCAGGGAGACGCGGGGCATGACCGGGGGGTGGGGGTAACAGGAGAGAGACACGGAGCATGAGCGGGGGGTGGGGGGTAACAGGAGAGAGACACGGGGCATGAGCTGGGGGTGGGGGGCAAAATCAGGGAGACACGGGGCATGACCAGGGGGTGGGGGGTAATAGGAGACAGACACGGGGCATGAGAGGGGGTGGGCGGTAACAGGAGAGAGACACGGGGCATGAGCGGGTGGTGGGAGGGCAACAGCAGGGAGACACGAAGCATGACCAGGGGTGTGGGGGTTAACAGGAGAGAGACACGGGGCATGAGCGGGGGGTGGGTGGAACACGAGGGAGAGACAGTGCATGAGAGGGGGGTGGGGCGTAACAGGAGAGAGACACGGGGCGTGAGCGGGGGGTTGGGGGCAACAGCAGGGAGACACGGTGCATGAGCTGGGGGTGGGGGGCAACAGCAGGGAGACACTGGGCATGAGCGGGGGGTTGGGGGCAACAGCAGGGAGACACGGGGCATGACCATGGGGTTGGGGGCAAGAGGAGAGAGACACGGGGCATGAGCGGGTGCTGGGGGCAACAGCAGGGAGACACGGGGCATGATTGAGGGGTAGGGGGCAACAGCATGGAGACACGGGGCATGAGCGAGGGGTGGGGCAACAGCAGGGAGACACGAGGCATGAGCAGGAGGGTGGGGGTAACAGGAGAGAGACACGGGGCATGAGAGGGGGATAGGGGTAACAGGAGAGAGACACAGGGCATGAGCGGGGGATGGGGGGCAACAGCAGGGAGACAGGGGGCATGAGCGGGGGGCGGGGGGAACAGGGGAGACACGAGGCATGAGCGGGGGTGGGGGGAACAAGAGAGAGACACGGGGCATTAGCTGGGGGTGGGGGGCAACAGGAGACAGACATGGGGCATGAGCAGGGGGTGGGGGATAACAAGAGAGAGACATGTGGCATGAGCGGGGGGTGGGGGGCAACAGCAGGGAGACACGGGGCATGAGCGGGGGGTGGGGGGGCAACAGCAGGGAGACACGGGGCATGAGCGGGGGGTGAGGGGCAACAGCAGGCAGACACGGGGCATGACCGGGGGGTGGGGGAATAGGAGAGAGACACGGGGCATGAGCAGGGGGTGGGGGGCAACCGCAGGGAGATTCGGGACATGAGCGGGGGGTGGGGAGAACATGAGGGAGACATGGGGCATGAGAGGGGATTGGGGGGTAACAGGAGAGAGACACGGGGCATGAGCTGGGGGGTGGGGGCAACAGCAGGGAGACACGGGGCATGACCGGGGGGTGGAGGGCAACAGAAGGGAGACATGGGGCATGACCGGGGGTGGGGGGCAACAGGAGAGAGACACAGGGCATGAGAGGGGGTGGGGGGTAACAGGAGAGAGACATGCAGCATGAGAGGGGAGTGGGGGGTAACAGGAGAGAGACACGGGGCATGAGCGGGGGCGGGGGAAACAGCAGGGAGACATTGGGCATGATCAGGGAAGGGGGCAGCAAGAGAGAGACACGGGGCATGAGAGGGGGTGGGGGGTAACAGGAGAGAGACACGGGGCATGAGAGAGGGGTGGGGGTAACAGGAGAGAGGCACGGGGCATGAGCAGGGGGGCAACAGCAGGGAGACACGGGGCATGAGCGGTGGGTGGGGGGCAACAGCAGGGAGACACGGGGCATGAGCGGGGGGATGGGGGAACACGAGGGAGACACGGGGCATGAGAGGGGGTGGGGGGTAACAGGAGAGAGACACGGGACATGAGTGGGGCGTGAGGGGCAACAGCAGGGAGACACGGGGCATGAGCAGGGGGCAACAGGAAAAAGACACGGGGCATGAGCAGGGGTGGGGGTTAACAGGAGAGACACGAGGCATGAGCGGGGGGTGGGGGGCAACAGCAGGGAGACATGGGGCATGACTGGGGCAAAAGGAGAGAGACATGGGGTATGAGCGGGGGTGGGGGCAACAGCAGGGAGACACGGGGCATGAGCAGGGGGTGGGGGGCAACAGCAGGGAGACACGGGGCATGACCGGGGGTGGGGGGTAACAGGAGAGAGACACGGGGCATGAGCGGAGGGTGGGGGGCAACAGGAGAGAGACACAGGGCATGAGCGGGGGGTGGAGGCAACAGGAGAGAGACACGGGGCATGAGGGTGGGGTGGGGGGTAACAGGAGAGAGACACGATGCATGAGCGGGGGTGGGGGGCAAAAGCAGGGAGACACGGGGCATGACCAGGGGGTGGGGGGTAATAGGAGAGATACGTGGGGGGTGGGGGCAACAGCAGGGAGACACGGGGCATGACCGAGGGGTGGGTGGCAACAGGAGAGAGACACAGGGCATGAGAGGGGGTGGGGGGGTAACAGGAGAGAGACACGGGGCATGAGCGGGGGGTGGGAGGGCAACAGCAGGGAGACACGAAGCATGACCAGGGGGTGGGGGTAAACAGGAGAGAGACACGGGGCATGAGCGGGCGGTGGGGGGCAACAGCAGGGAGACACGGGGCATGACCGGGGGGTGGGGGGCAACAGGAGAGAGACACGGGGCATGAGAGGTGGGTGGGGGGTAACAGGAGAGATACACGGGGCATGAGAGGGGGGTGGGGGACAACAGCAGGGAGACACGGGGCATGAGAGGGGGGTGGGTGGAACACGAGGGAGACACAGTGCACGAGAGGGGATTGGGGGGTAACAGGAGAGAGACACGGGGCGTGAGCGGGGGTGGGGGGCAACAGCAGGGAGACACGGGGCATGAGCTGGGGGTGGGGGGCAACAGCAGGGAGACACAGGGCATGACCAGGGGGTGTGGGGTAACAGCAGGGAGACACGGGGCATGACCGGGGGGTGGGGACAACAGGAGAGAGACACGGGGCATGAGCGGGGGCTGGCAACAGCAGGGAGACATGGGGCATGATCGAGGGGTAGGGGGCAACAGCATGGAGACACGGGGCATGAGCGGGGGGTGGGGGGCAACAGCAGGGAGACATGGGGCATGAGCAGGAGGTGGGGGGTAACAGGAGAGAGACACGGGGCATGAGAGGGGGATGGGGGTAACAGGAGAGAGATACAGGGCATGAGCGGGGGATGGGGGGCAAAAGCAGGGAGACAGGGGGCATGAGCGAGGGGCGGGGGGGAACAGGGGAGACACGAGGCATGAGCGGGGGTGGGGTGAACAAGAGAGAGACACGGGGCATGAGCGGGGAGGTGGGGGGCAACATCAGGGAGACACAGGGCATGACCAGGGGTGGGGGGTGACAGGAGAGAGACACAGGGCATGAGCGGGGGGTGGGGGGCAACAGCAGGGAGAAACGGGGCATGACCGGGGATGGGAGGCAACAGGAGAGAGACACGGGGCATGAAAGGGGGGTGGGGGGTAGCAGGAGAGAGACACGGGGCATGAGTGGGGGGTGGGGGGCAACAGCAGGGAGACGCGGGGCATGACCGGGGGGTGGGGGTAACAGGAGAGAGACACGGGGCATGAGCGGGGGGTGGGGGGGTAACAGGAGAGAGACACGGAGCATGAGCGGGGGGTGGGGGGCAAAAGCAGGGAGACACGGGGCATGACCAGGGGGTGGGGGTAATAGGAGAGAGACGCGGGGGGTGGGGGGCAACAGCAGGGAGACACGGGGCATGACCGAGGGGTGGGGGGCAACAGGAGAGAGACACGGGGCATGAGAGGGGGTGGGGGTAACAGGAGAGAGACACGGGGCATGAGCGGGGGTGGGAGGGCAACAGCAGGTAGACACGAAGCATGACCAGGGGGTGAGGGTTAACAGGAGAGAGACACGGGGCATGAGCGGGCGGTGGGGGGGCAACAGCAGGGAGACACGGGGCATGACCGGGGGGTGGGGCGCAACAGGAGAGAAACACGGGGCATGAGAGGTGGGTGGGGGGTAACAGGAGAGAGACACGGGGCATGAGAGTGGGGTGGGGGACAACAGCAGGGAGACATGGGGCATGAGCGGGGGGTGGGTGGAACACGAGGGAGAGACAGTGCATGAGAGGGGGGTGGGGGTAACAGGAGAGAGACACGGGGCGTGAGCGGGGGGTGGGGGCATCAGCAGGGAGACACGGGGCATGAGCTGGGGGTAGGGGCAACAGCAGGGAGACACAGGACATGACCAGGGGGTGGGGGGCAACAGCAGGGAGACACTGGGCATGAGCGGGGGGTGGGGGGCAACAGCAGGGAGACACAGGGCATGACCGGGGGGTGGGGGCAACAGGAGATAGACACGAGGCATGAGCGGGGGCTGGGGGCAGCAGCAGGGAGACACGGGGCATGATCGAGGGGTAGGGGGCAACAGCATGGAGACACGGGGCATGAGCAGGGGGTGGGGGGCAACAGCAGGGAGACACGGGGCATGAGCAGGAGGTGGGGGGTAACAGGATAGAGACATGGGGCATGAGAGGGGGATAGAGGGTAACAGGAGAGAGACACGGCATGAGCAGGGGATGGGGGCAACAGCAGGGAGACAGGGGGCATGAGCGGGGGGCGGGGGGAACAGGGGAGACACGAGGCATGAGCGGGGGTGGGGGGAACAAGAGAGAGACACAGGGCATGACCAGGGGGTGGGGGGTAACAGGAGAGAGACACAGGGCATGAGAGGGGGTGGGGGTAACAGGAGAGAGACATGGGGCATGAGAGGGGGGTGGAGGGCAACAGCAGGGAGACACGGGGCATGACCGGGGGTGGGGGGCAACAGGAGAGAGACACGGGGCATGAGAGGGGGGTGGGGGTAACAGGAGAGAGACACGGGGCATGAGAGGGGGGTGGAGGGCAACAGCAGGGAGACACGGGGCATGAGCGGGGGGTGGGGGAAACACGAGGGAGACACGGGGCTTGACAGGGGGGTGGGGGTAACAGGAGAAAGACACGGGGCATGAGCAGGGGGTGGGGGGCAACAGCAGGGAGACACAAGGCATGAGCGGGGGGGTGTGGGGCAACAGCAGGGAGACACGGGGCATGACCGGGAGGTGGGGGGCAACAGCAGGGAGACAGGGGCATGAGCGGGGGTGGGAGGTAACAGGGGTGAGACACAGGGCATGAGCAGGGGGTGGGGGGCAACATCAGGGAGACACAGGGCATGAGAGGGGGTGGGGGTAACAGGAGAGAGACACGGGGCATGAGAGGGGGTTGGGGGGTAACAGGAGTGACACGGGGCATGAGCGGAGGGTGGGGGGCAACAGCAGGGAGACAGGGGGCATGAGAGGTGGGTGGGGGGTAACAGGAGAGAGACACGGGGCATGAGCGGGGGGTGGGGGCAACAGGAGAGAGACACGGGGCATGAGCGTGGGGTGGGGGGTAACAGGAGAGAGACACGGGGCATGAGCGAGGGGTGGGGGGCAACAGGAGAGAGACACGGGGCATGAGCGGGGGGTGGGGGGCAACAGCAGGGAGACACGGGGCATGAGCGGAGGGTGGGGTAACATGAGAGAGACACGGAGCATGAGAGGGGGTTTGGGGTCACAGGAGAGACACGGGGCATGAGAGGGGGGTGGGGGGCAACAGCAGGGAGACACGGGGCATGAGCGGAGGGTGGGGGGCTACAGGAGAGAGACAGGGGGCATGAGCGGGGGGGACAACAGGAGAGAGACACAGGGCATGAGCGTGGGGTGGGGGTAACAGGAGAGAGACACGGGGCATTAGCAGGGGTGGGGGGCAACAGGAGACAGACACGGGGCATGAGCGGGGGGTGGGGGGCAACAGCAGGGAGACACGGGGCATGACCGGGGATGGGGGGCAACAGGAAAGAGACACGGGGCATGAGTGGGGGCTGGAGGGCAACAGCAGGGAGACAAGGGGCATGATCGGGGTGGGGGGCAACAGGAGAGAGACACGGGGCATGAGAGGGGTGTGGGGGTAATAGAAGAGAGAAACGGGGCATGAGCGGCGGTGGAGGGCAACAGCAGGGAGACACGGGGCATGAGCGGGGGGTGGGGGGCAACAGCAGGGAGACATGGGGCATGAGCGGGGGGTGGGGGGCAACAGCAGGGAGACACGGGGCATGACCGGGGGATGGAGGGAACAGGAGAGAGACACGGGGCATGAGCGGGGGGTGGGGGGCAACAGCAGGGAGACACGGGGCATGACCGGGGGTGGGGGGCAACAGGAAAGAGACACGGGGCATGAGTGGGGGCTGGAGGGCAACAGCAGGGAGACAAGGGGCATGATCGGGGTGGGGGGCAACAGGAGAGAGACACGGGGCATGAGAGGGGTGTGGGGGTAATAGAAGAGAGACACGGGGCATGAGCGGCGGTGGAGGGTAACAGGGGAGAGACTCGGGGCATGAGCGGGGGGCAACAGCAGGGAGACACGGGGCATGACCGGGGATGGGGGGCAGCATGAGAGAGACACTGGACATGAGGGGGTGGGGGGTAACAGGAGAGAGACACGAGGCATGACCGGGGGTTGGGGGGCAACATGTGAGAGACACTGGACATAAGAGGGGGTGGGGGTAACAGGAGAGAGACACGGGGCATGAGAAGGGGGTGGGGGAGTAACAGGAGAGACACAGGGCATGAGAGGGGGGTGGGGGGAAACAGCAGGGAGACATGGGGCATGACTGGCGGTTGGGGGGCACAGCAGGGAGACACAGGGCATGAATGGGGGTGGGGGTAACAGGGGAGAGACTCGGGGCATGAGCGGGGGGCAACAGGAGACAGACACGGGGCATGAACGGGGGTGGGGGAAACTGCAGGGAGACATTGGGCATGATCAGGGGTGGGGGCAACAGGAGAGGGACATGGGGCATGAGAGGGGGGCGGGGGTAACAGGAGAGAGGCACGGGGCATGAGCAGGGGGTGGGGGGCAACAGCAGGGAGACACGGGGCATGAGCGGGGGGTGGGGGGCAACAGCAGGGAGACACGGGGCATGAGCGGGGGGATGGAGGAACACGAGGGAGACACGGGGCATGAGAGGGGGGTGGGGGGTAACAGAAGAGAGACACGGGACATGAGCGGGGGGTGAGGGGCAAAAGCAGGGAGACACGGGGCATGAGCAGGGGGCAACAGGAGACAGACACGGGGCATGAGCAGGGGTGGGGGGTAACAGGAGAGACACGAGCATAAGCGGGGGTGGGGGGAACAAGAGAGAGACACGGGGCATGAGCGGGGGGTGGGGGGCAACAGCAGGGAGACATGGGGCATGACTGGGGGCAACAGGAGAGAGACATGGGGTATGAGCGGGGGGTGGGGGCAACAGCAGAGAGACACGGGGCATGAGCAGAGGGTGGGGGGCAACAGCAGGGAGACACGGGGCATGACCGGGGGTGGGGGGTAACAGGAGAGAGACACGGGGCATGAGCGGAGGGTGGGGGGCAACAGCAGAGAGACACGGGGCATGAGAGGGGGGTGGGGGGTAACAGGAGAGAGACACAGGGCATGAGCGGGTGGTGGAGGCAACAGGAGAGAGACACGGGGCATGAGGGTGGGGTGGGGGGTAACAGGAGAGAGACACGGGGCATGAGCGGGGGGTGGGGGGCAAAAGCAGGGAGACACGGGGCATGACCAGGGGGTGGGGGGTAATAGGAGAGAGTCGCGGGGGGTGGGGGGCAACAGCAGGGAGACACGGGGCATGACTGAGGGGTGGGGGGCAACAGGAGAGAGACACAGGGCATGAGAGGTGGTGGGCGGTAACAGGAGAGAGACACGGGACATGAGCGGGGGGTGAGGGGCAACAGCAGGGAGACACGGGGCATGAGCGGGGGGGCAACAGGAGAAAGACACGGGCATGAGCAGGGGTGGGGGGTAACAGGAGAGACACGAGCATAAGCGGGGGTGGGGGGAACAAGAGAGAGACATGGGGCATGAGCGGGGGGTGGGGGGCAATAGCAGGGAGACATGGGGCATGACTGAGGGCAACAGGAGAGAGACACAGGTCATGAGCAGGGGGTGAGGGGCAACAGCAGGCAGAAACGGGGCATGACCGGGGGGTGGGGGGAACAGGAGAGAGACACGGGGCATGAGCAGGGGGTGGGGGGCAACAGCAGGGAGATTCGGGACATGAGCGGGGGGTGGGGGGAACATGAGGGAGACACGGGGCATGAGAGGGAATTGGGGGTAACAGGAGAGAGACACGGGGCATGAGCGGGGGGTGGGGGCAACAGCAGGGAGACACGGGGCATGACCGGGGGGTGGAGGGCAACAGAAGGGAGACACGGGGCATGACGGGGGTGGGGGGCAACAGGAGAGAGACACGGGGCATGAGAGGGGGTGGGGGTAACAGGAGAGAGACATGCGGCATGAGAGGGGGTGGGGGTAACAGGAGAGAGACACGGGGCATGAACGGGGGGTGGGGGAAACTGCAGGGAGACATTGGGCATGATCAGGGGTGGGGGCAACAGGAGAGAGACATGGGGCATGAGAGGGGGATGGGGGGTAACAGGAGAGAGACACGGGGCATGAGAGAGGGGTGGGGGTAACAGGAGAGAGGCACGGGGCATGAGCAGGGGGTGGGGGGCAACTGCAGGGAGACATGGGGCATGAGCGGGGGGTGGGGGGCAACAGCAGGGAGACACGGGGCATGAGCGGGGGGATGGGGGAACACGAGGGAGACACGGGGCATGAGAGGGGGGTGGGGGGTAACAGGAGAGAGACACGGGACATGAGCGGGGGGTGAGGGGCAAAACCAGGGAGACACGGGGCATGAGCGGGGGGCAACAGGAGACAGACACGGGGCATGAGCAGGGGTGGGGGGTAACAGGAGAGACACGAGCATAAGCGGGGGTGGGGGGAACAAGAGAGAGACACGGGGCATGAGCGGGGGGTGGGGGGCAACAGCAGGGAGACATGGGGCATGACTGGGGGCAACAGGAGAGAGACATGGGGTATGAGCGGGGGGTGGGGGCAACAGCAGAGAGACACGGGGCATGAGCAGGGGGTGGGGGGCAACAGCAGGGAGACACGGGGCATGATCGTGGGTGGGGGGTAACAGGAGAGAGACACGGGGCATGAGCGGAGGGTGGGGGGCAACAGCAGAGAGACACGGGGCATGAGAGGGGGGTGGGGGGTAACAGGAGAGAGACACAGGGCATGAGCGGGGGTGGAGGCAACAGGAGAGAGACACGGGGCATGAGCGGGGGGTGGGGGGCAAAAGCAGGGAGACACGGGGCATGACCAGGGGGTGGGGGGTAATAGGAGAGAGTCACGGGGGGTGGGGGGCAACAGCAGGGAGACACGGGGCATGACTGAGGGGTGGGGGGCAACAGGAGAGAGACACAGGGCATGAGAGGGGGTGGGGGTAACAGGAGAGAGACACGGGACATGAGCGGGGGGTGAGGGGCAACAGCAGGGAGACACGGGGCATGAGCGGGGGGGCAACAGGAGAAAGACACGGGCATGACCAGGGGTGGGGGGTAACAGGAGAGACACGAGCATAAGCGGGGGTGGGGGGAACAAGAGAGAGACATGGGGCATGAGCGGGGGTGGGGGGCAATAGCAGGGAGACATGGGGCATGACTGAGGGCAACAGGAGAGAGACACAGGGTATGAGCGGGGGGTGGGGGAAACAGCAGGGAGACACAGGTCATGAGCAGGGGGTGGGAGGCAACAGCAGGGAGACACGGGGCATGACCGGGGGTGGGGGGTAACAGGAGAGAGACAATGGGGCATTAGCGGAGGGTGGGGGGCAACAGCAGGGAGACACGGGGCATGAGAAGGCGGTGGGGGTAACAGGAGAGAGACACAGGGCATGAGCAGGGGGTGGAGGCAACAGGAGAGAGACACGGGGCATGAGCGTGGGGTGGGGGGTAACAGGAGAGAGACACAGGGCATGAGCGGGGGGTGGGGGGGCAAAAGCAGGGAGACACGGGGCATGACCAGGGGGTGGGGGCCAATAGGAGAGAGACGTGGGGGGTGGGGGGCAACAGCAGGGATACACAGGGCATGACCGAGGGGTGGGGGGCAACTGGAGAGAGACACAGGGCATGAGAGGGGGTGGGGGGTAACAGGAGAGAGACACGGGGCATGAGCGGGGGGGTGGGGGTGCAACAGCAGGGAGACACGAAGCATGACCAGGGGGTGGGGGTTAACAGGAGAGAGACACAGGGCATGAGCGGGCGGTGGGGGGCAACAGCAGGGAGACATG
This sequence comes from Ambystoma mexicanum, assembly GCF_040938575.1. Taxonomy (NCBI): domain Eukaryota; kingdom Metazoa; phylum Chordata; class Amphibia; order Caudata; family Ambystomatidae; genus Ambystoma; species Ambystoma mexicanum. Next base: position 975,359,591 of record NC_090923.1, on the reverse strand, counting down.
GGGCATGACCGGGGGTGGGGGGCAACAGGAGAGAGACACGGGGCATGACAGGTGGGTGGGGGGTAACAGGAGAGAGACACGGGGCATGAGAGGGGGGTGGGGGACAACAGCAGGGAGACACGGGGCATGAGAGGAGGATGGGTTGAACACGAGGGAGACACAGTGCATGAGAGGGGGTTGGGGGTAACAGGAGAGAGACACAGGGCATGAGCGGGAGATGGGGGGCAACAGCAGGGAGACAGGGGGCATGAGCGGGGGGCGGGGGGGAACAGGGGAGACACGAGGCATGAGCGGGGGTGGGGGGAACAAGAGAGAGACACGGGGCATGAGCGGGGGGGTGGGGGGTAACATCAGGGAGACACAGGGCATGACCAGGGGGTGGGGGGTAACAGCAGGGAGACACAGGGCATGACCAGGGGGTGGGGGGCAACAGCAGGGAGACACTGGGCATGAGCGGGGGGTGGGGGACAACAGCAGGGAGACACGGGGCATGACCGGGGGTGGGGGCAACAGGAGAGAGACACGGGGCATGAGCGGGGGCTGGGGCAACAGCAGGGAGACACGGGGCATGATCGAGGGGTAGGGGGCAACAGCATGGAGACAAGGGGCATGAGCGGGGGGTGGGGGGCAACAGCAGGGAGACACGGGGCATGAGCAGGAGGTGGGGGTAACAGGAGAGAGACACGGGGCATGAGAGGGGGATGGGGGTAACAGGAGAGAGACACAGGGCATGAGCGGGAGATGGGGGGCAACAGCAGGGAGACAGGGGGCATGAGCGGGGGGCGGGGGGGAACAGGGGAGACACGAGGCATGAGCGGGGGTGGGGGGAACAAGAGAGAGACACGGGGCATGAGCGGGGGGCTGGGGGGTAACATCAGGGAGACACAGGGCATGACCAGGGGGTGGGGGATAACGGGAGAGAGACACAGGGCATGAGCGGGGGTTGGGGGGCAACAGCAGGGAGACACGGGGCATGACCGGGGGTGGGGGGCAACAGGAGAGAGACACGGGGCATGAGAGGGGGATGGGGGGTAACAGGAGAGAGACACGGGGCATGAGTGGGGGGCAACAGCAGGGAGACACGGGGCATGACCGGGGGGTGGGGGTAACAGGAGAGAGACACGGAGCATGAGCGGGGGGTGGGGGGTAACAGGAGAGAGACACGGGGCATGAGCTGGGGGTGGGGGGCAAAATCAGGGAGACACGGGGCATGACCAGGGGGTGGGGGGTAATAGGAGAGAGACACGGGGCATGAGAGGGGGTGGGCGGTAACAGGAGAGAGACACGGGGCATGAGCGGGTGGTGGGAGGGCAACAGCAGGGAGACACGAAGCATGACCAGGGGGTGGGGGTTAACAGGAGAGAGACACGGGGCATGAGCGGGGGGTGGGTGGAACACGAGAGAGAGACAGTGCATGAGAGGGGGGTGGGGGGTAACAGGAGAGAGACACGGGGCGTGAGCGGGGGGTGGGGGGCAACAGCAGGGAGACACGGGGCATGAGCTGGGGGTGGGGGGCAACAGCAGGGAGACACAGGGCATGACCAGGGGGTGGGGGGCAACAGCATGGAGACACTGGGCATGAGCGAGGGTGGGGGGCAACAGCAGGGAGACACGGGGCATGACCGGGGGGTGGGGGCAACAGGAGAGAGACACGGGGCATGAGCGGGGGCTGGGGGCAACAGCAGGGAGACACGGGGCATGATTGAGGGGTAGGGGGCAACAGCATGGAGACACGGGGCATGAGCGAGGGGTGGGGGGCAAGAGCAGGGAGACACGAGGCATGAGCAGGAGGTGGGGGGTAACAGGAGAGAGACACGGGGCATGAGAGGGGGATGGGGTAACAGGAGAGAGACACAGGGCATGAGCGGGGGATGGGGGGCAACAGCAGGGAGACAGGGTGCATGAGCGGGGGGCGGGGGGAACAGGGGAGACACGAGGCATGAGCGGGGGTGGGGGGAACAAGAGAGAGACACGGGGCATGACCAGGGGGTGGGGGGTAACAGGAGAGAGACACAAGGCATGAGCGGGGGTGGGGGGCAACAGCAGGGAGACACGGGGCATGACCGGGGGTGGGGGGCAACAGGAGAGAGACACGGGGCATGAGAGGAGGTGGGGGGTAACAGGAGATTGACACGGGGCATGTCAGGGGGTGGGGGGTAACAGGAGAGAGACACGGGGCATGAGAGGGGGGTGGAGGGCAACAGCAGGGAGACACGGGGCATGAGCGGGGGTGGGGGGAACACGAGGGAGACACGGGGCTTGACAGGGGGGTGGGGGTAACAGGAGAGAGACACGGGGCATGAGCAGGGGGTGGGGGCAACAGCAGGGAGACACAGGGCATGAGCGGGGGGTGTGGGGCAACAGCAGGGAGACGCGGGGCATGACCGTGGGGTGGGGGGCAACAGCAGGGAGACAGGGGCATGAGCGGGGGTGGGGGGTAACAGGGGAGAGACACAGGGCATGAGAGGGGGTGGTGGTAACAGGAGAGAGACACGGGGCATGAGAGGAGGTTTGGGGGTAACAGGAGAGACATGGGGCATGAGAGGGGGGCGAGGGGGTAACAGGAGAGAGACACGGGGCATGAGTGGGGGGTGGGGGGCAACAGCAGGATGACACGGGGCATGAGCGGAGGGTGGGGGGCAACAGCAGGGAGACATGGGGCATGAGAGGGGGGTGGGGGGTAACAGGAGAGAGACACGGGGGGTGGGGGCAACAGGAGAGAGACACGGGGCATGAGCGTGGGGTGGGGGGTAACAGGAGAGAGACACGGGGCATGACCGAGGGGTGGGGGGCAACAGGAGAGAGACATGGGGCATGAGCAGGGGGTGGGGGGCAACAGCAGGGAGACACGGGGCATGAGCGGGGGGTGGGGGTAACATGAGAGCGACACGGAGCATGAGAGGGGGTTGGGGGTCACAGGAGAGACACGGGGCATGAGAGGGGGGTGGGGGGCAACAGCAGGGAGACACGGGGCATGAGCGGAGGGTGGGGGGCAACAGGAGAGAGAAACGGGGCATGAGAGGGGGGTGGGGGTAACAGGAGAGAGACACGGTTTATGAGCGGGGGGTGGGGCAACAGGAGAGAGACACGGGGCATGAGCAGGGGGTGGGGGATAATAGGAGAGAGACATGTGGCATGAGCGGGGGGTGGGGGGCAACAGCAGGGAGACACGGGGCATGAGCGGGGGGTGGGGGGCAACAACAGGGAGACACAGGGCATGAGCGGGGGTGAGGGGCAACAGAAGGCAGACACAGGGCATGACTGGGGGTGGGGGGGATAGGAGAGAGATACGGGGCATGAGCAGAGGGTGGGGGGCAACAGCAGGGAGATTCGAGACATGAGCGGGGGGTGGGGGGAACATGAGGGAGACACGGGGCATGAGAGTGGATTGGGGGTAACAGGAGAGAGACACGGGGCATGAGCGGGGGGTGGGGGCAACAGCAGGGAGACACGGGGCATGACCGGGGGGTGGAGGGCAACAGAAGGGAGACATGGGGCATGACCGGGGGTGGGGGGCAACAGGAGAGAGACACGGGGCATGAGAGGGGGTGGGGGGTAACAGGAGAGAGACATGCGGCATGAGAGGGGGGTGGGGGGTAACAGGAGAGAGACACGGGGCATGAGCGGGGGCGGGGGAAACAGCAGGGAGACATTGGGCATGATCAGGGGTGGGGGCAACAGGAGAGAGACACGGGGCATGAGAGGGGGGTGGGGGGTAACAGGAGAGAGACATGGGGCATGAGAGAGGGGGGTAACAGGAGAGAGGCACGGGGCAGGAGCAGGGGGGCAACAGCAGGGAGACACGGGGCATGAGCGGGGGGTGGGGGGCAACAGCAGGGAGACACGGGGCATGACCTGGGGGATGGGGGAACACGAGGGAGACACGGGGCATGAGAGGGGGGTGGGGGGCAACAGCAGGGAGACACGGGGCATGACCTGGAGGATGGGGGAACATCAGGGAGACACGGGGCATGAGCGGGGGGCAACAGGAGAAAGACACGGGGCATGAGCAGGGGTGGGGGTTAACAGGAGAGACACAAGGCATGAGCGGGGGGTTGGGGGCAACAGCAGGGAGACATGGGGCATGAGCAGGGGGTGGGGGGCAACAGCAGGGAGACACGGGGCATGACCGGGGGTGGGGGGTAACAGGAAAGAGACACGGGGCATGAGCGGAGGGTGGGGGCAACAGCAGGGAGACACGGGGCATGACCGGGGGGTGGAGGGCAACAGAAGGGAGACATGGGGCATGACCGGGGGTGGGGGCAACAGGAGAGAGACACGGGGCATGAGAGGGGGTGGGGGGTAACAGGAGAGAGACATGCGGCATGAGAGGGGGGTGGGGGGTAACAGGAGAGAGACACGGGGCATGAGCGGGGGCGGGGGAAACAGCATGGAGACATTGGGCATGATCAGGGGTGGGGGCAACAGGAGAGAGACACGGGGCATGAGAGGGGGGTGGGGGGTAACAGGAGAGAGACATGGGGCATGAGAGAGGGGGGGTAACAGGAGAGAGGCACGGGGCATGAACAGGGGGGCAACAGCAGGGAGACACGGGGCATGAGCGGGGGGTGGGGGGCAACAGCAGGGAGACACGTGGCATGACCTGGGGGATGGGGGAAAACGAGGGAGACACGGGGCATGAGAGGGGGGTGGGGGGCAACAGCAGGGAGACACGGGGCATGACCTGGAGGATGGGGGAACATCAGGGAGACACGGGGCATGAGCGGGGGGGCAACAGGAGAAAGACACGGGGCATGAGCAGGGGTGGGGGTTAACAGGAGAGACACGAGGCATGAGCGGGGGGTTGGGGGCAACAGCAGGGAGACATGGGGCATGACTGGGGGCAAAAGGAGAGAGACATGGGGTATGAGCGGGGGTTGGGGCAACAGCAGGGAGACATGGGGCATGAGCAGGGGGTGGGGGGCAACAGCAGGGAGACACGGGGCATGAGCAGGGGGTGGGGGATAATAGGAGAGAGACATGTGGCATGAGCGGGGGGTGGGGGGCAACAGCAGGGAGACACGGGGCATGAGCGGGGGGTGGGGGGCAACAACAGGGAGACACAGGGCATGAGCGGGGGTGAGGGGCAACAGAAGGCAGACACGGGGCATGACTGGGGGTGGGGGGGATAGGAGAGAGATACGGGGCATGAGCAGAGGGTGGGGGGCAACAGCAGGGAGATTCGAGACATGAGCGGGGGGTGGGGGGAACATGAGGGAGACACGGGGCATGAGAGTGGATTGGGGGTAACAGGAGAGAGACACGGGGCATGAGCGGGGGGTGGGGGCAACAGCAGGGAGACACGGGGCATGACCGGGGGGTGGAGGGCAACAGAAGGGAGACATGGGGCATGACCGGGGGTGGGGGGCAACAGGAGAGAGACACGGGGCATGAGAGGGGGTGGGGGGTAACAGGAGAGAGACATGCGGCATGAGAGGGGGTGGGGGGTAACAGGAGAGAGACACGGGGCATGAGCGGGGGCGGGGGAAACAGCAGGGAGACATTGGGCATGATCAGGGGTGGGGGCAACAGGAGAGAGACACGGGGCATGAGAGGGGGGTGGGGGGTAACAGGAGAGAGACATGGGGCATGAGAGAGGGGGGTAACAGGAGAGAGGCACGGGGCAGGAGCAGGGGGGCAACAGCAGGGAGACACATGGCATGAGCGGGGGGTGGGGGGCAACAGCAGGGAGACACGGGGCATGACCTGGGGGATGGGGGATCACGAGGGAGACACGGGGCATGAGAGGGGGGTGGGGGGCAACAGCAGGGAGACACGGGGCATGACCTGGAGGATGGGGGAACATCAGGGAGACACGGGGCATGAGCGGGGGGCAACAGGAGAAAGACACGGGGCATGAGCAGGGGTGGGGGTTAACAGGAGAGACACAAGGCATGAGCGGGGGGTTGGGGGCAACAGCAGGGAGACATGGGGCATGAGCAGGGGGTGGGGGGCAACAGCAGGGAGACACGGGGCATGACCGGGGGTGGGGGGTAACAGGAAAGAGACACGGGGCATGAGCGGAGGGTGGGGGCAACAGCAGGGAGACACGGGGCATGACCGGGGGGTGGAGGGCAACAGAAGGGAGACATGGGGCATGACCGGGGGTGGGGGCAACAGGAGAGAGACACGGGGCATGAGAGGGGGTGGGGGGTAACAGGAGAGAGACATGCGGCATGAGAGGGGGGTGGGGGGTAACAGGAGAGAGACACGGGGCATGAGCGGGGGCGGGGGAAACAGCATGGAGACATTGGGCATGATCAGGGGTGGGGGCAACAGGAGAGAGACACGGGGCATGAGAGGGGGGTGGGGGGTAACAGGAGAGAGACATGGGGCATGAGAGAGGGGGGGTAACAGGAGAGAGGCACGGGGCATGAACAGGGGGGCAACAGCAGGGAGACACGGGGCATGAGCGGGGGGTGGGGGGCAACAGCAGGGAGACACGTGGCATGACCTGGGGGATGGGGGAAAACGAGGGAGACACGGGGCATGAGAGGGGGGTGGGGGGCAACAGCAGGGAGACACGGGGCATGACCTGGAGGATGGGGGAACATCAGGGAGACACGGGGCATGAGCGGGGGGGCAACAGGAGAAAGACACGGGGCATGAGCAGGGGTGGGGGTTAACAGGAGAGACACGAGGCATGAGCGGGGGGTTGGGGGCAACAGCAGGGAGACATGGGGCATGACTGGGGGCAAAAGGAGAGAGACATGGGGTATGAGCGGGGGTTGGGGCAACAGCAGGGAGACATGGGGCATGAGCAGGGGGTGGGGGGCAACAGCAGGGAGACACGGGGCATGACCGGGGGTGGGGGTAACAGGAGAGAGACACGGGGCATGAGCGGAGGGTGGGGGGCAACAGCAGAGAGACACGGGGCATGAGAGGGGGGTGGGGGGTAACAGGAGAGAGACACAGGGCATGAGCGGGAGGTGGAGGCAACAGGAGAGAGACACGGGGCATGAGGGTGGGGTGGGGGGTAACAGGAGAGAGACACGGGGCATGAGCGGGGGTGGGGGGCAAAAGCAGGGAGACACGGGGCATGACCAGGGGGTGGGGGGTAATAGGAGAGATACGTGGGGGGTGGGGGGCAACAGCAGGGAGACACGGGGCATGACCGAGGGGTGGGTGGCAACAGGTGAGTGACACAGGGCATGAGAGGGGGTGGGGGGTAACAGGAGAGAGACACGGGGCATGAGCGGGGGGTGGGAGGGCAACAGCAGGGAGACACGAAGCATGACCAGGGGGTGGGGGTAAACAGGAGAGAGACACGGGGCATGAGCGGGCGGTGGGGGGCAACAGCAGGGAGACACGGGGCATGACCGGGGGGTGGGGGGCAACAGCAGGGAGACATGGGGCATGAGCAGGAGGTGGGGGGTAACAGGAGAGAGACACGGGGCATGAGAGGGGGATGGGGGTAACAGGAGAGAGATACAGGGCATGTGCGGGGGATGGGGGCAACAGCAGGGAGACAGGGGGCATGAGCGAGGGGCGGGGGGAACAGGGGAGACACGAGGCATGAGCGGGGGTGGGGGGAACAAGAGAGAGACACGGGGCATGAGCGGGGGGGGTGGGGGGCAACATCAGGGAGACACAGGGCATGACCAGGGGGTGGGGGTGACAGGAGAGAGACACAGGGCATGAGGGGGGGTGGGGGGCAACAGCATGGAGACACGGGGCATGACCAGGGATGGGAGGCAACAGGAGAGAGACACGGGGCATGAGTGGGGGGTGGGGGGCAACAGCAGGGAGACGCGGGGCATGACTGGGGGGTGGGGGTAACAGGAGAGAGACACGGGGTATGAGCGGGGGGTGGGGGGATAACAGGAGAGAGACACGGAGCATGAGCGGGGGGTGGGGGGCAAAAGCAGGGAGACACGGGGCATGACCAGGGGGTGGGGGTAATAGGAGAGAGACGCGGGGGGTGGGGGGCAACAGCAGGGAGACACGGGGCATGACCGAGGGGTGGGGGCAACAGGAGAGAGACACGGGGCATGAGAGGGGGTGGGGGTAACAGGAGAGAGACACGGGGCATGAGCGGGGGGTGGGAGGGCAACAGCAGGTAGACACGAAGCATGACCAGGGGGTGAGGGTTTACAGGAGAGAGACACGGGGCATGAGCGGGCGGTGGGGGGCAACAGCAGGGAGACACGGGGCATGACCGGGGGTGGGGGGTAACAGGAGAGAGACACGGGGCATGAGCGGAGGGTGGGGGGCAACAGCAGAGAGACACGGGGCATGAGAGGGGGGTGGGGGGTAACAGGAGAGAGACACAGGGCATGAGCGGGGGTTGGGGCAACAGCAGGGAGACATGGGGCATGAGCAGGGGGTGGGGGGCAACAGCAGGGAGACACGGGGCATGACCGGGGGTGGGGGGTAACAGGAGAGAGACACGGGGCATGAGCGGAGGGTGGGGGGCAACAGCAGAGAGACACGGGGCATGAGAGGGGGGTGGGGGGTAACAGGAGAGAGACACAGGGCATGAGCGGGGGGAGGAGGCAACAGGAGAGAGACACGGGGCATGAGGGTGGGGTGGGGGGTAACAGGAGAGAGACACGGGGCATGAGCGGGGGTGGGGGGCAAAAGCAGGGAGACACGGGGCATGACCAGGGGGTGGGGGGTAATAGGAGAGATACGTGGGGGGTGGGGGGCAACAGCAGGGAGACACGGGGCATGACCGAGGGGTGGGTGGCAACAGGTGAGAGACACAGGGCATGAGAGGGGGTGGGGGGTAACAGGAGAGAGACACGGGGCATGAGCGGGCGGTGGGGGGCAACAGCAGGGAGACACGGGGCATGACCGGGGGGTGGGGGGCAACAGGAGAGAGACACGGGGCATGAGAGGTGGGTGGGGGGTTACAGGAGAGATACACGGGGCATGAGAGGGGGTGGGGGACTACAGCAGGGAGACACGGGGCATGAGAGGGGGGTGGGTGGAACATCAGGGAGACACAGTGCATGAGAGGGGGTTGGGGGGTAACAGGAGAGAGACACGGGGCGTGAGCGGGGAGTGGGGGGCAACAGCAGGGAGACACAGGGCATGAGCTGGGGATGGGGGGCAACAGCAGGGAGACACAGGGCATGACCAGGGGGTGGGGGGCAACAGCAGGGAGACACTGGGCATGAGTGGGGGTGGGGGGCAACAGCAGGGAGACACGGGGCATGACCGGGGGGTGGGGGCAACAGGAGAGAGATACGGGGCATGAGCGGGGGCTGGCAACAGCAGGGAGACATGGGGCATGATCGAGGGGTAGGGGGCAACAGCATGGAGACACGGGGCATGAGCGGGGGGTGGGGGGCAACAGCAGGGAGACATGGGGCATGAGCAGGAGGTGGGGGGTAACAGGAGAGAGACACGGGGCATGAGAGGGGGATGGGGGTAACAGGAGAGAGATACAGGGCATGTGCGGGGGATGGGGGCAACAGCAGGGAGACAGGGGGCATGAGCGAGGGGCGGGGGGAACAGGGAAGACACGAGGCATGAGCGGGGGTGGGGGGAACAAGAGAGAGACACGGGGCATGAGCGGGGGGGTGGGGGGCAACATCAGGGAGACACAGGGCATGACCAGGGGGTGGGGGTGACAGGAGAGAGACACAGGGCATGAGGGGGGGTGGGGGGCAACAGCATGGAGACACGGGGCATGAACAGGGATGGGAGGCAACAGGAGAGAGACACGGGGCATGAGTGGGGGGTGGGGGGATAACAGGAGAGAGACACGGAGCATGAGCGGGGGGTGGGGGGCAAAAGCAGGGAGACAAGGGGCATGACCAGGGGGTGGGGGTAATAGGAGAGAGACGCGGGGGGTGGGGGGCAACAGCAGGGAGACATGGGGCATGACCGAGGGGTGGGGGCAACAGGAGAGAGACACGGGGCATGAGAGGGGGTGGGGGTAACAGGAGAGAGACACGGGGCATGAGCGGGGGGTGGGAGGGCAACAGCAGGTAGACACGAAGCATGACCAGGGGGTGAGGGTTAACAGGAGAGAGACACGGGGCATGAGCGGGCGGTGGGGGGCAACAGCAGGGAGACACGGGGCATGAGCAGGGGGTGGGGGCAACAGCAGGGAGACACGGGGCATGACCGGGGGTGGGGGGTAACAGGAGAGAGACACGGGGCATGAACGGAGGGTGGGGGGCAACAGCAGAGAGACACGGGGCATGAGAGGGGGGTGGGGGTAACAGGAAAGAGACACAGGGCATGAGCGGGGGGTGGAGGCAACAGGAGAGAGACACGGGGCATGAGGGTGGGGTGGGGGGTAACAGGAGAGAGACACGGGGCATGAGCGGGGGTGGGGGGCAAAAGCAGGGAGACACGGGGCATGACCAGGGGGTGGGGGGTAATAGGAGAGATACGTGGGGGGTGGGGGGCAACAGCAGGGAGACACGGGGCATGACTGAGGGGTGGGTGGCAACAGGTGAGAGACACAGGGCATGAGAGGGGGTGGGGGTAACAGGAGAGAGACACGGGGCATGAGCGGGGGGTGGGAGGGCAACAGCAGGGAGACACGAAGCATGACCAGGGGGTGGGGGTAAACAGGAGAGAGACACGGGGCATGAGCGGGCGGTCGGGGGCAACAGCAGGGAGACACGGGGCATGACTGGGGGGTGGGGGGCAACAGGAGAGAGACACGGGGCATGAGAGGTGGGTGGGGGGTAACAGGAGAGATACACGGGGCATGAGAGGGGGGTGGGGGACTACAGCAGGGAGACACGGGGCATGAGAGGGGGGTGGGTGGAACATCAGGGAGACACAGTGCATGAGAGGGGGTTGGGGGGTAACAGGAGAGAGACACGGGGCGTGAGCGGGGAGTGGGGGGCAACAGCAGGGAGACACAGGGCATGAGCTGGGGATGGGGGGCAACAGCAGGGAGACACAGGGCATGACCAGGGGGTGGGGGGCAACAGCAGGGAGACACTGGGCATGAGTGGGGGTGGGGGGCAACATCAGGGAGACACGGGGCATGACCGGGGGGTGGGGGCAACAGGAGAGAGACACGGGGCATGAGCGGGGGCTGGAAACAGCAGGGAGACATGGGGCATGATCGAGGGGTAGGGGGCAACAGCAGGGAGACACTGGACATGAGCGGGGGTGGGGGGCAACAGCAGGGAGACATGGGGCATGAGCGGGGGGTGAGGGGCAACAGCAGGGAGACACGGGGCATGACCGGGGGATGGGGGTAACAGGAGAGAGATACAGGGCATGTGCGGGGGATGGGGGCAACAGCAGGGAGACAGGGGGCATGAGCGAGGGGCGGGGGGAACAGGGGAGACACGAGGCATGAGCGGGGGTGGGGGGAACAAGAGAGAGACACGGGGCATGAGCGGGGGGGTGGGGGGCAACATCAGGGAGACACAGGGCATGACCAGGGGTGGGGGTGACAGGAGAGAGACACAGGGCATGAGGGGGGGTGGGGGGCAACAGCATGGAGACACGGGGCATGACCAGGGGTGGGAGGCAACAGGAGAGAGACACGGGGCATGAGTGGGGGGTGGGGGGCAACAGCAGGGAGACACGGGGCATGACTGGGGGGTGGGGGTAACAGGAGAGAGACACGGGGCATGAGCGGGGGGTGGGGGGATAACAGGAGAGAGACACGGAGCATGAGCGGGGGGTGGGGGGCAAAAGCAGGGAGACACGGGGCATGACCAGGGGGTGGGGGTAATAGGAGAGAGACGCGGGGGGTGGGGGGCAACAGCAGGGAGACACGGGCATGACCGAGGGGTGGGGGCAACAGGAGAGAGACACGGGGCATGAGAGGGGGTGGGGGTAACAGGAGAGAGACACGGGGCATGAGCGGGGGGTGGGAGGGCAACAGCAGGTAGACACGAAGCATGACCAGGGGGTGAGGGTTAACAGGAGAGAGACACGGGGCATGAGCGGGCGGTGGGGGGCAACAGCAGGGAGACACGGGGCATGACCGGGGGGTGGTTGGCAACAGGAGAGAGACACGGGGCATGAGAGGTGGGTGGGGGCTAACAGCAGAGAGACACGGGGCATGAGAGGGGGGTGGAGGACAACAGCAGGGAGACACGGGGCATGAGCGGGGGGTGGGTGGAACACGAGGGAGAGACAGTGCATGAGAGGAGGGTGGGGGTAACAGGAGAGAGACACGGGGCGTGAGCGGGGGGTGGGGGCATCAGCAGGGAGACACGGGGCATGAGCTGGGGGTGGGGGGCAACAGCAGGGAGACACAGGACATGACCAGGGGGTGGGGGGCAACAGCAGGGAGACACTGGGCATGAGCGGGGGGTGGGGGGCAACAGCAGGGAGACACGGGGCATGACCAGGGGGTGGGGGCAACAGGAGAGAGACACGAGGCATGAGCGGGGGCTGGGGGCAGCAGCAGGGAGACACGGGGCATGATCGAGGGGTAGGGGGCAACAGCATGGAGACACGGGGCATGAGCGGGGGGTGAGGGGCAACAGCAGGGAGACACGGGGCATGAGCAGGAGGTGGGGGGTAACAGGATAGAGACACGGGGCATGAGAGGGGGATAGAGGGTAACAGGAGAGAGACACAGGGCATGAGCAGGGGATGGGGGGCAACAGCAGGGAGACAGGGGGCATGAGCGGGGGCGGGGGGGAACAGGGGAGACACGAGGCATGAGCGGGGGTTGGGGGGAACAAGAGAGAGACACAGGGCATGACCAGGGGGTGGGGGTAACAGGAGAGAGACACAGGGCATGAGCGGGGGGTGGGGGGTAACAGGAGAGAGACACGGGGCATGAGAGGGGGGTGGAGGGCAACAGCAGGGAGACACGGGGCATGACCGGGGGTGAGGGGCAACAGGAGAGAGACACGGGGCATGAGAGGGGGGTGGGGGGTAACAGGAGAGAGACACGGGGCATGAGAGGGGGTGGAGGGCAACAGCAGGGAGACACGGGGCATGAGCGGGGGGTGGGGGAAACACGAGGGAGACACAGGGCTTGACAGGGGGGTGGGGTAACAGGAGAAAGACACGGGGCATGAGCAGGGGGTGGGGGGCAACAGCAGGGAGACACAAGGCATGAGCGGGGGGTGTGGGGCAACAGCAGGGAGACACGGGGCATGACCGGGAGGTGGGGGGCAACAGCAGGGAGACAGGGGCATGAGCGGGGGTGGGGGGTAACAGGGGAGAGACACAGGGCATGAGCAGGGGGTGGGGAGCAACATCAGGGAGACACAGGGCATGAGAGGGGGTGGGGGTAACAGGAGAGAGACACGGGGCATGAGAGGGGGTTGGGGGGTAACAGGAGAGACACAGGGTATGAGAGGGGGGTGGGGGGTAACAGGAGAGAGACACGGGGCATGAGTGGGGGGTGGGGGGCAACAGCAGGGAGACACGGGGCATGAGCGGAGGGTGGGGGGCAACAGCAGGGAGACACGGGGCATGAGAGGGGGGTGGGGGTAACAGGAGAGAGACACGGGGCATGAGCGGGGGGTGGGGCCAACAGGAGAGAGACACGGGGCATGAGCGTGGGGTGGGGGGTAACAGGAGAGAGACACGGGGCATGAGCGAGGGGTGGGGGGCAACAGGAGAGAGACACGGGGCATGAGCGGGGGTGGGGGGCAACAGCAGGGAGACACGGGGCATGAGCCGAGGGTGGGGGTAACATGAGAGAGACACGGAGCATGAGAGGGGTTTGGGGGTCACAGGAGAGACACAGGGCATGAGAGGGGGTGGGGGGCAACAGCAGGGAGACACGGGGCATGAGCGGAGGGTGGGGGGCTACAGGAGAGAGACACGGCGCATGAGCGGGGGGTGGGGGCAACAGGAGAGAGACACAGGGCATGAGCGTGGGGTGGGGGTAACAGGAGAGAGACACGGGGCATTAGCGGGGGGTGAGGGGCAACAGGAGACAGACACGGGGCATGAGCAGCGGGTGGGGGATAAAAGGAGAGGGACATGGGGCATGAGTGGGTGGTGGGGGGCAACAGCAGGGAGACACTGGACATGAGCGGGGGTGGGGGGCAACAGCAGGGAGACATGGGGCATGAGCGGGGGGTGAGGGGCAACAGCAGGGAGACACGGGGCATGACCGGGGGATGGGGGGAACAGGAGGGAGACACGGGGCATGAGCGGGGGGTGGGGGGCAACAGCAGGGAGACACGGGGCATGAACGGGGGTGGGGGGCAACAGGAAAGAGACACGGGGCATGAGTGGGGGCTGGAGGGCAACAGCAGGGAGACAAGGGGCATGATCGGGGGTGGGGGGCAACAGGAGAGAGACACGGGGCATGAGCGGCGGTGGAGGGTAACAGGGGAGAGACTCGGGGCATGAGCGGGGGGCAACAGCAGGGAGACACGGGGCATGACCGGGGGTTGGGGGGCAGCATGGGAGAGACACTAGACATGAGAGGGGGTGGGGGTAACAGGAGAGAGACACGAGGCATGACCGGGGGTTGGGGGGCAACATGTGAGAGACACTGGACATAAGAGGGGGTGGGGGTAACAGGAGAGAGACACGGGGCATGAGAGGGGGGTGGGGGAGTAACAGGAGAGACACAGGGCATGAGAGGGGGGTGGGGGGCAACAGCAGGGAGACACAAGGCATGAGCGGGGGGTGTGGGGCAACAGCAGGGAGACACGGGGCATGACCGGGAGGTGGGGGGCAACAGCAGGGAGACAGGGGCATGAGCGGGGGTGGGGGGTAACAGGGGAGAGACACAGGGCATGAGCAGGGGGTGGGGAGCAACATCAGGGAGACACAGGGCATGAGAGGGGGTGGGGGTAACAGGAGAGAGACACGGGGCATGAGAGGGGGTTGGGGGGTAACAGGAGAGACACAGGGTATGAGAGGGGGGTGGGGGGTAACAGGAGAGAGACACGGGGCATGAGTGGGGGGTGGGGGGCAACAGCAGGGAGACACGGGGCATGAGCGGAGGGTGGGGGGCAACAGCAGGGAGACACGGGGCATGAGAGGGGGGTGGGGGTAACAGGAGAGAGACACGGGGCATGAGCGGGGGGTGGGGCCAACAGGAGAGAGACACGGGGCATGAGCGTGGGGTGGGGGGTAACAGGAGAGAGACACGGGGCATGAGCGAGGGGTGGGGGGCAACAGGAGAGAGACACGGGGCATGAGCGGGGGTGGGGGGCAACAGCAGGGAGACACGGGGCTTGAGCCGAGGGTGGGGGTAACATGAGAGAGACATGGAGCATGAGAGGGGTTTGGGGGTCACAGGAGAGACACAGGGCATGAGAGGGGGTGGGGGGCAACAGCAGGGAGACACGGGGCATGAGCGGAGGGTGGGGGGCTACAGGAGAGAGACACGGGGCATGAGCGGGGGATGGGGGCAACAGGAGAGAGACACAGGGCATGAGCGTGGGGTGGGGGTAACAGGAGAGAGACACGGGGCATTAGCGGGGGGTGAGGGGCAACAGGAGACAGACACGGGGCATGAGCAGCGGGTGGGGGATAAAAGGAGAGGGACATGGGGCATGAGTGGGTGGTGGGGGGCAACAGCAGGGAGACACTGGACATGAGCGGGGGTGGGGGGCAACAGCAGGGAGACATGGGGCATGAGCGGGGGGTGAGGGGCAACAGCAGGGAGACACGGGGCATGACCGGGGGATGGGGGGAACAGGAGGGAGACACGGGGCTTGAGCGGGGGGTGGGGGGCAACAGCAGGGAGACACGGGGCATGAACGGGGGTGGGGGGCAACAGGAAAGAGACACGGGGCATGAGTGGGGGCTGGAGGGCAACAGCAGGGAGACAAGGGGCATGATCGGGGGTGGGGGGCAACAGGAGAGAGACACGGGGCATGAGCGGCGGTGGAGGGTAACAGGGGAGAGACTCGGGGCATGAGCGGGGGGCAACAGCAGGGAGACACGGGGCATGACCGCGGGTTGGGGGGCAGCATGGGAGAGACACTAGACATGAGAGGGGGTGGGGGGTAACAGGAGAGAGACACGAGGCATGACCGGGGGTTGGGGGGCAACATGTGAGAGACACTGGACATAAGAGGGGGTGGGGGTAACAGGAGAGAGACACGGGGCATGAGAGGGGGTGGGGGAGTAACAGGAGAGACACAGGGCATGAGAGGGGGGTGGGGGGCAACAACAGGGAGACATGGGGCATGACTGGCGGTTGGGGGGCACAGCAGGGAGACACAGGGCATGAATGGGGGTGGGGGGTAACAGGGGAGAGACTCGGGGCATGAGCGGGGGGCAACAGCAGGGAGACACGGGGCATGACCGGGAGTTGGGGGAAACATGAGAGAGACACTGGACATGAGAGGGGGTGGGGGGTATCAGGAGCGAGACACGGGTGCATGAGAGGGAGTGGGGGGGTAACAGGAGAGACACGGGGCATGAGCGTGGGGTGGGGGGTAACAGGAGAGAGACACGGGGCATGAGCGAGGGGTTGGGGGCAACAGGAGAGAGACACAGGGCATGAGCGGGTGGTGGGGAGCAACAGCAGGGAGACACATGGTCATGAGTGGAGGGTGGGGGTAACATGAGAGAGACACGGAGCATGAGAGGGGGTTGGGGGTCACAGGAGACACACGGGGCATGAGAGGGGGGTGGGGGGCAACAGCAGGGAGACACGGGGCATGAGCGGAGGGTGGGGGGCAACAGGAGAGAGACACTGGGCATGAGAGGGGGGTGGGGGGTAACAGGAGAGAGACTCGGGGCATGAGCGGGGGGTGGGGGCAACAGGAGAGAGACACGGGGCATGAGCGTGGGGTGGGGGTAACAGGAGAGAGACACGGGGCATTAGCGGGGGGGGGGCAACAGGAGACAGACACGGGGCATGAGCAGGGGGTGGGGGATAACAGGAGAGGGACATGGGGCATGAGCGGGGGGTGGGGGGCAACAGCAGGGAGAGAGGGGCATGAGCGGGGGGCAACAGCAGGGAGACACGGGGCATGAGCGGGGGTGAGGGGCAACAGCAGGGAGACACGGGGTATGACCGGGGGGTGGGGGGAACAGGAGAGAGACACAGGGCATGAGCGGGGGTGGGGGGCAACAGCAGGGAGACACGAGGCATGACCGGGGGTGGGGGGCAACAGGAGAGAGACACGGGGCATGAGCGGGGGCTGGAGGGCAACAGCAGGGAAACACGGTGCATGACCGGGGGTGGGGGCAACAGAAGAGAGACACGGGGCATGAGAGGGGCTGGGGGGTAATAGGAGAGAGACATGGGGCATGAGCGGGGGTGGAGGGTAACAGGGGAGAGACTCGGGGCATGAGCGGGGGGCAACAGCAGGGAGATACGGGGCATGACCGGGGCTTGGGGGGCAGCATGAGAGAGACACTAGACATGAGAGGGGGTGGGGGTAACAGGAGAGAGACACGGGGCATGACCGGGGGTTGGGGGGCAACATGTGAGAGACACTGGACATAAGAGGGGGTGGGGGTAACAGGAAAGAGACACGGGGCATTAGAGGGGGGTGGGGGAGTAACAGGAGAGACACAGGGCATGAGAGGGGGGTGGGGGGCAACAGCAGGGAGACATGGGGCATGACTGGGGGTTGGGGGGCACAGCAGGGAGACACAGGGCATGAACAGGGGTGGGGGTAACAGGGGAGAGACTCGGGGCATGAGCGGGGGGTGGGGGGCAACAGCAGGGAGACATGGGGCATGACCGGGGGTTGGGGGGCAACATGAGAGAGACACTGGACATGAGAGGGGGTGGGGGGTAACAGGAGCGAGACACGGGTGCATGAGAGGGGGTGGGGGGGTAACAGGAGAGACACGGGGCATGAGAGGGGGGTGAGGGGCAACAGCAGGGAGACACGGGGCATGAGCACGGGGTGGGGGGCAACAGGAGAGAGACACAGGGCATGAGCGGGTGGTGGGGGGCAACAGCAGGGAGACACATGGTCATGAGTGGAGGGTGTGGTGCAACAGCAAGGAGACACGGGGCATGAGAGGGGGTGGGGGGTAACAGGAGAGAGACACGGGGCATGAGTGGGGGTTGGGCAACAGGAGAGAGACACGGGGCATGAGTGGGGGGGTGGGGGGCAACAGCAGGGAGACACGGGGCATGAGCGGGGGTGAGGGGCAACAGCAGTGAGACACTGGGCATGAGCGGGGGTTGGGCAACAGGAGAGAGACACGGGGCATGAGAGGGGGGTGGGGGGCAACAGCAGGGAGACACGGGGCATGAGCGGAGGGTGGGGGGCAACAGGAGAGAGACACTGGGCATGAGAGGGGGGTGGGGGGTAACAGGAGAGAGACTCGGGGCATGAGCGGGGGGTGGGGGCAACAGGAGAGAGACACGGGGCATGAGCGTGGGGTGGGGGTAACAGGAGAGAGACACGGGGCATTAGCGGGGGTGGGGGGCAACAGGAGACAGACACGGGGCATGAGCAGGGGGTGGGGGATAACAGGAGAGGGACATGGGGCATGAGCGGGGGGTGGGGGGCAACAGCAGGGAGAGAGGGGCATGAGCGGGGGGCAACAGCAGGGAGACACGGGGCATGAGCGGGGGGTGAGGGGCAACAGCAGGGAGACACGGGGTATGACCGAGGGGTGGGGGGAACAGGAGAGAGACACAGGGCATGAGCGGGGGTGGGGGGCAACAGCAGGGAGACACGAGGCATGACCGGGGGTGGGGGGCAACAGGAGAGAGACCCGGGGCATGAGCGGGGGCTGGAGGGCAACAGCAGGGAAACACGGTGCATGACCGGGGGTGGGGGGCAACAGAAGAGAGACACGGGGCATGAGAGGGGCTGGGGGGTAATAGGAGAGAGACATGGGGCATGAGCGGGGGTGGAGGGTAACAGGGGAGAGACTCGGGGCATGAGCGGGGGGCAACAGCAGGGAGATACGGGGCATGACCGGGGCTTGGGGGGCAGCATGAGAGAGACACTAGACATGAGAGGGGGTGGGGGGTAACAGGAGAGAGACACGGGGCATGACCGGGGGTTGGGGGGCAACATGTGAGAGACACTGGACATAAGAGGGGGTGGGGGGTAACAGGAAAGAGACACGGGGCATTAGAGGGGGGTGGGGGAGTAACAGGAGAGACACAGGGCATGAGAGGGGGGTGGGGGGCAACAGCAGGGAGACATGGGGCATGACTGGGGGTTGGGGGGCACAGCAGGGAGACACAGGGCATGAACAGGGGTGGGGGTAACAGGGGAGAGACTCGGGGCATGAGCGGGGGGTGGGGGGCAACAGCAGGGAGACACGGGGCATGACCGGGGGTTGGGGGGCAACATGAGAGAGACACTGGACATGAGAGGGGGTGGGGGGTAACAGGAGCGAGACACGGGTGCATGAGAGGGGGTGGGGGGGTAACAGGAGAGACACGGGGCATGAGAGGGGGGTGAGGGGCAACAGCAGGGAGACACGGGGCATGAGCACGGGGTGGGGGGCAACAGGAGAGAGACACAGGGCATGAGCGGGTGGTGGGGAGCAACAGCAGGGAGACACATGGTCATGAGTGGAGGGTGTGGTGCAACAGCAGGGAGACACGGGGCATGAGAGGGGGTGGGGGGTAACAGGAGAGAGACACGGGGCATGAGTGGGGGTTGGGCAACAGGAGAGAGACACGGGGCATGAGTGGGGGGGGGCAACAGCAGGGAGACACGGGGCATGAGCGGGGGTGAGGGGCAACAGCAGTGAGACACTGGGCATGAGCGGGGGGGCAACAGGACAGAGACACGGGGCATGAGCGGGGGGTGGGGGTAACAGGAGAGAGACACAGGGCATGAGCGGGGGGGCAACAGGAGAGAGACACGGGGCATGAGCGGGGGTGGGGGCAACAGCAGGGAGACACGGGGCATGAGCAGGGGGTGGGGTGAACACGAGGGAGACACAGGGCATGAGAGGGGTGTGGGGGGTAACAGGAGAGAGACACGAGGCATAAGCGGGGGGTGGGGGAAACAGCAGGGAGACACGGGGCATGAGCGGGGGTGGGGGACAACAGCAGGGAGACACGGGGCATGACCGGGGGTGGGGGGCAACAGCAGTGAGACACGGGACATGAGCGGGGTTGGGGGGTAACAGGGGAGAGACACGGGGCATGAGCGGGGGGTGGGGGGCAACAGCAGGGAGACACGGGGCATGACCGGGGGGGGGGGCAACAGCTGGGAGACACGGGGTATAAGTGGGGGGCAACAGCAGGGAAAAATGGGGCATGAGCGGGGGGTGAGGGGCAACAGCAGGGAGATACGGGGCATGACCGGGGGGTGGGGGGGTAACAGGAGAGAGATACGGGGCATGAGCGGGGGGCAACAGCAGGGAGACATGGGGCATGAGCGGAGGGTGGGGGTAAAAGGAGAGAGACACGGGGCATGACCGGGGGTGGGGGGCAACAGCAGGGAGACACGGGGCATGAGAGGGGGGTGGGGGTAAAAGGAGAGAGACACGGGGCATGACCGGGGGTGGGGGGCAACAGCAGTGAGACACGGGGCATGAGCGTGGTTGGGGGGTAACAGGGGAGAGACACGGGGCATGAGCAGGGGGTGGGGGGCAACAGCAGGGAGGCACGGGGCATGACCGGGGGGTGGGGGGCAACAGCTGGGAGACACGGGGTATAAGCGGGGGGCAACAGCAGGGAAAAATGGGGCATGAGCGGGGAGTGAGGGGCAACAGCAGGGAGATACGGGGCATGACCGGGGGGTGGGGGGTAACAGGAGAGAGACACGGGGCATGAGCGTGGGGCAACAACAGGGAAACACGGGGCATGGGCGGAGGGTGGGGGGCAACAGCAGGGAGACACGGGGCATGAGAGGGGGGTGGGGGTAAAAGGAGAGAGACATGGGGAATGAGCGGGGGGTGGGGGCAACAGGAGAGAGACACGGGGCATGAGCGGGGGGTGGGGGGAAACAGCAGGGAGACATGGGGAATGAGCGGGGGTGGGGGGCAACAGCAGGGAGACACGGGGCATGACGAGGGGGTGGGGGTAACAGGAGAGAGACACGGGGCATGAGCGGGGGTGGGGGGCAACAGCTGGGAGACACGGGGCATTAGCGGAGGGAGGGGGCAACAGCAGGGAGACACGGGGCATGAGAGGGGGGTGGGGGTAACAGGAGAGAGACACAGGGCATAAGCGGGGGTGGGGGGTAACAGGAGAGACACAGGGCATGAGCAGGGGGTGGGGGGCAACAGGAGAGAGACACGGGGCATGAGCAGTGGGTGGGGGGTAACAGGAGAGAGACACGGGGCATGAGCGGGGGGTGTGGGCCAACAGCAGGGAGACACGGGGCATGAGCGGGGTGTGGGGGGCAACAGCAGGGAGACACGGGGCATGAGCAGGGGGTGGGGGGAACACGAGGGAGACACAGGGCATGAGAGGGGGGTGGGAGGTAACAGGAGAGAGACACGGGGCATGAGCGGGGGGTGGGGGAAACAGCAGGGAGACAATGGGCATGAGCGGGGGGTGGGGGGCTACAGCAGGGAGACACAGGGCATGACCGGGGATGGGGGGCAACAGCAGGGAGACAAGAGGCATGAGCGGGTTTGGGGGGTAACAGGGGAGAGACACGGGGCATGAGCGGGGGTTGGGGGCAACAGCAGGGAGACACGGGGCATGACCGGGGGGTGGGGGGCAACAGCAGGGAGACACGAGGCATGAGCAGGGGTGGGGGCAACAGCATGGAGATACGGGGCATGACCGGGGTGTGGTGGGGGGTAACTGGAGAGAGACACGGGGCATGAGCGGGGGGCAACAGCAGGGAGACACGGGGCATGAGCAGAGGGTGGGGGGCAACAGCAGGGAGACACAGGGCATGAGAGGGGGGTGAGGGTAACAGGAGAGAGACACGGGGCATGAGCGGGGGGTGGGGGCAACAGGAGAGAGACACGGGGCATGAGCGGGGGGTAACAGGAGAGACACGGGGCATGAGCGGGGGGTGGGGAGCAACAGGAGAGAGACACGGGGCATGAGCAGGGGGTGGGGGGTAACAGGAGAGAGACACGGGGCATGAGAGGGGGGTGGGGGGTAACAGGAGAGAGACACGGGGCATGAGCGTGGGGTGGGGGGTAACAGGAGAGAGACATGGGGCATGAGCGGGAGGTGGGGGGCAACGGCAGGGAGACACGGGGCATGAGCAGGGGGTGGGGGGCACACGAGGGAGACAAAGGGCATGAGAGGGGGGTGGGGGGTTACAGGAGAGAGACACGGGGCATGAGCCGGGGGTGGGGACAACAGCAGGGAGACACGGGGCATGAGCGGGGGGAGACACGGGGCATGACCCGGGGTGGGGGGCAACAGCAGGGAGACACGGGCCATGAGCGGGGGGTAACAGGGGAGAGACACGGGGCATGAGCGGGGGGTGGGGGGCAAAAGCAGGGAGTTACGGAGCATGACCGGGGGTGGAGGGCAACAGCAGGGAGACACGAGGCATGAGCGGGGGGTGGGGGGCAACAGCAGGGAGACACGGGGCATGAGCGGAGGGCGGGGGCAACAGCAGGGAGACACGGGGCATGAGAGGGGGTGGGGGGTAACAGGAGAGAGACACGGGGCTTGAGTGGGGGTGGGGGGCAACAGAAGGGAGACACGGGGCATTACCGGGGGGTGGAGGGCAACAGCAGGGAGACACGGGGCATGAGCGGGGGTGGGGGGCAACAGCAGGGAGATACGGGGCATGAGAGGGGGGCGGGGGGCAACAGCAGGGAGACACAGGGCATGAGCGGAGGGCGGGGGCAACAGCAGGGAGACACGGGGCATGAGAGCGGATTGGGGGTAACAGGAGAGAGACATGGGGCATGAGCGGGGTGGGGGGTAAAAGGAGAGACACGGGGCATGAGCGGAGGGTGGGGGGCAACAGGAGAGAGACACGGGGCATGAGCAGGGGGTGGGGGGTAACAGGAGAGAGACACGGGGCATGAGCGGGGGGTGGGGGCAACAGCAGGGAGACACGGGGCATGAGCGGGGGGTGAGGGGCTAAAGCAGGGAGACACGGGGCATGACCGGGGGGTGGGGGGAACAGGAGAGAGACACGGGCCATGAGCGGGGGTTGGGGGGCAACAGCAGGGAGACACGGGGCATGACCGGGGGGGGGGGGGTAACAGGATAGAGACACGATGCATGAGCGGGGTTTGGGAGGAAACAGCAGGGAGACACGGGGCATGACCGGGGGTGAGGGGCAACAGCGGGGAGACACGGGGCATGAGCGGGGTTGGGGGGTAACAGGGGAGAGACACGGGGCATGAGCGGGGGGTGGGGGGCAACAGCAGGGAGACACGGGGCATGACCGGGGGTGGGGGGCAACAGCCGGGAGACACGGGGTATGAGCGGGGGGTGGGGGGCAACAGCAGGGAAACATGGGGCATGAGCGGGGGGTGAGGGGCAACAGCAGGGAGATACGGGGCATGACCGGGGGGTGGAGGGGTAACAGAAGAGAGACACGGGGCATGAGCGGGGGGCAACAGCAGGGAAACACGGGGCATGAGCGGAGGGTGTGGGGCAACAGCAGGGAGACACGGGCATGAGAGGGGGGTGGGGGTAAAAGGAGAGAGACGCGGGGCATGAGCGGGGGGTGGGGGCAACAGGAGAGAGATACGGGGCATGAGCGGGGGTGGGGGGTAACAGGAGAGACATGGGGCATGAGCGGGAGGTGGGGGGCAACAGGAGAGAGACAAGGGGCATGAGCAGGGGGTGGGGGGTAACAGGAGAGAGACATGGGGCATGAGCAGGGGGTGGGGGGCAACTGCAGGGAGACATGGTGCATGAGCGGGGGGTGGGGGGCAACAGCAGAGAGACACTGGGCATGACCAGGGGTTTGGGGGTAACAGGAGAGAGAAACGGGGCATGAGCGGGGGTGGGGGGTAACAGGAGAGACACAGGGCATGAGCGGGGGGTGGGGGGCAACAGGAGAGAGACACGGGTCATGAGCATGGGGTGGGGGTAACAGGAGAGAGACACGGGGCATGAGCGGGGGGTGGGGGGCAACAGCAGGGAGACACGGGGCATGAGCGGGGGATGGGGGGCAACAACAGGGAGACACGGGGCATGAGCGGGGGGTGAGGGGCAACAGCAGGGAGACACGGGGCATGAGCGGGGGATGGGCGGCTACAGCTGGGATCACGGGGCATGAACGGGGATGGGGGGCAACAGCAGCGAGACAAGGGGCATGAGCGGGTTTGGGGGGTAACAGGGGAGAGACACGGGGCATGAGCGGGGGGTTGGGGGGCAACAGCAGGGAGACACGGGGCATGACCGGGGGTGGGGGGCAACAGCAGGGAGACACGAGGCATGAGCGGGGGTGGGGGCAACAGCAGGGAGACACGGGACATGAGCGGGGGTGAGGGGCAACAGCAGGGAGATACGGGGCATGACCGGGGTGTGGGGGGTAACAGGAGAGAGACACGGGGCATGAGCGGGGGGCAACAGCAGGGAGACACGGGGCATGAGCAGGGGGTGGGGAAACATGAGGGAGACACAGGGCATGAGAGGGGGGTGGGGGGGTAACAGGAGAGAGACACGGGGCATGAGCCGGGGTGGGGGCAACAGCAGGGAGACACGGGGCATGAGCGGGGGTAGGGAGCAACAGCAGGGAGACACGGGGCATGACCCGGGGTGGGGGGCAACAGCAGGGAGACACGGGCCATGAGGGGGGGGTAACAAGGGAGAGACACGGGGCATGAGCAGGGGGTGGGGGGCAAAAGCAGGGAGATACGGAGCATGACCGGGGGTGGAGGGCAACAGCAGGGAGACACGAGGCATGAGCGGGGGGTGGGGGGCAACAGCAGGGAGACACGGGGCATGAGCGGAGGGCGGGGGCAACAGCAGGGAGACACGGGGCATGAGAGGGGTTGGGGGGTAACAGGAGAGAGACACGGGGCTTGAGTGGGGGTGGGGGGCAACAGAAGGGAGACACGGGGCATGACCGGGGGGTGGAGGGCAACAGCAGGGAGACACGGGGCATGAGCGGGGGTGGGGGGCAACAGCAGGGAGATACGGGGCATGAGAGGGGGGCGGGGGGCAACAGCAGGAAGACACAGGGCATGAGCGGAGGGCGGGGGCAACAGCAGGGAGACACGGGCATGAGAGCGGATTGGGAGTAACAGGAGAGAGACATGGGGCATGAGCGGGGTGGGGGGTAAAAGGAGAGACACGGGGCATGAGCGTAGGGTGGGGGGCAACAGGAGAGAGACACGGGGCATGAGCAGGGGGTGGGGGGTAACAGGAGAGAGACACGGAGCATGAGCGGGGGGTGGGGGCAACAGCAGGGAGACACGGGGCATGAGCGGGGGGTGGGGGGCAACAGCAGGGAGACACTGGGCATGAGCGGGGGGTGAGGGGCAAAAGCAGGGAGACACGGGGCATGACCGGGGGGTGGGGGGAACAGGAGAGAGACATGGGCCATGAGCGTGAGGTGGGGGGAACAGCAGGGAGACAGGGGGCATGACCGGGGGGTGGGGGGCAACAGGAGAGCGACAAGGGCATGAGAGGGGGGTGGGGGTAACAGGAGAGAGACACGGGGCATGAGCGGGGGTTGGGGGGCAACAGCAGGTCGACACGGGGCATGACCGGGGGGTGGGGGGTAACAGGTTAGAGACACGATGCATGAGCGGGGTTTGGGAGGAAACAGCAGGGAGACACGGGGCATGACCGGGGGTGGGGGGCAACAGCGGGGAGACACGGGGCATGAGCGGGGTTGGGGGGTAACAGGGGAGAGACACGGGGCATGAGCAGGGGGTGGGGGGCAACAGCAGGGAGACACGGGGCATGACCGGGGGTGGGGGGCAACAGCCGGGAGACACGGGGTATGAGCGGGGGTGGGGGGCAACAGCAGGGAAACATGGGGCATGAGTGGTGGGTGAGGGGCAACAGCAGGGAGATACGGGGCATGACCGGGGGGTGGAGGGGCAACAGAAGAGAGACACGGGGCATGAGCGGGGGGCAACAGCAGGGAGACACGGGGCATGAGCGGAGGGTGTGGGGCAACAGCAGGGAGACACGGGCATGAGAGGGGGGTGGGGGTAAAAGGAGAGAGGCGCGGGGCATGAGCGGGGGGTGGGGGCAACAGGAGAGCGATACGGGGCATGAGCGGGGGTGGGGGGTAACAGGAGAGACACGGGGCATGAGCGGGGGGTGGGGGGCAACAGGAGAGAGACAAGGGGCATGAGCAGGGGGTGGGGGGTAACAGGAGAGAGACATGGGGCATGAGCAGGGGGTGGGGGGCAACTGCAGGGAGACATGGTGCATGAGCGGGGGGTGGGGGGGCAACAGCAGGGAGACACTGGGCATGACTAGGGGTTGGGGGGTAACAGGAGAGAGACACGGGGCATGAGTGGGGGGTGGGGGGGCAACAGCAGGGAGACACGGGGCATTAGCGGAGGGTGGGGGCAACAGCAGGGAGACACGGGGCATGAGAGGGGGGTGGGAGTAACAGGAGAGAGACACGGGGCATGAGCGGGGGTGGGGGGCAACAGGAGAGAGACACGGGGCATGAGCAGAGGGTGGGGGGTAACAGGAGAGAGACACGGGGCATGAGCGGGGGGTGGAGGCAACAGCAGGGAGACATGGGGCATGAGCGGGGGGTGGGGGCAACAGCAGGGAACACGGGGCATAAGCAGGGGGTGAGGGGCAACAGCAGGGAGACACGGGGCATGAGCAGGGGGTGGGGGGAACAGGAGAGTGACACGGGCCATGAGCGGGGGGTGGGGGGAACAGCAGGGAGACAGGGGGCATGACCGGGGGGTGAGGGGCAACAGGAGAGAGACATGGGCATGAGAGGGGTGTGGGGGTAATAGGAGAGAGACACGGGGCATGAGCAGGGGTTGGGGGCAACAGCATGGGGACACGGGGCATGACCGGGGGGTGTGGGGTAACAGGGGAGAGACACGGGGCATGAGCGGGGTTTGGGGGGCAACAGCAGGGAGACAAGGGGCATGAGCAGGGGGTGGGGGGAACACGAGGGAGACACAGGGCATGAGAGGGGGTGGGGGGTAACAGGATAGAGACACGGGGCATGAGCAGGGGGTGGGGGAAACAGCAGGGAGACACGGGGCATGAGCGGGGGGTGGGGGGCTGCAGCAGGGAGACACAGGGCATGACCGGGGCTGGGGGGCAACAGCAGGGAGACAAGGGGCATGAGCGGGTTTGGGGGTAACAGGGGAGAGACACGGGGCATGAGCGTGGGGTTGGGGGGCAAAAGCAGGGAGACACGGGGCATGACCGGGGGGTGGGGGGCAACAGCAGGGAGACACGGGGCATGAGCGGGGGTGGGGCCAACCGCAGGGAGACAGGGGGCATGGGCGGGGGGTGAGGGGCAACAGCAGGGAGATACGGGGCATGACCGGGGTGTGGGGGGGTAACAGGAGAGAGACACGGGGCATGAGCGGGGGGCAACAGCAGGGAGACACGGGGCATGAGCAGAGGGTGGGGGGCAACAGCAGGGAGACACGGGGCATGAGAGGGGGGTGGGGGTAACAGGAGAGAGACACGGGGCATGAGCGGGGGTGGGGGGGAAACAGGAGAGAAACGGGGCATGAGCAGGGGGTGGGGGGCAACAGGAGAGAGACACGGGGCATGAGAGGGGGTGGGGGGTAACAGGAGAGAGACACGGGGCATGAGCGTGGGGTGGGGGGTAATAGGAGAGAGACATGGGGCATGAGCGGGCAGTGGGGGGCAACAGCAGGGAGACACGGGGCATGAGCAGGGGGTGGGGGGAACACGAGGGAGACACAGGGCATGAGAGGGGGGTGGGGGGGGTAACAGGAGAGAGACACGGGGCATGAGCCGGGGGTGGGGGCATCAGCAGGGAGACACGGGGCATGAGCGGGGGTAGGGGGCAACAGCAGGGAGACACAGGGCATGACCGGGGTGGGAGGCAACAGCACGGAGACACGGGGCATGAGCGGGGGTTGGGGGGTAACAGGGGAGAGACACGGGGCATGAGCGGGGGGTGGGGGGCAACAGCAGGGATACACGGGGCATGACCGGGGGGAGGGCAACAGCAGGGAGACACGGGGCATGAGCGGGGGGTGGGGGGCAACAGCAGGGAGACACAGGGCATGAGCGGGGGTGAGGGGCAACAGCAGGGAGATACGGGGCATGAGTGGGGGTGGGGGGCAACAGCAGGGAGACACAGGGCATGAGCGGAGGGCGGGGGCAACAGCAGGGAGACACAGGGCATGAGAGCGGAGTGGGGGTAACAGGAGAGAGACACGGGGCATGAGCGGGGGTGGGGGGTAACAGGAGAGACATGGGGCATGAGCGGAGGGTGGGGGGCAACAGGAGAGAGACACGGGGCATGAGCAGGGGGTGGGGGGTAACAGGAGAGAGACATGGGGCATGAGCGGGGGGTGGGGGGCAACAGCAGGGAGACACGGGGCATGAGCGCGGGGCAACAGCAGGGAGACACGGGGCATGAGCGGGGGGTGAGGGGCAACAGCAGGGAGACACAGGGCAGGACCGGGGGTGGGGGGAACAGGAGAGAGACACGGGCCATGAGCGGGAGGTGGGGGGAACAGCAGGGAGAGAGGGGGCATGACCGGGGGGTGGGGGGCAACAGGAGAGAGACACGGGCATGAGAGGGGGGGGGTAACAGGAGAGAGACAGGGGGCATGAGAGGGGGCTGGGGGGCAACAGCAGGGAGACACAGGGCATGAGCGGGGGTGGGGGGAACACAAGGGAGACACAGGGCATGAGAGGGGAGTGGGGGGTAACAGGAGAGACACAGTGCATGAGCGGGGGGTGGGAGGCAACAGCAGGGAGACACTGGGCATGAGCGGGGGTTGGGGGGCAACAGCATGGAGACACGGGGCATGACCGGGGGGTGGGGGGTAACAGGGGAGAGACACGGGGCATGAGCGGGGGGTTGGGGGGCAACAGCAGGGAGACACGGGGCATGACCGGGGGGTGGGGGGCAACAGGAGAGAGACACGGGGCATGAGCGGGGGGTGGGGGGTAACGGGAGAGAGACACGGGGCATGAGAGGGGGGTGGCGGGTAACAGGAGAGAGACACGGGGCATGAGCGTGGGGTGGGGTGTAACAGGAGAGAGACATGGGGCATGAGCGGGCAGTGGGGGGCAACAGCAGTGAGACACGGGGCATGAGCAGGGGGTGGGGGGAACACGAGGGAGACACAGGGCATGAGAGGGGGGTGGGGGAGCAACAGGAGAGAGACACGGGGCATGAGCCGGGGGTGGGGGCAACAGCAGGGCGACACGGGGCATGAGCGGGGGTAGGGGGCAACAGCAGGGAGATACGGGGCATGAGAGGGGGGTGGGGGGCAACAGCAGGGAGACACGGGGCATGAGAGCGGGGTGGGGGTAACAGGAGAGAGACACGGGGCATGAGCGGGGGTGGGGGGTAACAGGAGAGACATGGGGCATGAGCGGGGGGTGGGGGGCAACAGGAGAGAGACACGGGGCATGAGCAGGGGGTGGGGGGTAACAGGAGAGAGACACGGGGCATGAGCGGGGGGTGGGGGGCAACAGCAGGGAGACACGGGGCATGAGCGCAGGGCAACAGCAGGGAGACACGGGGCATGAGCGGGGGGTGAGGGGCAACAGCAGGGAGACACAGGGCAGGACTGGGGGGTGGGGGGAACAGGAGAGAGACACGGGCCATGAGCGGGAGGTGGGGGGAACAGCAGAAGACAGGGGACATGACCGGGGGTGGGGGGCAACAGGAGAGAGACACGGGCATGAGAGGGGGTTGGGGTAACAGGAGAGAGACAGGGGGCATGAGAGGGGGCTGGGGGGCAACAGCAGGGAGACACAGGGCATGAGCGGGGGTGGGGGGAACACAAGGGAGACACAGGGCATGAGAGGGGGGTGGGGGGTAACAGGAGAGAGACACAGTGCATGAGCAGGGGGTGGGAGGCAACAGCAGGGAGACACTGGGCATGAGCGGGGGTTGGGGGGCAACAGCATGGAGACACGGGGCATGACCGGGGGGTGGGGGGCAACAGCAGGGAGACACGGGGCATGAGCGGGGGTTGGGGGGCAACAGCAGGGAGACACGGGCATGAGCGGGGGGTGGGGGGGCAACAGCAGGGAGACACGGGGCATGAGCGGGGGGTGAGGGGCAACAGCAGGGAGACACGGGGCATGAGCGGGGGTGGGGCCAACCGCAGGGAGACACGGGGCATAAGCGGGGGGTGAGGGGCAACAGCAGGGAGATACGGGGCATGACCGGGGTGTGGGGGGGGAACAGGAGAGGGAAGCGGGGCATGAGCGGGGGGCAACAGCAGGGAGACACGGGGCATGAGCAGAGGGTGGGGGCAACAGCAGGGAGACACGGGGCATGAGAGGGGGGCGGGGGTAAGAGGAGAGAGACACGGGGCATGAGCGGGGGTGGGGGCAACAGGAGAGAGACACGGGGCATGAGCGGGGGTGGGGGGTAACAGGAGAGACACGGGGCATGAGCAGGGGGTGGGGGGCAACAGGAGAGAGACACGGGGCATGAGCAGGGGTTGGGGGGTAACAGGAGAGAGACACGGGGCATGAGAGTGGGGTGGGGGGTAACAGGAGAGAGACACGGGGCATGAGCGTGGGGTGGAGGTAACAGGAGAGAGACATGGGGCATGAGCGGGCAGTGGGGGGCAACAGCAGGGAGACACGGGGCATGAGCAGGGGGTGGGGGGAATACGAGGGAGACACAGGGCATGAGAGGGGGTGGGGGGTAACAGGAGAGAGACACGGGGCATGAGCCGGGGGTGGGGGCAACAGCAGGGAGACACGGGGCATGAGCGGGGGTGGGGGGTAACAGGAGAGACATGGGGCATGAGCAGGGGGTGGGGGGCAACAGGAGAGAGACACGGGGCATGACCAGGGGGTGAGGGGTAACAGGAGAGAGACACGGGGCATGAGAGGAGGGTGGGGGGCAACAGCAGGGAGACACAGGGCATGAGCAGGGGGTGGGGGGAATGCGAGGGAGACACAGGGCATGAGAGGGGGTGGCGGGTAACAGGAGAGAGACACGGGGCATGAGCGGGGGTGGGGGCAACAGGAGAGAGACACGGGGCATGAGCGTGGGGTGGGGGGTAACAGGAGAGAGACATGGGGCATGAGCGGGGGGTGGGGGGAACACGAGGGAGACACGGGGCATGAGAGGGGGGTGGGGGAGTAACAGGAGAGAGACACGGGGCATGAGCCGGGGGTGGGGGCAACAGCAGGGCGACACGGGGCATGAGGGGGGGTAGGGGGCAACAGCAGGGAGATACGGGGCATGAGAGGGGGGTGGGGGCAACAGCAGGGAGACACAGGGCATGAGCGGAGGGCGGGGGCAACAGCAGGGAGACACGGGGCATGAGAGCGGGGTGGGGGTAACAGGAGAGAGACACGGGGCATGAGCGGGGGTGGGGGGTAACAGGAGAGACATGGGGCATGAGCGGGGGGTGGGGGGCAACAGGAGAGAGACACGGGGCATGAGCAGGGGGTGGGGGTAACAGGAGAGAGACACGGGGCATGAGCGGGGGGTGGGGGGCAACAGCAGGGAGACACGGGGCATGAGCGCAGGGCAACAGCAGGGAGACACGGGGCATGAGCGGGGGGTGAGGGGCAACAGCAGGGAGACACAGGGCAGGACCGGGGGGTGGGGGGAACAGGAGAGAGACACGGGCCATGAGCGGGAGGTGGGGGGAACAGCAGAAGACAGGGGACATGACCGGGGTGGGGGGCAACAGGAGAGAGACACGGGCATGAGAGGGGGTGGGGGTAACAGGAGAGAGACAGGGGGCATGAGAGGGGGCTGGGGGGCAACAGCAGGGAGACACAGGGCATGAGCGGGGGTGGGGGGAACACAAGGGAGACACAGGGCATGAGAGGGGGGTGGGGGGTAACAGGAGAGAGACACAGTGCATGAGCAGGGGGTGGGAGGCAACAGCAGGGAGACACTGGGCATGAGCGGGGGTTGGGGGGCAACAGCATGGAGACACGGGGCATGACCGGGGGGTGGGCGGCAACAGCAGGGAGACACGGGGCATGAGCGGGGGGTTGGGGGGCAACAGCAGGGAGACACGGGGCATGAGCGGGGGGTGGGGGGGCAACAGCAGGGAGACACGGGGCATGAGCGGGGGGTGAGGGGCAACAGCAGGGAGACACGGGCATGAGCGGGGGTGGGGCCAACCGCAGGGAGACACGGGGCATGAGCGGGGGGTGAGGGGCAACAGCAGGGAGATACGGGGCATGACCGGGGTGTGGGGGGGGAACAGGAGAGGGAAACGGGGCATGAGCGGGGGGCAACAGCAGGGAGACACGGGGCATGAGCAGAGGGTGGGGGGCAACAGCAGGGAGACACAGGGCATGAGAGGGGGGTGGGGGTAAGAGGAGAGAGACACGGGGCATGAGCGGGGGTGGGGGCAACAGGAGAGAGACACGGGGCATGAGCGGGGGTGGGGGGTAACAGGAGAGACACGGGGCATGAGCAGGGGGTGGGGGGCAACAGGAGAGAGACACGGGGCATGAGCAGGGGTTGGAGGGTAACAGGAGAGAGACACGGGGCATGAGAGTGGGGTGGGGGGTAACAGGAGAGAGACACAGGGCATGAGCGTGGGGTGGAGGTAACAGGAGAGAGACATGGGGCATGAGCGGGCAGTGGGGGGCAACAGCAGGGAGACACGGGGCATGAGCAGGGGGTGGGGGGAATACGAGGGAGACACAGGGCATGAGAGGGGGTGGGGGGTAACAGGAGAGAGACACGGGGCATGAGCCGGGGGTGGGGGCAACAGCAGGGAGACACGGGGCATGAGCGGGGGTGGGGGGTAACAGGAGAGACACGGGGCATGAGCAGGGGGTGGGGGGCAACAGGAGAGAGACACGGGGCATGACCAGGGGGTGGGGGGTAACAGGAGAGAGACACGGGGCATGAGAGGGGGTGGGGGGCAACAGCAGGGAGACACACGGCATGAGCAGGAGGTGGGGGGAATACGAGGGAGACACAGGGCATGAGAGGGGGTGGGGGGTAACAGGAGAGAGACACGGGGCATGAACGGGGGTGGGGGCAACAGGAGAGAGACACGGGGCATGAGCGGGGGTGGGGGGTAACAGGAGAGACACGGGGCATGAGCAGGGGGTGGGGGGCAACAGGAGAGAGACACGGGGCATGAGCAGGGGGTGGGGGGTAACAGGAGAGAGACACGGGGCATGAGAGGGGGGTGGGGGGTAACAGGAGAGAGACATGGGGCATGAGCGTGGGGTGGGGGGTAACAGGAGAGAGACATGGGGCATGAGCGGGCAGTGGGGGGCAACAGCAGGGAGACACGGGGCATGAGCAGGGGGTGGGGGGAATACGAGGGAGACACAGGGCATGAGAGGGGGTGGGGGGTAACAGGAGAGAGACACAGGGAATGAGCCGGCGGTGGGGGCAACAGCAGGGAGACACGGGGCATGAGCGGGGGTAGGGGGCAACAGCAGGGAGACACGTTGCATGACCGGGGTGGGAGGCAACAGCAGGGAGACACGGGGCATGAGCGGGGGGTGGGGGGCAACAGCAGGGAGGCACGGGCCATGACCGCGGGGTGGAGGGCAACAGCAGGGAGACACAGGGCATGAGCGGGGGTGGGGGGCAACAGCAGGGAAACATGGGGCATGAGCGGGGGGTGAGGGGCAACAGCAGGGAGATACGGGGCATGACCGGGGGTGGAGGGGTAACAGAAGAGAGACACGGGGCATGAGCGGGGGGCAACAGCAGGGAGACACGGGGCATGAGCGGAGGGTGGGGGGCAACAGCAGGGAGACACAGGCATGAGAGGGGGGTGGGGGTAAAAGGAGAGAGACACTGGGCATGACCAGGGGTTGGGGGGTAACAGGAGAGAGACACGGGGCATGAGCAGGGGGTGGGGGGGCAACAGCAGGGAGACACGGGGCATTAGCGGAGGGTGGGGGCAACAGCAGGGTGACACGGGGCATGAGCGGGGGTGGGGGTAACAGGAGAGACACGGGGCATGAGCAGGGGGTGGGGGGCAACAGGAGAGAGACACGGGGCATGACCAGGGGGTGGGGGTAACAGGAGAGAGACACGGGGCATGAGAGGGGGTGGGGGGCAACAGCAGGGAGACACAGGGCATGAGCAGGAGGTGGGGGGAATACGAGGGAGACACAGGGCATGAGAGGGGGTGGGGGGTAACAGGAGAGAGACACGGGGCATGAGCGGGGGTGGGGGCAACAGGAGAGAGACACGGGGCATGAGCGGGGGTGGGGGCAACAGGAGAGAGACACGGGGCATGAGCGGGGGTGGGGGGTAACAGGAGAGACACGGGGCATGAGCAGGGGGTGGGGGGCAACAGGAGAGAGACACGGGGCATAAGCCGGGGGTGGGGGCAACAGCAGGGAGACACGGGGCATGAGCGGGGGTAGGGGGCAACAGCAGGGAGACACGGGGCATGAGCGGGGGTGGGGGTAACAGGAGAGACACGGGACATGAGCGGGGGTGGGGGGTAACAGGAGAGAGACACGGGGCATGAGAGGGGGTTGGGGGGTAACAGGAGAGAGACACAGGGCATGAGCGTGGGGTGGGGGGTAACAGGAGAGAGACATGGGGCATGAGCGGGCAGTGGGGGGCAACAGCAGGGAGACACGGGGCATGAGCAGGGGGTGGTGGGAACACGAGGGAGAAACAGGGCATGAGAGGGGGGTGGGGGGTAACAGGAGAGAGACACGGGGCATAAGCCGGGGGTGGGGGCAACAGCAGGGAGGCACGGGGCATGAGCGGGGGTAGGGGGCAACAGCAGGGAGACACGGGGCATGACCGGGGTGGGAGGCAACAGCAGGGAGACACGGGGCATGAGCGGGGGGTGGGGGGTAACAGGGGAGAGACACGGGGCATGAGCGGGGGGTGGGGGGCAACAGCAGGGAGACACGGGGCATGACCGGGGGGAGGGCAACAGCAGGGAGACACGGGGCATGAGCGGGGGGTGGGGGGCAACAGCAGGGAGACACAGGGCATGAGCGGAGGGCGGGGGCAACAGCAGGGAGACACAGGGCATGAGAGCGGGGTGGGGGTAACAGGAGAGAGACACGGGGCATGAGCGGGGGTGGGAGTTAACAGGAGAGACATGGGGCATGAGCGGGGGGTGGGGGGCAACAGGAGAGAGACACGGGGCATGAGCAGGGGGTGGGGGGTAACAGGAGAGAGACACGGGGCATGAGCGGGGGGTGGGGGGCAACAGCAGGGAGACACGGGGCATGAGCACGGGGCAACAGCAGGGAGACACGGGGCATGAGCGGGGGGTGAGGGGCAACAGCAGGGAGACACAGGGCAGGACCGGGTGGTGGGGGGAACAGGAGAGAGACACGGGCCATGAGCGGGAGGTGGGGGGAACAGCAGGGAGACAGGGGGCATGACCGGGGGGTGGGGGGCAACAGAAGAGAGACACGGGCATGAGAGGGGGTGGGGGTAACAGGAGAGAGACAGGGGGCATGAGCGGGGTGTGGGAGGCAACAGCAGGGAGACACGGGGCATAAGCAGGGGGTGGGGGGAACACGAGGGAGACACAGGGCATGAGAGGGGGGTGGGGGGTAACAGGAGAGAGACACGGGGCATGAGCGGGGGGTGGGGGAAACAGCAGGGAAACACGGGGCATGAGCGGGGGGTGGGGGGCTGCAGCAGGGAGACACAGGCATGACCGGGGATGGGGGGCAACAGCAGGGAGACAAGGGGCAAGAGCGGGTTTGGGGGGTAACAGGGGAGAGACACGGGGCATGAGCGGGGGTTGGGGGGCAACAGCAGGGAGACACGGGGCATGACCGGGGGTGGGGGGCAACAGCAGGGAGACACGGGGCATGAGCAGGGGTGGGGGCAACAGCATGGAGATACGGGGCATGACCGGGGTGTGGGGGGGGTAACTGGAGAGAGACACGGGGCATGAGCGGGGGGCCAACAGCAGGGAGACACGGGGCATGAGCAGAGGGTGGGGGGCAACAGCAGGGAGACACGGGGCATGAGCAGGGGGTGGGGGGCACACGAGGGAGACAAAGGGCATGAGAGGGGGGTGGGGGGTAACAGGAGAGAGACACGGGGCATGAGCCGGGGGTGGGGGCAACAGCAGTGAGATACGGGGCATGAGCGGGGGCAGGGGGCAACAGCAGAGAGACACGGGGCATGACCGGGGGTGGGGGGCAAGAGCAGGGAGACACGGGGCATGAGCGGGGGGTGGGGGGTAACAGGGGAGAGACATGGGGCATGAGCGTGGGGTGGGGGGTAACAGGAGAGAGACATGGGGCATGAGCGGGGGGCGGGGGGCAACAGCAGGGAGACACGGGGCATGAGCAGGGGGTGGGGGGCACACGAGGGAGACACAGGGCATGAGAGGGAGGCAGGGGGGTAACAGGAGAGAGACACAGGGCATGAGCCGGGGGTGGGGCAACAGCAGGGAGACACGGGGCATGAGCGGGGGCAGGGGGCAACAGCAGGGAGACACGGGGCATGACGGGGGTGGGGGGCAACAGCAGGGAGACACGGGGCATGAGCGGGGGGTGGGGGGCAACAGCAGGGAGACATGGGGCATGACCGGGGGGTGGAGGGCAACAGCAGGGAGACACGGGGCATGAGCAGGGGGTGGGGGGCAACAGCAGGGAGACACGGGGCATGAGCGGAGGGCGGGGGCAACAGCAGGGAGACACGGGGCATGAGAGCGGGGTGGGGGTAACAGGAGAGAGACACGGGGCATGAGCGGGGGTGCGGGGCAACAGCAGGGAGGCACGGGGCATGACCGGGGGGTGGGGGGCAACAGCAGGGAGACACGGGGCATGAGCAGGGGGTGGGGGGCACACGAGGGAGACAAAGGGCATGAGAGGGGGGTGGGGGCAACAGGAGAGAGACACGGGGCATGAGCCGGGGGTGGGGGCAACAGCAGTGAGATACGGGGCATGAGCGGGGGCAGGGGGCAACAGCAGAGAGACACGGGGCATGACCGGGGTGGGGGCAAGAGCAGGGAGACACGGGGCATGAGCGGGGGGTGGGGGGTAACAGGGGAGAGACATGGGGCATGAGCGTGGGGTGGGGGGTAACAGGAGAGAGACATGGGGCATGAGCGGGGGGCGGGGGGCAACAGCAGGGAGACACGGGGCATGAGCAGGGGGTGGGGGGCACACGAGGGAGACACAGGGCATGAGAGGGAGGCAGGGGGGTAACAGGAGAGAGACACAGGGCATGAGCCGGGGGTGGGGCAACAGCAGGGAGACACGGGGCATGAGCGGGGGCAGGGGGCAACAGCAGGGAGACACGGGGCATGACGGGGTGGGGGGCAACAGCAGGGAGACACGGGGCATGAGCGGGGGGTGGGGGGCAACAGCAGGGAGACATGGGGCATGACCGGGGGGTGGAGGGCAACAGCAGGGAGACACGGGGCATGAGCAGGGGGTGGGGGGCAACAGCAGGGAGACACGGGGCATGAGCGGAGGGCGGGGGCAACAGCAGGGAGACACGGGGCATGAGAGCGGGGTGGGGGTAACAGGAGAGAGACACGGGGCATGAGCGGGGGTGCGGGGCAACAGCAGGGAGGCACGGGGCATGACCGGGGGGTGGAGGGCAACAGCAGGGAGACACAGGGCATGAGCGGGGGGTGGGGGGCAACAGCAGGGAGATACGGGGCATGAGAGGGGGGTGGGGGGCAACAGGAGAGAGAAACGGGGCATGAGCGGGGGTGGGGGGTAACAGGAGAGACACAGGGCATGAGCGGGGGGTGGGGGGCAACAGGAGAGAGACACGGGACATGATCAGGGGGTGGGGGATAACAGGAGAGAGACACGGGTCATGAGCGGGGGGTGGGGGGCAACAGCAGGGAGACACGGGGCATGAGCAGGGGGTGGGGGGCAACAGCAGGGAGACACGGGGCATGAGCGGGGGGTGGGGGGCTACAGCTGGGAGACACGGGGCATGACCGGGGATGGGGGGCAACAGCAGGGAGACAAGGGGCATGAGCGGGTTTGGGGGGTAACAGGGGAGAGACACGGGGCATGAGCGGGGGGTTGGGGGCAACAGCAGGGAGACACGGGGCATGACCGGGGGGTGGGGGGCAACAGCAGGGAGACACGGGGCATGAGCGGGGGTGGGGGCAACAGCAGGGAGACACGGGACATGAGCGGGGGGTGAGGGGCAACAGCAGGGAGATACGGGGCATGACCAGGGTGTGGGGGGTAACAGGAGAGAGACACGGGGCATGAGCGGGGGGCAACAGCAGGGAGACACGCGGCATGAGCAGAGGGTGGGGGGCAACAGCAGGGAGACACGAGCATGAGAGGGGGGTGGGGGTAACAGGAGAGAGACACGGGGCATGAGCGGGGGGTGGGGGAAACAGGAGAGGGACACCGGGCATGAGCGGGGATGGGGTAACAGGAGAGACACGGGGCATGAGTGGGGGGTGGGGGGCAACAGGAGAGAGACACGGGGCATGAGCAGGGGGTGGGGGTAACAGGAGAGAAACACGGGGCATGAGAGGG
The DNA here is from genome assembly GCF_040938575.1 of Ambystoma mexicanum. Classification (NCBI taxonomy): domain Eukaryota; kingdom Metazoa; phylum Chordata; class Amphibia; order Caudata; family Ambystomatidae; genus Ambystoma; species Ambystoma mexicanum. The sequence goes on along the minus strand of NC_090923.1, from coordinate 975,321,322 downwards.
GGTTGGGGGGTAACAGGAGAGAGACACGGGGCATGAGCGTGGGGTGGGTGGTAACAGGAGAGAGACATGGGGCAGGAGCAGGGGGTGGGGGGCAACAGCAGGGAGACATGGGGCATGAGCAGGGGGTGGGGGAACATGAGGGAGACACAGGGCATGAGAGGGGGGTGGGGGGGTAACAGGAGAGAGACACGGGGCATGAGCCGGGGGTGGGGGCAACAGCAGGGAGACACGGGGCATGAGCTGGGGTAGGGGGCAACAGCAGGGAGACATGGGCATGACCCGGGGTGGGGGGCAACAGCAGGGAGACACGGGCCATGAGCGGGGGGTAACAGGGGAGAGACACGGGGCATGAGCGGGGGTGGGGGCAAAAGCAGGGAGATACGGAGCCTGACCGGGGGGTGGGGGGCAACAGCAGGGAGACACGGGGCATGAGCGGAGGGCGGGGGCAACAGCAGGGAGACACGGGCATGAGAGGCGGTGGGGGGTAACAGGAGAGAGACACGGGGCTTGAGTGGGGGTGGGGGGCAACAGAAGGGAGACACGGGGCATGACCAGGGGGTGGAGGGCAACAGCAGGGAGACACGGGGCATGAGCGGGGGTGGGGGGCAACAGCAGGGAGATACGGGGCATGAGAGGGGGGTGGGGGGCAACAGCAGGGAGACACAGGGCATGAGCGGAGGGCGGGGGCAACAGCAGGGAGACACGGGGCATGAGAGCGGGGTGGGGGTAACAGGAGAGGGACACGGGGCATGAGCGGGGGTGGGGGGTAAAAGGAGAGACACGGGGCATGAGCGGAGGGTGGGGGGCAACAGTAGGGAGACACGGGGCATGAGCGGGGGTGGGGTGAAAAACACGAAGGAGACACGGGGCATGAGCGGGGGTTGCGGGCAACAAGTGGGAGACACGGGGCATGAGTGGGGGGTGGGTGTAACAGGAAAGAGACACGGGGCATGAGAGGGGGGTGGGGGTAACAGGAGAGAGACACGGGGCATGAGAGGGGATGGGGGGTAACAGGAGAAAGACACAGGGCATGAGCGGGGGTGGGGAGCAACAGCAGGGAGACACGGGGCATGAGAGGGGGTGGGGGTAACAGGAGAGAGACACGGGGCATGAGCGGGGGATGGGGGCAACAGGAGAGAGACACGGGTATGAGCGTGGCGTGGGGGGTAACAGGAGAGACACGGGGCATGAGCGGGGGGTGGGGGGCAACAGGAGAGAGACACGGGGCATGAGCAGGGGGTAACAGGAGAGAGACACGGGGCATGAGCAGGGGGGTGGGGTGCAACAGCAGGAAGACACGGGCCATGAGCGGGAGTTGAGGGGCAACCGCAGGGAGACATTGGGCATGAGCGGGGGGCAACAGGAGAGAGACATGGGGCATGAGCGGGGGGTAACAGGAGAGAGACACGGGGCATGAGTGGGGGTTGGGGGGTAACAGGAGAGAGACACAGGGCATGAGCGGGGGGTGGGCGCAACAGCAGGGAGACGCGGGGCATGACCGGGGGTGGGGTGCAACAGGAGAGAGACACGGGGCATGAGCGGGGGGTGGGGGGCAACAGGAGAGAGACACGGGGCATGAGCGGGGGATGGGGCAACAGGAGAGAGACACGGGTATGAGCGGGGGGTGGGGGTAACAGGAGAGATACGGGGCATGAGCGGGGGGTGGGGGGCAACAGGAGAGAGACACGGGGCATGAGCAGGGGTTGGGGGGCAACAGCATGGAGACACGGGGCATGACCGGTAGGTGGGGGGTAACAGGAGAGAGACACGGGCATGAGCGGGGTTTGGGGGGCAACAGCAGGGAGACACGGGGCATGAGCAGGGGGTGGGGAGAACATGAGGGAGACACAGGGCATGAGAGGGGGGTAGGGGGGTAACAGGAGAGAGACACGGGGCATGAGCGGGGGGTGGGGGAAACAGCAGGGAGACACGGGGCATGAGCGGGGGGTGGGGGGCTACAGCAGGGAGACACGGGGCATGACCGGGGATGGGGGGCAACAGCAGGGAGACAAGGGGCATGAGCGGGTTTGGGGGGTAACAGGGGAGAGACACAGGGCATGGGCGGGGGGTTGGGGGGCAACAGCAGGAAGACACGGGGCATGACCAGGGGGTGGGGGGCAACAGCAGGGAGACACGGGGCATGAGCGGGGGTGGGGCCAACCGCAGGGAGACACGGGGCATGAGCGGGGGGTGAGGGGCAACAGCAGAGAGATACGGGGCATGACCGGGGTGTGGGGGGGTAACGGGAGAGAGACACGGAGCATGAGAGGGGGGCAACAGCAGGGAGACACGGAGCATGAGTGGGGGGTGGGGGCAACAGGAGAGAGACACGGGGCATGAGCGGGGGTGGGGGGTAACAGGAGAGACACGGGGCATGAGCGGGGGGTGAGGGGCAACAGGAGAGAGACACGGGGCATGAGCAGGGGGTGGGGGTAACAGGAGAGAGACACGGGGCATGAGAGGGGGTGGGGGGTAACAGGAGAGAGACACGGGGTATGAGCGTGGGGTGGGGGGTAACAGGAGAGAGACATGGGGCATGAGCGGGCATTGGGGGCAACAGCAGGGAGACACTGGGCATGAGCAGGGGGTGGGGGGAACACGAGGGAGACACAGGGCATGAGAGGGGGGTGGGGGGGTAACAGGAGAGAGACACGGGGCATGAGCCGGGGGTGGGGGCAACAGCAGGGAGACACGGGGCATGAGCGGGGGTAGGGGGCAACAGCAGGGAAACACGGGGCATGACTGGGGGTGGGAGGCAACAGCAGGGAGACACGGGACATGAGTGGGGGTGGGGGGTAACAGGGGAGAGACACGGGGCATGAGAGGGGGGTGGGGGGCAACAGCAGGGAGACACGGGGCATAACCGGGGGGTGGAGGGTAACGGCAGGGAGACACGGGGCATGAGCGGGGGGCAACAGCAGGGAGACACGGGGCATGAACGGGGGGTGAGGGGCAACAGCAGGGAGATACGGGGCATGGAGGGGGGGCAACAGCAGGGAGACACAGGGCATGAGCGTAGGGTGGGGGCAACAGCAGGGAGACACGGGGCATGAGAGCGGGGTGGGGGTAACAGGAGAGAGACACGGGGCATGAGCGGGGGTGGGAGGTAACAGGAGAGACACGGGGCTTGAGCAGGGGGTGGGGGGCAATAGGAGAGAGACACGGGGCATGAGCAGGGGGTGGGGGTAACAGGAGAGAGACATGGGGCATGAGCGGGGGGTGGGGGGCAACAGCAGGGAGACACGGGGCATGAGCCGGGGGCGGGGGGCAACAGCAGGGAGACACGGGGCATGAGCGGGGGGTGAGGGGCAACAGCAGGGAGACACGGGGCATGACCGGGGGGTGGGGGGAACAGGAGAGAGACACGGGCCATGAGCGGGAGGTGGGGGGAACAGCAGGGAGACAGGGGGCATGACCGGGGGGTGGGGGGTAACAGGAGAGAGACACGGGGCATGAGCGGGGTTTGGGGGGCAACAGCAGGGAGACACGGGGCAAGACTGGGGGGTGGGGGGCAACAGGAGAGAGACACATGGCATGAGAGGGGGTGGGGGTACCAGGAGAGAGACAGGGGGCATGAGAGGGGGCTGGGGGGCAACAGCAGGGAGACACAGGGCATGAGCGGGGGTGGGGGGAACACAAGGGAGACACAGGGCATGAGAGGGGGGTGGGGGGTAACAGGAGAGAGACACAGTGCATGAGCGGGGGGTGGGAGGCAACAGCAGGGAGACACTGGGCATGAGCAGGGGGTGGGGGGCAACAGCAGGAAGACACGGGGCATGACCGGGGGGTGGGAGGCAACAGCAGGGAGACACGGGGCATGAGCGGGGGGTGGGGGGTAACAGGAGAGAGACACAAGGCATGAGCGGGGGTGGGGGGTAACAGGAGAGAGACACGGGGCATGAGAGGGGGGTGGGGTGGTAACAGGAGAGAGACACAGGGCATGAGCGGGGTGTGGGGGGCAACAGCAGGGAGACACGGGGCATGAGCGGAGGGTGGGGGGCAACAGCAGGGAGACACGGGCATGAGAGGGGGGTGGGGGGTAACAGGAGAGAGACACAGGGCATGAGCCGGGGGTGGGGGCAACAGGAGAGAAACACGGGGCATGAGCGGGGGGTGGGGGGTAACAGGAGAGACACGGGGCATGAGCGAGGGGCAACAGGAGAGAGACACGGGCCATGAGCGAGGGGTGGGGGGGAACAGGAGAGAGACACGGGGCATGAGCGGGGGGTGGGGGGCAGCAGCAGGGAGACACGGGGCATGAGCGGGGGGTGAGGGGCAACAGGAGAGAGACACGGGCATGAGAGGGGGTTGGGGGTAACAGGAAAGAGACACGGGGCATGAGCGGGGGTTGGGGGGCAACTGCAGGGAGACACGGGGCATGACCGCATGACCGGGGGGTGGGGGGTAACAGGAGAGAGACACGGGGCATGAGCGGGGGTTGCGGGGCAACAGCAGGGAGACACGGGACATGACCGCGGGGTGGGGGGCAACCGGAGAGAGACACGGGGCATGAGAGGGGGGTTTTGGGTAACAGCAGGGAGACACAGGGCATGAGCGGGGGGAGCAGGAGGGAGACACGGGGCATGAGAGGGGGGTGGGGGGTAACAGGAGAGAGACACAGTGCATGAGCGGGGGGTGGAGGGTGTGATGCTGGAAATGCATCGAAGGGACATGGCCTCCGTATCCTTGTCCTTTACTGCTTTTTATCGTGTGTTCTGTTGTGTTTTCCGCGCAGGGGTTCATATGGGACTTCTGGCGGTGCAGCTCTCTTTCTTTTGGTTTGGTGAACGGACCCGTGGGATACCCTTATGGTACCCATGGGTGGGGGTACAACCCTGTGCCCCTAGTGTATTTTTTTGGGCACCTGTGGGTGGCCCGCAGAGCGGGGTATGGACTGGTGGCAGCTCCAAGCTGAACTTGACAGGTGCGCGGAGTATCCTCCATTTTGGGATACTCCGGCCCTGCCATTGGGATCCGTTGATTCCTGATGGAAAACAAGATGGCCCCTGTGGCCTCTTGCTTTCTATTACCCATTACCTTGTTTTCCCAAAGTCCTGGGAAGCCCTGACTCTGTCCCTTCCCCCTGACTGGCTGTTGGGTGGAAATGCCATATATGGTGTTGTTGTGAAGGCTCGGCCAGACTAGCTGGAGCCTTCCCGGTGATGTATGTTGTGGGTACCTCCTGTGGGTGAGACCTGGGTGAATAGAGTGTGTGACGAATATGCATTCTGTGTTGTGGATGTCTAGTATCTGGTGGTTGACACAATGACTGAGACAGCCCTGCCCGAAAGCGGTATGAATGCAGCTTGGAGTGTTGAATGGCTCGGTACTTGTCCCAATACACATAACTTGTTGTGAGTGTCTGGAGAGAAGTGAATGGCCTGAATACCTCGTGTGCCTGATTGGCTGCCTGCCTGCATGAATGCCCGTAGTCGTGATTGGATGCTTGAGTGTGACCCAGCGGAATGAATGGGAGATCAACAGTATATCTGGGGACCTCTCACTGCTAGGAATCGTGTTCAGAAGCTGAAGTCCACTACGACGAGTAACTGGAGTAACTGAAGCTTGACCTTGAAGCCCTGCCGGACGAGAAGAATTGCTGTTGCTCTCCTTCGCAATCTGAAAGCGGCTGTGCCTCCAAGGACTGACCCAGAGAGGACCTGGTAAGGCGCCCTCTTCCCGAGCTACGAGGGACCATCGTGCACAGCTGATCTTTGGCAACGCTCCCCGGTAGACAGACCTTGGACAGGCTGCCGACCCGATATGGGGACTGCTGAGGAACTCCAAGGAGAAGCGCCCGGACTGCTGTCCGCCACCGTCAATGACCGCCGTCGCCGACCGGAGCCGCCGTGCTCCCGTTTGCCTAAGAACTTCCATTGATCATCCGACGCTCTCGTCTGCATCGTCACCCGCTTGTCTCCCGCTGGAGAAGGCCCGATCGCCGACGCGCCGAGGAGCATCCACCGGTGGGTTTCCCGCCACCTAAAGACCACAGAGACGCCGACGACTCAACGCCCTTGCTGGGCCACAGTTCTTCATCATCTCTTTGCGGTCCAGAACTATCGTCACTGTGGTGCCCCAAACGCCTCTTCCTTGCAGGACGCCAACGCTCTGTCGTCAACGAGCACCGCTAGGAACGAAGCTGCCACTTCCCTGCCGTAGTTCACTCTGTTCACTGTCGGACGTTCGACGACCCGTGACTCCAGCCTTAAAGGGAGGGCACTCAAGAAGGGCCATTGATTCCCTGACACCGAACGCCAAGTTCCCCGACACCTCTCAACGATCCGTGGCTCCCACCTGAAAGGGAGGCACTCAAGAAGGATCGGTTGACGCATCGTCGGAGAACTCTACTCCACCAGGTACATTGGGGGGGTAAAACCTTAATAGGAAGAAGTGAGACTATTGAACATATGGACTGGGCTTGTGTTATATATCTTTATTTACAGGTTGCCCAGGTGGGGGGACCTCCACACAGAACTGTGTCTCGGGTACAGGGCCAGTATTCTGCCTACTGTTTCAACCATCTTGCGTTCCTTCCTATCTCTATTGCTGGTTTCCTCGTTATTAATCTGTGTGACATTTTAACCGTACAGTTGATGCATTTTAATGAGATTTGATAACATTGGTGGTACCACTTTAGAATTGTATATATTTATCATTATTGACTTCCGAGTACAAAGTGCTTTATTGTGATTGTGTACAAACCTTTGAATATTAATTATATAAAGACTGTGTTTTCAGTAATACAGTGTGTGGACATTCCTTTGTGGGGGTTCGGGGACTACACTGTACTTAAGAACCAGCCTGCATCACCTCCTGAGAAGCTAGGCCTTGATTGCTCGTCCATTGCTACCTTATAGAGAATCTTGGCTGGGGTCTTCTGTGCCTCTCCTCTACCATATAGAGAGCAGAAGTACAGACACCCCCTACCAGTCTTTACACTGGTGGCAGGGGTGGGATGCTTATGGTTTTAAGAATCAGTGTATAACCGTGCCACTTACAAAATATCTGCACTTTATTGATTAAGGTTTGGGTGTGTACAAAATAACTGCATTACAAGCAATGGAGTCTATTGCGAATGGTAAATTGACTCAGATGAGCTTAGAGGCTCTCCAGAGTGCTTGTGAAGCCTGGGAGTTAGACTTTGTGGATAAGTCTAGGCTTGAGCTGGTAGCTGCCCTGGTGGACTACCAGACTGATGGTGAAACTCTTGATGAAGGGGGGAATGCAACCAATGAGGACTCTGCCCCTGGGGTTTCTACTGAATCTGTTTCTGGGAATGCCTCCATTCCTGCTGCCTCTGTTCCGAACCCCAGCAATACATTGGAGCTTGAGTTATTAAGGATGAAATTGGCCTTTGAATATCGCAAGTTGGAAATAGATGCTGAACTTAAGAAAGAGGAGCTGGCTCATCAAGTTGAACTCAAGAATAGGGATCTTGAACTCAAAGACAAGGACACTGAATGTCAGAGAATCCAGCTAGAGAAAGCTCGAGTGGAGACTTCAGCGAAACCCAGTGTGAGTGTCAGGTCCCCAGCGACTAAATTTATGAAGGATTTGGTTGGTGTGTTTTCAGAGGGTTCTGATATCCTCCAATGGATTGAAGCGTTTGAAATGGCTTGTGCAATTCATGATGTTGACAAAAGAGATTGGGCTAAGTGTCTGCTAAGCAGAGTGCCTCAAACTGGATATGACTGTATTCTGAAGCTGAGTGTGGAAGAAAGGGGTGGGTCAGTATGAGTGTATGAAATCTTCTTTGATTGCCAAGTTTGGCAAGACGCCTACCCAATACCTTAAAAGGTTCAGGGATTTTAAGAAAAGAGAGAATGTGTCTTGGGTTGACTGGGTGAGTGCTCCGCACATGAATATGATGGGGTGGATTAATGGTTACAAGGTGAAAACTTTTGTTGAATTGTCCCACCTGTTGTTTTTTGAGCATTTTTCCGAAGCCTGTTCACCAGAGCTGCGTCAGTATATTGCTGACCAGAACATTTTGGATCCCTTTAAGCTGGCTAGGTTGGCTGACAAGTGGGTCTCCCACCGGGTGTCCCCTAAGGACTCCAGTGGGAAGGACAAGGACAAAGAAAAAGGTGCCTATCAGAAAGCTTAGGAATCCCAAAAGCAGTCACAGTCGAATAAACCTAAACCCTCCTCTCCTAAGACCCAAAAATCTAGTGGGGATAAGTCATCTGTGGGTGGGAATAAGAGTAGTGGTCCACCTGCTGCAAAGCAGGCTCCCGGTGGTTCCAGTACCGTACCCCGCAATCCCGGCACTTGTTGGGACTGTGGGGCTCTGGATCACAAAAGGGGTGACTCCAAGTGTAAAGGTAAGGCACTCGGAGTACAGGCTGTCAGCCTGACCTACCCTTACCCCATGTCTGAGGTGGAGGCCACTGTCCTCCCCTCCTCTACCGGAATCACCTTTGCTGCTCCTGTAGAGATTTCCTTAGTGTCCCTTGGGGCCTGGTACCAGTACGCGGAAGTACTGGCGACTATCCCACAGAACACCCGTAGATTTTTGAGAAGTGTCCTCCTGAATGGCCAGCCTTCTACTGGTTTGAGAGACACTGGGGCAAGCATGACAGTGGTGGACAGGACCCTGCTCAAGCCAGAGGACTATGTAGATGCTCCTCTGAGAACCACCAGGTTAGCTGGTGGGCCTCCCAAATTATCGCCTGCAGCCCGAGTCACACTCGTAATTGGAGACAAGACAGCAAAGCTTCCTGTCCTGGTTCAGGACAATGTCCCTGCTAACATTCTGTTAGGTAACGATCTAGTAGAGTTGGGGTTGATCGCAGATGGTCTTCCCATGACTGCTGCTGCGGTCACTAGATCACAGGTGACACCGGGTCTGGCTGTGAGTCAGGTACCCGAGCCGAAGGCGCGGTCTAAGGCATAACGAAGGAAGAGCAAGAAGGCCACCTCTGTGGAGGGAGCACCTTCTCTTCCTGCTGTTCCTACAGCACCCATTGGGATCCATGCTCCGGATGGGCTGGGTCCAGTGGTAAACCCCGTCTCAACTCCTGTGGGAGAAGAGCCATAAGACTCTCCTGTTTGATAGGTTCTCAACCCGCAGGATCATCCCGATCTTCAATGCTTGTTAGCTGAAGGGGGACCCTCCCGGGCAGACTTCTATAAAGGACAGAGAGTGTCCCTCTCTCGAGGGTCTGAGGAAACAGGCCCTGTCCCAGGCACAAGGAGAAGTGCCTAGGACTTTTCCGGATTTATTGGGAGGGTGAGCTCCTTGTTAGTGAGCCCACTAAGCCTGAACCTGGTGCCCTCAAGAGGTTGGTGGTACCCCAGGTTTAAAGGCCCTTCCTACTGCAGTTGGCGCATGAGGTGCCCTTGGCTGGTCATCTTGGTACCAAGAAGACTAAGCAGAGGCTCTCTGCCCATTTCTACTGGCCTCAGATGGGAGTAGAAGTGGAGTCCCACTGCAGGACCTGCCCAACTTGTCAGTTGTCTGGCAAAACTGGAGGCAGTGTCATCGCCCCACTGCAGCCATTACCAGTGGTTGGCACACCGTTTGAGGGGGTCGGCATCGACATCGTTGGTCCCCTTGACCCTCCAATGTCAGGTGGACATCGGTTCATCCTGGTTTTGGTAGATCATGCCACCAGGTACCCTGAGGCTGTACCCCTTCAGACTGTTACTGCCAAGGTGGTTGCCCGGGCCCTCCTGGGCATTTTCACCCGTGTTGGATTCCCCAAGGAGGTTGTCTCTGACCGAGGATTCAACTTCATGACTAGTTACATGAAAACCATGTGGAAAGAGTGTGGGGTAACCTACAAGTTCTCCACTTCTTACCACCCCCAGACCAATGGTCTGGTTGAGAGATTTAACAAAACTCTCAAGGGCATGCTAGGTGCTTTGGAAGAGCCCCTAAGGAGGAAATGGGATCACCTCCTGCCATGCCTGCTGTTTGCTTACAGAGAGGTACCTCAAGAAGTCGTTGGTTTCAGCCCCTTTGAGTTACTCTTTGGACATCCCGTGAGGGGGCCCCTCGCCTTGATCAGAGAAGGTTTGGAAGCCACCCCTCCCGGTCCCGCCAAGCAAGTGGAGGACTATGTGTTAGGCCTCAGACGGAGATGACACAGATGATGGGTCAAGCAACGGCGAATCTCAAGGCCAGCCAGGAATTGAACAAATACTGGCATGACCTTAAAGTATCGCAAGTGGATTGGACTCCGGGACAGGAGGTCCTCGTGATGGAGCCTACCAAGCCTCGGGCATTGGCAGATAAATGGACTGGACCCTTCAAGATAATCTCCAAGATGGGCGAGGTCAATTACCTGGTTGACATGGGAATCCCAGGGGTAGCCCCTCAGGTATTCCATGTTAATAGGCTCAAGCCTTTCCACAGACGAGCAGAAGTCTCATGTCTCTTGCTAGCTTCAGAGCAAGAAGAGGATGAGAGTCAGCCCCTTCCAGACTTGCTGCATTGCAACCCTCAGGATGACTCAGTAGATCCGTGGCTCCCGCCTGAAAGGGAGGCACTCAAGAAGGATCGGTCGACGCATCGTCGGAGAACTCTACTCCATCAGGTACATTGGGGGGTAAAACCTTAATAGGAAGAAGTGAGACTATTGAACATATGGACTGGGCTTGTGTTATATATCTTTATTTACAGGTTGCCCAGGTGGGGGGATCTCCACACAGAACTTTGTCTCGGGTACGGGGCGAGTATTCTGCCTACTGTTTCAACCATCTTGCGTTCCTTCCTATCTCTATTGCTGGTTTCCTCGTTATTAATCTGTGTGACATTTTAACCGTACAGTTGATGCACATTAATGAGATTTGATAACATTGGTGGTACCACTTTACAATTGTATATATTTATCATTATTGACTTCCGAGTACAAAGTGCGTTATTGTGATCTTGTACATACCTTTGAATATTAATTGTATGAAGACTGTGTTTTCAGTAATACAGTGTGTGGACATTCCTTTGTGGGGGTTCGGGGACTACACTGTACTTAAGAACCAGCCTGCATCACCTCCTGAGAAGCTAGGCCTTGATTGCTCGTCCATTGCTACCTTATAGAGAATCTTGGCTGGGGTCTTCTGTGCCTCTCCTCTACCATATAGAGAGCAGAAGTACAGACACCCCCTACCAGTCTTTACAGGTGGCAACAGCAGGGAGACATGGGGCATGAGCAGGGGGTGGGGGGCAACAGCAGGGAGACACGGGGCATGACTGGGGGGTGGGGGGCAACAGCAGGGAGACACGGGCATGAGCAGCGGATGGGGGTAACAGGAGAGAGACACGGGGCATGAGCGGGGGTGGGGGGCAACAGCAGGGTGACACGGGGCATGAGCGGGGGTGGGGGGCAACAGGAGAGAGACACGGGGCATGAGAGGGGGGTGGGGGGTAACAGGAGAGAGACACGGGGCATGAGAGGGGGGTGGGGGTAAAAGGAGAGAGACACGGGGCATGAGAGGGGTGTGGGGGTAACAGGATAGACACAGGGCATAAGCAGGGGGTGGGGGGCAACAGGAGAGAGACACGGGGCATGAGCGAGGGGTGGGGGGGTAACAGGAGAGAGACATGGGGCATGAGCGGGGGCGGGGGGCAACAGCAGGGAGACACGGGGCATGAGCGGGGGTGGGGGGCAACAGCAGGGAGACACGGGGCATGAGCGGGGGTGAGGGGCAACAGCAGGGAGACACGGGGCATGAGCGGGGGGCAACAGGAGAGAGACACGGGGCATGAGCGAGGGGTGGGGGGTAACAGGAGAGAGACACAGGGCATGAGCGGGGGTGGGGGGTAACAGGAGAGAGAGACACAGGGCATGAGCGGGGGGTGGGGGGCAACAGCAGGGAGACATGGGGCATGACCGGGGGTAGGGGGCAACAGGAGAGAGACACGGGGCATGAGAGGGGGGTGGGGGGTAACAGGAGAGAGACGCGGGGCATGAGCAGGGGGTGGGGGGTAACAGGAGAGAGACACGTGGCATGAGTGGGGGGCAACAGCAGGGCGACACGGGGCATGAGCAGGGGGTGGGGGGAACAAGAGGGAGACACGGGCATGAGCGGGGGGTGGGGTGAAAAACACGAGGGAGACACGGGGCATGAGTGGGGGTTGCGGGCAACAAGTGGGAGACACGGGGCATGAGCGGGGGGTGGGTGTAACAGGAGAGAGACACGGGGCATGAGAGGGGGGTGGGGGTAACAGGAGAGAGACACGGGGCATGAGAGGGGGTGGGGGGTAACAGGAGAAAGACACAGGGCATGAGCGGGGGGTGGGGAGCAACAGCAGGGAGACACGGGGCATGAGAGCGGGTGGGGGTAACAGGACAGAGACACGGGGCATGAGCAGGGGGTGGGGGGCAACAGGAGGGAGACACGGGGCATGAGCGGGGGGCAACAGCAGGGAGACACGGGGCATGAGAGCGGGTGGGGGTAACAGGAGAGAGACACGGGGCATGAGCAGGGGGTGGGGGGCAACAGGAGGGAGACACGGGTATGAGCGGGGGGTGGGGGTAACAGGAGAGACACGGGCATGAGCGGGGGTGGGGGGCAACAGGAGAGAGACACGGGGCATGAGCAGGGGGGTGGGGGGCAACAGCAGGAAGACACAGGCCATGAGCGGGGGATGAGGGGCGCAACAGCAGGGAGACATGGGGCATGAGCGTGGGGGCAACAGGAGAGAGACATGGGGCATGAGCGAGGGGTAACAGGAGAGAGACACGGGGCATGAGCGGGGTTGGGGGGTAACAGGAGAGAGACACAGGGCATGAGCGGGGGGTGGGCGCAACAGCAGGGAGACGCGGGGCATGACCGGGGGTGGGGGGCAACAGGAGAGAGACACGGGGCATGAGCGGGGGGTGGGGGGCAACAGGAGAGAGACACGGGGCATGAGCAGGGGGTAACAGGAGAGAGACACGGGGCATGAGCAGGGGGTGGGGGGCAACAGCAGGAAGACACGGGCCTTGAGCGGGGGATGAGGGGCAACAGCAGGGAGACATGGGGCATGAGCGGGGGCGCAACAGGAGAGAGACATGGGGCATGAGCGGGGGTGGGGGGTAACAGGAGAGAGACACGGGGCATGAGCGGGGGTTGGGGGGCAACAGCAGGGAGACACAGGGCATGAGCGGGGTGAGGGGCAACAGCAGGGAGACACGGGGCATGAGCGGGGGGGCAACAGGAGAGAGACACGGGGCATGAGCGGGGGGTGGGGGGTAACAGGAGAGAGACACGGGGCATAAGCAGGGGGTGGGGGATAACAGGAGAGAGACACAGGGCATGAGCGGGGGTTGGGGGGCAACAGCAGGGAGACATGGGGCATGACCGGGGGGTGGGGGGCAACAGGAGAGAGACACGGGGCATGAGAGGGGGGTGGGGGGTAACAGGAGAGAGACTCGGGGCATGAGCAGGGGGTGGGGGTAACAGGAGAGAGACACGTGGCATGAGCGGGGGTGGGGGCAACAGCAGGGCAACACGGGGCATGAGCGGGGGGTGGGGGGAACAAGAGGGAGACACGGGGCATGAGCGGGGGGTGGGGGAAAAACACAAGGGAGACACGGGGCATGAGCGGGGGTTGCGGGCAACAAGTGGGAGACACGGGGCAAGAGCGGGGGGTGGGTGTAACAGGAGAGAGACACGGGGCATGAGAGGGGGGTGGGGGTAACAGGAGAGAGACACGGGGCATGAGAGTGGGTGGGGGGTAACAGGAGAGAGACACAGGGCATGAGCGGGGGGTGGGGAGCAACAGCAGGGAGACACGGGGCATGAGAGGGGGGTGGGGGTAACAGGAGAGAGACACGGGGCATGAGCAGGGGTTGGGGGCAACAGGAGAGAGACACGGGTATGAGCAGGGGTGGGGGTAACAGGAGAGACACGGGGCATGAGCAGGGCGTGGGAGGTAACAGGAGAGAGACACGGGGCATGAGCAGGGGGTAACAGGAGAGAGACACGGGGCATGAGCGGGGGGTGGGGGCAACAGCAGGGAGACACAGGGCATGAGCGGGGGGGCAACAGGAGAGAGACATGGGGCATAAGCTGGGGGTGGGGGGTAACAGGAGAGAGACACAGGGCATGAGCGGAGGGTGGGCGCAACATCAGGGAGACACGGGGCATGACCGGGGGGTGGGGGGCAACAGGAGAGAGACACGGGACATGATCGGGGGTTGGGGGCAACAGGAGAGAGACACGGGGCATGAGCGGGGGGTGGGGGGCAACGCAGGGAGACACAGGGCATGAGCGGGGGGTGGGGGGAACAAGAGGGAGACATGGGGCATAAGCGGGGGTTGGCGGGAACACGAGGGAGACATGGGGCATGAGCAGGGGGTGGGGGGCAACAAGTGGGAGACATGGGGCATGAGCAGGGGGTGGGGGGCAACAGGAGGGAGACACGGGGCATGAGCGGGGGATGGGGGAACACGAGGGAGACACAAGGCATGAGCGGGGGGTGGGGGGGCAACAGCAGGGAGACACGGGGCATGAGCGGGGGGAGGGGGGTAACAGGAGAGAGACACGGGGCATAAGCTGCGGGTGGGGGGTTAACAGGAGAGAGACACGGGGCATGAGCGGGGGTTGGGGGGTAACAGGAGAGAGACACGGGGCATGAGCGGGTTTGGGGGTAACAGGAGACAGACACAGGGGATGAGCGGGGGGTGGGCGCAACATCAGGGAGACACGGGGCATGACCAGGGGTGGGGGCCAACAGGAGAGAGACACGGGACATGAGCGGGGGTTGGGGGGCAACAGGAGAGAGACACGGGGCATGAGCGGGGGGTGGGGGCAACAGCAGGGAGACACAGGGCATGAGCGGGGTGTGGGGGGAACAAGAGGGAGACACGGGGCATAAGCGGGGGTTGGCGGGAACACGAGGAAGACACGGGGCATGAGCAGGGGGTGGGGGGCAACAAGTGGGAGACACGGGGCATGAGCGGGGGGTGGGGGGCAACAGGAGAGAGACACGGGGCATGAGCGGGGGTGGGGGGCAACAGGAGGGAGACACGGGGCATGAGCGGGGGGTGGGGGGGCAACAGCAGGGAGACACGGGGCATGGGCAGGGGGTGGGGGGTAACTGGAGAGAGACATGGGGGATGAGCAGGGGGTGGGGGGCAACAGGAGGGAGACACGGGGCATGAGCGGGGGGCAACAACAGGGAGACACAGGGCATGAGCAGGGGTGGGGGGAACACGAGGGAGACACGGCGCATGAGAGTGGGGTGGGGGGTAACAGGAGAGAGACACGGGCATGAGCAGGGGGTGGGGGGCAACAGCAGGGAGACACGGGGCATGACCGGGGTGAAGGGCAACAGCAGGGAGACACGGAGCATAACCGGGGGGTGGGTGGCAACAGGAGAGAGACGGGGCATGAGCGGGGGGGGCAACAGCATGGAGACACGGGGCATGAGCGGGGGTGGGGGGAACACAAGGGAGACACGGGGCATGAGTGGGGGTGGGGGGGCAACAAGAGGGAGACATGGGGCATGAGCGGGGGTGGGGGGAACACGAGGGAGACACGGGGCATGAGTGGAGTTTGGGGGGCAACAAGAGGGAGACACGGGGCATGAGCAGGGGGTGGGGGTAACAGGAGAGAGACACGGGGCATGAGCGGTGAGTGGGGGGCAACTGGAGGGAGACATGGGGCAAGAGCGGGGGTGGGGGAACAGGAGGGAGACACGGGGCATGAACAGGGGGTGAGGGGGAACAGGGGAGACATGGGGCATGAGCAGAGGGTGGGGGGGAACAGGAGGGAGACACAGGGCATGAGCGGGGGGAAACAGAGACACAGGCATGAGCGGGGGGTGGGGGGTACAGGAGGGAGACACGGGTAATGAGCAGGGGGTGGGGGGTAGAGGAGGGAGACACAGGTAAAGAGCGGGGGTGGGGGGAATGGGATATCTGCTCCTCGTTCCTCCGCAGGCCACCGTGTACCGATGGTGTCTCCTGCAAGTCTGCAACAGCCTGGGATGTTCAGGAAGTGTAATCCACATGAACCTCACACAGCCCCATTGGAGGCCCCGCTGTCCTCTGATCTTATGCATCGGAATTTTCGCTTGTTACATTGTGATAATCACTTGTGAAGTCTGAAGTCACCGCAGAGCTTGCCACAGATGCCAATATACGAACAATAAACTAAGATGGTGGGCGTCTCTGAAAATAAGACGCACTGCACGCTTTACTGTAGCCAATGGGAGAGCACGTCGGATGTCCGCGGGCATCACGCAAGTCGTTTGCCCAATCCCCGTCCTGTCCGCGGAGCGAACAGGGAAGTTTGTCCGCGAAGCGGACACAGATATCACTAATTTTTTTCACTTATATTTTTGTCTTTTTTTAAAAAAACTACTGGACGGATTTACACCAAATAAAAAAAACACGCTTTCGGGACCAAGCCGCCGCTCCTGCTGCAAATTTGGTGTACATCCGTCCAGCGGTTTGGGCTGTAGGCGTGACCTGGACCAAACCTCACCAAACTTTGCAAACAAATACAGAGTGGGCCATATACTTTTTCCACAAAGTTTGGTGAGGATTCGTCCAGGGGGAGAGAAGTTATAAGGCGCCCAAAAAGTGCTCTTCCTATGGAAACAGCAACTTAACCATAACTACATGGCCACTACCGTGGCCATGTAATATATATATATATAGTGTTGCTTCCTCTATAATTGAGCATTGATATATTACACACCACAGCCACCTGTTTATTTGCTCTCGAATGGCAACACTGCTTGAAAACCATGTCCACTTCTAATCTGTCTGAATACAGACACCTTCCTGGTATCTTCAAATCATCATACACTCTCTATGCTATGGTATGTGTAGTTATATCCTTGCTTCCCATTGGTCGTCTGCATCCATGCTTGAGCACTTTTGCTGTCTGTGAGGCAGCTAATCTCAGACTATTCTGGATTATGTGTACCTTTGTCATAAAATCTGTGCCCTGCAGTTATACTATGTCCAGTGTACCTTCCACATGGCTGCTATTGATGACATGTTTGCTGTACCTATGCTTGAACACAAGTACCCTCGTGTAGACTGCTAATGTTGCCCTTGAAATGTTACATGTTTATCACTCTGATAACAACTGATTGAAGAGTGTAAGGTATCTGAAAGGAAGTTTACCATGCTTATTTTGATCTCTGCAGGCAGCATATCAAGCTATGGGTTGTTATTGTGACAGGTGTGGGCCACTAGATATTCTATATCCCTTCATTCCTTTGGTCTGTTGGAGAGGGGCCCCAGAGGAGTCCGTGCCCGGCCCCCAAAGTGCTTAAAATGGCCCTGATGGAAGGGAGTTAGGAGGAACCAACCAACGCCAGGCTATTCCTGCACCCCAAGGCCACTGACTCGTGATATTAAAGCAGCGTTTCAAAATGGCGGTTCGGCTGCTGAGAAGGTCGAATAAGACAACAATGTCGCCCACAAGACAAACTGAGGAAACACAGAAAGGAAGTATAATGTGCATGTAGGGAAAACGCTCCAGAAAGCAAATAACTTTTGCTCTTTTTTTAATGCAGTTTATTTTTTCGATCTACTTGCCATTCAAGCGCGCGAGTAATACGAACGTCAAGGAAAGACTATTAACTAATACAGTATCGTGACAAATTTATGAAAAGGGTCAAACACATTTGACTTGATAAAAGAGACTGTGTTAGTTTGGCTCAGGACACAGTGCCTCACTGACAGCCCATGACTAACCCCATGAAAACTGTGAACAGCCTGATCTGGACAGACCTAGCGATGTCTCCATAAGAGTGTAAAGGGCTGGGGCAGATGAAACTGTGCGCCCGAGTAAGTGCTGATCTGATGCCAGTCTTATCGGGCGAATCACCTCATTTCCCTGCAGGCGAGCCCACCTGCCTATGCGCTGCTAATGATGAGCCAAAGCCCTGCAGACGCTTGCAAGCAAGGCGCGGTTAGTTCAGAATGTAGACAGAATGTACAGCGCTCTATGAAGTCGCACCATAAATTGCTGGCCTCGGGGTGCATTTGCAAGCTGTGCCATGCCGGCAAGTGATGGAGAAATTGAGTCAACTGAGGAAACAACAAAGGGAAATAAGAAAGACGAAACCATTTCGGTATCTAGACAGGGGGCAACATGTGTGTACAGGTAGAAACGGTGTGGCGCAAACAGTAGCTGCTGTGCAGAGCAGTGATGTGTTTATTGTGCTGTATACTGCACCAGTCACGTAGGCGCCAGCTTACATGGGCCCAGGGGACTCGAGCCTAAGTAATAACTGAGGCCCTGGGGCTCGAGAGGCTGGGGCAAACCGCCTTGAAGCCCTGCTGTGGCACTTACTAGAATGTGGTACATGGAGAAGGGCGATTTTGTAAAGTGTAGATGACGGCGGTCTGAGCGATTTTCTAATTAAAGGTTGTTTGTTGTTTCCAAATGTGTGAGGATCTTAGTTACAGTTGCTGTTGCTGAAAACGGTTGTTTATTTTTGGTTCCTTCCAGCAGACACGCCAACATTCAGAGCAACCTGGGAGTGAGATTTCCCCAGGGAAATCGGGAGACCTACATTTCCCCGTAGGAATGCATTGGGGCTGCAGTCATTTTAGGCCGGAGAATGTGAAAAACAGCTATATTTTTCACCGAAAAATCAGGACTCTCCCGCCTAAATCGGGAGGGTTGGCATGCATGTTCCAGGGCCGTGTTGATCAAGGACTTTAAACAAAATTGAGGCAATGGCCTGACTTTCAGGCGAACCTCTTATTCCAATCTGGTGCTTACAGGCACAACTTTATTATATAGAAAACTACAAATACTCACTAATGCAGGATGATACTCACTGAATGAGACAGGGCTTACAGAACAGGACTCAGTAGCTCCCTTTCTGCACATTTGAGAGGATTACTATTGTGGCTGAAATAATTGTGTTAGGTAAAAAAGTGTACATTACTTGATTTAATAGGGTTTAGAACTTTTTTAAAGGCTAATGGAAACGACTTCTGTGTACCTTTTTCCTTCCTCTGGTGTCGCTCGTGCCCAAAGCTGATGGTGCAGGGACAGTGAGAGAGCAGGCCAGGGAGGGCCTGCAGAAAGTTTACTTGCCAATGAAAGCAATCCCAAACAGGACATCTATATGTATCCTAGGACTGAGCAGCTCATAGGAAAGAAAAAGTAATCTTTAAGACTAAGTAGTGGCAATTTGCATTTTCAAGCATATGGGTGGTGTAATGGACACGTATTGGTTTTGGGTGGAAGACGAGATAAATGTCAGAACCAAGGAAAGGGGGTGCTTTCGATAAATGAGGAGGAGCATGGGTACCACCACTCTAGAGTGATAGTGCCACCACTGTCTTGAGACCACAGCAGCAAGGCCTCCTCAAACAGAGTCTTTCCTATGCTGGCAGCGTGGCACTGGGAGTGAGAACGCTACCAACATACTCCTTTTGCTCAAGATGTTTCTATAATGA
The DNA here is from genome assembly GCF_040938575.1 of Ambystoma mexicanum. Classification (NCBI taxonomy): domain Eukaryota; kingdom Metazoa; phylum Chordata; class Amphibia; order Caudata; family Ambystomatidae; genus Ambystoma; species Ambystoma mexicanum. Next base: position 975,301,952 of record NC_090923.1, on the reverse strand, counting down.
GTTACATTATGCCAGGTTGGTTTATTGTATGATTTGTGTGTATTTTAAAGTACTATTAAAAAAGTAAAATATTATTTTATCTGTGGGAAGCCAAACAATATTATACTTCAGTACCAACTGGAGCTGGACAGCTATGGCCTCAAGTGCCCAAGTTGCAGATAGGGATACAAGTCTGGTTTCCAGTGTGATCCTGGGCATTTGTTTAATCTCACCCTTCCTTATTTGGGAGTCTCAAGAAGCAATTCAGTTCACAGTGCATGCTATTAAAAAACTCACTGCTAGTTTACTAGACTATAGTGTAGCAGTGTCATAACCAGAAATTATGGCCTGTGAACAGTGCAAATGTTTTTTTTTTTGTTGGAATGCAGTCGCCATAGAAATAATTGTTTGCTGTTTTCAAGTATGTACGCTACCCTGAGGATCTTAGTTACAGATGCTGTTGCTGATATTGGAGTGGGGCTTCAGTGAATTAAACATTAGCCTATTGGCTCTAGATATACTTTCAATTGAGAGCAAAATGAACGAAGAAAAAGAATTCGCAGCAGCAATAAACACTTCAGCAGCTAAAAAATCAAGGAGAGAGCGAATTAGACAGTGAAAAAGTGGTATCTAGTCAATCCATCGAAAACCATTCCATAGAATTTCTATAACATTAAATTATAAGCATCGGAAAGCATTTCCATCGAAATGCCTTTCCATTGACTATAATTCGATGGTATATTCGAAACTAGGGTTAGGGGTGAGGGGTTAGGGTTGGTCACAGGGTTAGATTAGGGGCTAGGGTTAGGGTTGGGGCTGGGGTTAGGGGTTAGGGTTTGGGTTTGGGTTAGGGGTTTGGGTTAGGGTTTGGGTTAGGTTTAGGCTTAGGGTTGGGGCTATGGTTAGATTAAGGGTTATATTAGGGTTAGCCTTAGGGGTTAGGGTTAGGGTGGGTGTGGGGGTTGGAGGGCCTGGGGGGAACCTCCCAATAGACAAAAAAACATTAAAACATTACAAGGAGCGGGCCAGTGCAGAAATGTCAGCACTGGACAGCTCCATGTAACATTTTAACATTACAAAAAATGCATTGAAATGCTATCTTTTACATGTAAAAGTCAATTTCTATTGAAACCAGTCCATTTATATTTTTGATGGACTGGTTTCGATGGAAAGGCACTTTTATATGTAAAAGATAGCATGTCAATGCTTTGGGAAACATGTTTTTTTCTTCGATGGTGTGGCATTTCAATGCTTTTTTCGATTGAAATGACTAGGAATCTGAAAAAGTATGTGAGATAATGGAAGTGAATTCTTTTTTCAATATTGTCCAGTAGTACTTCTAAATGCTTTCATTACTAGTAGACAAACGACCTTTTGTTTATATTGCAATGATTTTATAATTTTTGCGAGGGGTTGCAGTGCAGGTTTGCGGTGTGAGGTGCATTCTAGAATTTTCCCCGGGTGCTGTATTGTCTAGAAACGGCGAAGGAAAGAGAGTGGCACAGAGAGCGTGGCATAGGGGCAAGTATTCCAGCTCAGCAATAATACCTGATGGTATTGGCCCACAGCACAAGTTAATAGGCTAGAGCAATGCGCGAACCTTGAAAGCAGAGTGTGTCCATCTGGTACGGCCAGAAGAATGGGCTAGTATGACCAGTAGCACCCCAGGGCAAACACCCGGGGAGCTAAGCACGAAGTAACAGGGAAAACAGAGGATATCGCAAGCTTCCGACCCTTGGATTCCGCATTTGTGGAAAAAAGAAACATGGCCACCTTGTGAATGAAGGCAGGGCTTCGAGCGCAGCCCTTATTTTATTTCTATGGCCTCGGCATTGAGGTACCAGCGACAGACAAGAGGCCGGACATTTAAGAGTGGAATAAAGAATGCTGTTTTTTTAATTTAACTGTGTTTTACCAGTTTTTACAAAATTTGCACTCCATAATGTTCCCTTTTGTTTCCTTAAAATGTTTGTTTCTTTTTCTCTTTAGATTAGATTAGTTCCGAATGTTCTGAAGGGTGCTGCTTTAGAAATAGGTAAGGAGGTACATGTTATGCGAAGGTGCAGGAAAGTTGGGTCTGGGGCGTCCTGGCAAAAGGGGCACAGCAGGTTTTTGTACTGGCCAAGAACTTAACGTGTGGACTTGCATCTATGGATAAAGATGATTGGCTGGCAGAGAGTCTCCAGTTGCGTATACCACACAAAGGGCCTCATCATGAGCTGGGCCTTAGCCCTTAAATGCGGCTGTAATGCTATTACCGCTGCCTTTAAGGGTTGGCCCAATCATGAGTTGGGCGGCAAGTGAGAGTTTTACCTCCAGTTTTTTATTGGAGGCAAACATGTCCCTTTACTGCCTGTTTTCGGTGCTATTACCGCTGGTGAAATTACCGCTGGCGGTAATAGCACCCCCACCTCCATTGGGTCCAAAGGACCCAATGGAGAATGGGAACTTACTGCTGTACTGCTACTTGTGATCCGGCGCTAATAGTGCCATACAGAGTAGCAATAAAACTATTTGCGCTGGCGGTATCCCGGCGGTATTACCGCCGGGATACTGCCAGACTCCAGATGAGGCCCAAAGTCTCTCAGCACTTCCTTCCACTTGGGTGATTTCTCATCACTGCTTGGGCCCCACCAATGAATTTATGAATTTGACACCTGTCCTCTCAATGCCTCATTTCTGGGGGTGCAGTACAGGTAGGGAGCAAGGGGGTGTGGGGGGTAGCATGTGGGACATAAAACAAAGTGTGAATTAGCAATAGGGGGTTACACTTTTGGGCATTCCCTGCAATGGACTCATTATCATCCTGGCACCTTGTCTAAAGCAGAGGTCTGTAAGCTTTTGTTCGCCTAATGTTTTCACCTACAACTCCCATCAGTTCGAGGCAGAACAATGACTGGTGAGGGACCATGGGAATGATAGCGCAAACCATCAGGGGACCCCAGCGATGAAGACCCCTTGAAAAATGATACATTTTTGTAGGGGAGTTAGTAGTTCTTAGCTGTATTAAGATTTCTCTGGTTTTGTCAAGCATTCAGTGGTGAAATGTTGCATGAGAAAGTCTCAATGCTTTTTTGAGTTGTCGATCTCCATTAGTTACTGAGGGTGTTTGTTGCAGGCACAAAGGCCATGAACGGGTAGGATTCTTGTGCCTGTCCTTGATTTCCTGATTTCCTTCGTTACCAAGGGTAATGCATGTAGATGATCTCACTGCTCCCCTAGGGCCGTCATGAGTTCATGTGTAATGCTGAATGTTTTAAGCTATATCCTGCGCTCCGTTGGTGGCCAGTACAGACAGTCTAGAGTCACGTGTTCAGTGCTTTTTTGCTCTAATATGTGTCTAGCTGCTCTGTTCTGAATCCATCGCTGTTTTCTTTATTTGGTGTGCGTGGTTGGAAGCTAGGCTGTGACCTGTGAGTCTACGCCACTGCGCTGCTTGGAAGTTTGGCAGTGGAGAATATAGGCAACTCTTGGGTAGGTTAGCTTTGACGCGGTGACCTTGTTGAGCGTTTATTAAAGAAGCTGTCACTAAATCTTTTAGTTTTGTAAATACATTTTTCTCATTTTCACATTCATGTTGAGCACAATATTCAATGTATGTTATTTTCGGGTAACGCATTAACAATATGCAGCAAATAAAGTATTATGTAAGGTCCATATAGGATAATATAAACAGTTCTGTATCTAACTTGTAAATTCAAATGAGAAAGTTTATTAATTCATTATCACTATCTATGATCTGGTCTTACATTTTGGCTCATTAGCACTCATGGTTTTATTCTTGAGAGAGGCACTTTCCCATGCTCAGCTACTGCATAGTGTTAAATAAACACATTTCATAGCAGTGCCGGCCCCAGGTCTACCATCATGACATGTTCCATTGTGTGAGCTGGGAGCGCGCTTTACGCGACACCGTCATGTTAAGTGTCAGTCACTGACTTTCTATTAGTGAGGGACAGAGGTGCAGTCACTGACTTTCTATTAATGAGGGACAGAGGTGCAGTCAGGGCTAAAGTATAGGGTAAATGTGTCCACCCACTTTTTTAAGATGGTGGAGTTCACCACTACACTGTGTAACCTGACGAAAAACAGCAAACAACTAAAGGTGAAATGTCCCATTTCTGTACTGCATGTTCCAGGGAAAACATTTGTATTGGTTCTTGGAGTTTGAAACATACCCAGTGTAGAGGAGGTCCCAAATAAAGCCTGCACTCCAGCCGCCCATTTTGAAGTACCAGGAGCGTTCACGCTGAGATATGTGACGTATGATGAGCAAATAAACCAGCAGAGAGCCGCAGTAGGGCTCTGCCCAGTGCCTATCAGAAGAACAATACCTCTTGAAGTACCAATAACCAGACAACCATGGACAGTAAGGTACCCACTGAGAAAACCCTACCAGCAAATGAGACGAAATGCAGCCTAAACACTGTCCCGGAAGAAACTCAAAAGGCCTTTATTGAAGACGAATGGTGACGTCACGAAGGCCCAGATAGACTTGCAGGTAGAAGATAAGACGACCCAAAGATGACACACAGAGACGCAACGCCATGAATAAGGGTATCGTGAACCTAGAAGGAGAGACGACATTGAGATATAAAGAAACTTAAGCTGTAAAGCAGGATGAAGATATTCAACCAGCTAAACGCCGGTACATATGCTTGAAACCGGAAGAAAGCTAAAAAAACAGTGCGGCTTGCTCTGCTTAGTAGGAGATAGACCGCGGTAGCGCCACTTATACATATCTACCTCAACGAAGCACACTATATAAGTGCGAGTCCACTTTACACAAAAGCAGAATTAACTCAGGTTATTAGAGGTCAAACAGGACAGGATTCATATTCCAGTTAAAATGAGAAGAGATGGCTGAATCGAAACTCAGCAAGAGCAACTCGTGCTTGGGGAGCCAAGGTTAGACCAATAGAGGGAGCAAACAGTAGCTTCACGGAATCGAAACTTAAGAACAGAACAGCCTATCTCAGGAGGGTCGAAATAAGGAGGATCAGGCAGGTGGCAAGCCGAACAAGAATTAAATGCACAAATAGAGAGAAACTAGGCAGATCCACGGTGTGAGCAGCACGTGACCAACCGTGCAAGAAGAGGCACGGATTCACACCTACGCCTGGCTGTCGCCCAGACAGAGATATCATAACTTTTTCTGACAAGAAGATACAGTTTCGAGGCCAACCACAGCTAACTAATTGACACATAGCCACTAAAGTAATGATTGATTGAAGGGAGGCCGGGTGAATCTTGGGGCATCCTGCACCTCGCTGACCATTCTGCGTGCTGCTAAGTAAAGTGGAGATTTATGCATTGGGTTCAAGCCAACCCAATCACAATGGACCAAATAATCTAGGGTCCTATAGATAGTAGAACCAATGGGACGTCGTACTCTTAGTGACGTCTACAAGAGTAATGTTAGAAGGAAGGGCTTAGATGCCCACCTGATAGTGTTTATCCAATCCCCTCACTCTGTTACCATATACAGATATAACACCTATAGTAAAGTTACCTTTTCCTAACCAATAGAATTGCATGTTAACTTGTTGAGTGTTACACGTCAAGGATGACGAGTTTTGAGTATAAATGTTACTTTTTGTATGAAGTTCTTGGGAGTTGAAGCGAGACGGACTATTGCATCACTGTTGATTTCCATGTTTCCCCGTTTTTTGTACTTGTCATTAAACGGACTCCCTTTGCCAAACCATTGAGTCATCCTTATTGATTGGTGTTGGAGTAATATACCAGCACCCCCATCCATCTCAAAGGTGCAGCTATCTCGTCTTAAAGTACTGTGGAGCAAACCCCGACTCTATGGGCTGGCCGGGGCTCTCCCCAGTACACTTGGTAGCAGAGGATGGTTGGTGACTATCGATAATTGATTAAAATAAGACACCTATTGACCGTCACATAAAGTAACTCTAGGTCTTCGGCAATATCGCGAGTCCTTTGCCATTCGGCTAAGTAGACCGTGAGGCTCCCCGTAGACAATGGTAGCATAAGAAAGAAAACTGCAGAAAGGGCCTGAATGGACCCGTTTTCCCAGATATCCCTTCCCATTCCTATGGGCAGCTGAGCGAGTGAAAGGCTGAAGAAGGCGGTAACAAAGGCGGTGATCCTGAGGGTCCAGAGAGGAACCATGCGAACGGTGAGTGAAGTAGAAAAAATTGATTGCTTTGGCAAACAGTGTATGCCTTAGAACAAGTAAAGGAAAAGGTAACGGAGGGAGGAGGAAAACAAAAAAAAACAAAAAAAACAAAAAAAAAGTAAAATAAAATATATATATATATATATATATATATATATATATATATATATATATATATATATATATATATAGGGATAATGACTCAAGAATAATAAAATAAATGAGAGAATACCGGGGTGGACACCCGAGAAGAGAGAGGTTACCAGGGCAGACACCTGAGAAGTGAGAGGATTCGCCTTATTCCTGTGCTTTATTATAGCGGCCAGAAGAAACGTGTACCGAAAGTCTCACATAATGGGGAATGAATAGGCTACCACAACATTTAAAGATGTCGTGAAAGGGATACGTTTAGACTCCACGAAGGGGTAATAATTAGAGGCAGAGATATCTGTGTCCAGCTGGTGTCCGTCTAGTCTGTTAAGCGTCTGTCTTATATGTGTCTTTGTTGTTACGTCACATGTATTGTCATTTTTTTAAGAGAACTGTTTTAAACTTTTTGCGATTTGATAGCTGACACAGAATTGCACATGAATTGATGTTTTTGAACAAATTGGAAGCATAAAACCTTGTAAAAAATGTTGGACTGGAGCTTGCGATATTTGGTGCTCGCTCATATTATTGGTATTGTTGAAGTTGCATGAAAGCATTGACAAGTGTTATATAAGATGAAAGGGAACAGATTTAAGCATGGAAGACATTAGTCCATTGGCACACTTATGCAAGCAATTGCCGAAACATGCACCCAACCTAAAGAAATATAGTACCGAGTGGGTTAAAGGTACCGCCCACAAGATGTTTTTGCCGTGGCCACAAATGGGTCTTTATCCAAAGCTGTTTTACAGCATATGATGACATATTTGCACACCACATATACAGGCAAGAAGTTAGAAAGATGCCTTGCTGTTCTCGAGTTGTGGAAAATGTACAAACAGGTAAAGGAGGAAGAGCCGCCAACAGATTGGATACTTAATGTATGCACAGAGGGGGGTGAGACGTCTACCGTGCCACCTGCCCCACCCGAAATTGAAATCGGAGGAAGTAAGGACCAGGGATTATACCCGTTAAGGGAACCCAAAGCAGCCACAGGGTACAGCAACCCTGCATATGAGTCACCTACACACAGTAGTGATGAGAATCAAGGGAGAGAAAAGGACACACATATTGCCTCCGTAGTCCCAAGGGACAAGGGAGATGCTATGATGAAAGAAAAGATCAGGCACAGACAAGTGCATCGCTCGACAAGGAGAGAGAAGGGAAGCGATGGAAAGGAAGCGAAGACAGAACTGATGAGATAGCATTTGCAAAAGACGAATGGATGGGAGGACACATTTTATTGAAACTCGATGGGAAAGGCATTGATGAAGCAAGACAAAAGGAGAGGTTAAATGAGACACAGAGAAAGGGGAAAGAGAAGGAGTTAAGAGACGAAAGGATAAGAAGGAAAGACAGACAAAGGCAAGAACAGCTGCATCGCGAAGAGCAAGGAAAACAGCTCGATCGCAACCCAAGAGCAGCCTATGATCAAGGCATACAGAAACAGCAAAAGTAAGAAGAAGAGCAAAGGGTATGTGAAAAAAGGATAAGGATACGAAGAGATGAGGAAATTCGAAGGGCAGATGAACGTAAAAATGAAAAGAGAAAGGAAGAAGATAGGGTCAGAGAAGAGGCAAGGAAGGACAAAGAATTTGATGATGACGTAGAACGTAAGCAAAGACAGAGAGCATACGATCTTGAATTTCTGGGGAGAGAGGTTAAGAACCCCGCTCAAGTAGTAGATTGGGAAGACATCGAAGAATTTTTTCCTGCGTATGATGCAGTATCAGGCATGTCTAAGGCAAATATTGATGATGACTTCGACACCAGAAGCATCGGAGAAACGATCGATAGAATATATGATGAAATGGGGCTTGAGCAATTACCCCAAGGGGAGGGGGAAGACGAGCGCCTGGAAAGCACTCAGCTGTATGACACTGAGGAGCTCACTCGAAGTAGTGGGAATAGAGAGCTATCCTTGGATAGATTAGAAATAAGCAGGAACAAGGAGGATACGAGAAGTTGCGTGAATTGGGGAGAGACAATGTCCGACTCCAAAAGGGAAGAGCATGAAGCAAACAAAGAAGGGAGGTGAAGTGAAAGGCGACTCCCAAGGGAAAAGGAAATAAGATGGTCAGACGCTATTGAGTCTGCACCAAGAATGCCAGAGTCTGCCACGCAGCCTGACCGATATGAAGAAGTATCTCACGGTCAGAGGGCGGTGTCTTCGCCACCCTATGTAGACAGGCTAAGGACATTGCCAGGTAGATTGCGATATGGGAATATTACCCCTGCAATAGACAAGAGAACAATGAGAGAAGAGAAAGAGGGTTACGCATTCCAATTTCTGCTGCTAGAGAAGGGGGGAGTAAGACCACATATATTCCATGGCCACACATGGATTGAGAAAATTTGAAAAACAAGCTTGCAATGCTGACATTGGGAGCCAGAAAATGGATACATGAGTTCGAAAAAATGACAGGAGGTAACACGCTAGCAATAGGTGACATCAAAGGTCTCCTGATCGCCATACTTGGTGTGAGAGCAGACAATGTGTGAGCACAGGCAGGCTACCCTGGTGTAACCACAATAAATGCTGCACATGACGGAGCGCCATTTAACAATTGTAGAGCCGCAGTATGGAAAGCGCTACGAGTACTTTAGCCAGGTACTTCTGATATGTGAGCCATAATGACTTGAAAAATGAAGGAGTCAGAAGATCTGTTGAATTATATACAGAATTTCCAAGACGCGTGGGTGCCCAAAATGCATGAATCTTGGACGAAATCTATACCTGTATTTTACCATATATTGTGCCAAGGGTTGCCAGAACCAGTGCAGAAACAACTCAAGAAATTGGTGGGAATCAAAGCCAAACCTTGGGCAGAAATACAGTTGACCATCGCACATTATTGTAGACTGTTGCAAGAAAAGAATAGAAAAAAGGAAGCAACTAGAAAGGGTGGGGAAGCAAAGTTGGTGCAAAGGAAATTGTCAAAGTATGCTCTTGAGGGAGCCATGATAACTAGTACAGCTGAATCAAGCATGCAGCAGGTGGCTAATCCACAGCAAAATAATAAGGGAAATACAGGATTCTATCCCAGGGGAAGAGGATTTAGGGGAAGAGGATGGCGGAGCAATCAGGGAGGTTTCCAAAATAATCAAGGAGGCTTTTAAAATATGCAAAATGGTAACCAAAATATGTCAAATGGGCAAATGGTCAGACCACTGCCAGTTTGTTGGCTGTGTGGAATGACAGGGCATTTGGCGCGCACATGCAGAAGTCAAGGTATGATGCAGAACAGACATGGAACAGGAGCAGGCATGACACATCCACCTGCAGGTTTGCAGCAGGGTGGTGCACAAAATCACACGGTGTAACAACAAGCACACGGAGCGCAGCAAGGGGTGCAAACACAAAGCATGGGGAATTTTTCACAAGGACAATGCCAACAGGCACTGCCGCAACTATCACAGACCATGAACCCCGGAATGGGAGGTAACAATGGGAATGGGGGAAATCCACCGGCACACGATGGGTCAAACTTATATATGAGTTAGGACAGCTCACTGGGAACCCTGATGTGCTCTATCCTATCAGTGACACCAGACCCCCATAGGGAACCTAGGGTGGATGTCGTTATAGGGGGTAAAGAATAGTCCTTCATAGTTGACACGGGTGCGACATGCTCGTGCATACGTGAAGGCAAGTTTTCCTTGTCCGGTTAGGCCATAGATACTCAGAGTTTTACAGGAACTCACAGTCGAATTCCCTTTACAGACGCACTCCCAGTCTCCATAGGAGACTGCTAAATGAATGTACCTTTATTATATTCACGTCGACCCCAGTAAACATTTTGGGTTGAGACTTAATGACAAAGTTGAACATGACAATTTCGTTCACGAAGGAGGGTATAGTATGCTTCACTCCAGGAATGCACTATTCGAATGTATGTGAAATGGTTAGAGCATACTCAGGACACAAAGCCATCAGGGCCATACCATTAGAGCCAGAAATCTTCGCATATGGCATGCAAGTGCTTATGGTGAGATTGCCAGGCCTTACAGACAGAACCATGAGAACCCCTGATGAGTTTTTATTCAGACCAAGAATACCTATGCAAGGAGGGACAAGTATTTCCTTTGATGATACACACAGCCGCAGTGCGAGGGAAAGTGGTCTTGGTTATGTTATGTTATGTTACCTGAATTTGCAGAGCGCATGGTCGCCCAAAGGCATCATGGCGCTAGTGATGGGGCTGCTTGGCCAAGAAAGACAATAGAGAGCCAGGAAAACTAGAATAAAGTAGTTTCAGAGCTTTCCTAAAAGCCAGATGGTTAGAGGTAGATTTGAGTGGCAGTGGGAAGATGTTCCAAAGCTTGGCCGCGGCAATGGAAAAGGCTCTGCCGCCGAGTCTTTCCCGATTATACCTGGGCACAACAAGTAGGTTGGTGGCTGAGGAGCGGAGATTACGTTCCGGGATATATCGGAGGAATTTAGATTGGAGAAATTCAGCTCCTAAGCCATTGATTGCCCGATGGACAATACACAGTGACTTGAACTTAACTCGCTGAACCACTGGAAGCCAGTGGAGTCGGCGGAGCACTGGTGAGATGTGCGCACCATAGGGAGAGCCAGTGGCTAGTCTGGCTGCCAGGTTCTGCATACGTTGAAGTCGCTGGAGAAGGCCTACCGGTTGAGAGGGGTATAGGGAGTTAAAATAATCCAGCCGTGAGAGGACTAGTGCAGCTACCACGGGGGGACGCATGACTTCCGGAATCATAGGAAGGACTCTTTTTAGATCCCTGATCTGGTGGTGGGCGGACTGACAAACAGCTGTGACCTGATTTGACATAGATAGAGAGGCAGAGAGAATAACCCCCAGATTCTTCACTTTGTCGACTGGACTAGGCAAAGGACCCAATGGCGTGGGCCAAAACGCGGGAGTCCATAGTGAGGGGTTGGGAGGGCAACCCACCAGCATCACTTCCGTTTTGTCGTCATTGAGCTTGAGCCAATTTTGGTCCATCCAGGCCCCGATTGCCTTTAGGCAGTCATAAAGACACGCTGAAACCGTTACAGTTGACAGTTACGATGATGAAGGCAGACAATGGTGCGCAATCATTGCCATTGAAGAAGGATATCGAGTGACTGACATCACCGATGATGATCTGTTGAAGAACAAGCAGAAACGGGAGAGACAATGGTGGAAGTAAGTCTCACCTTTTAGGTAAAGATGATTAAAAGAGAAGTACCTCAGAGAATGATGTTGGCACTAAAGCGTCCTGAATATTTTGATGATGATATAGCTAAAGTGCCTGTCTCAGTGTGGACTACAGGACCCTATGACGTAGGTCTCTTGAAGGGGGTTGGAGAAGTAAGGATTAAACTGAAACCACAAGCAATTCTACCAAGAGCCCGACAATATCCCATGTCCAGAGAGGCAGATGAAGGGATTTCTAAGACAATTTCTGCCATGATGGACCAGGGCATCTTAGTGACGTCAGAGTCACCATGTAATATGTCAGTGTATCCTGTCAAGAAATCAAAGGGGGTGTCTTGGAGGCTAATTCAAGATCTAAGGCCGTTAGACAATATTGCTGAGGCCGAGTTCCCTTTAGTCCCGAACCCAGCTACAATATTATGCAATGTACACGTCGAGGCAAATTATTTCACAGTGATTTACTTGAAAATGGATTTTTCTCAATCCTGTTGCACTGTGACTCACACGATCTGATGTCATTTACGTTCAGACAAATGCATCTGAAAAGCACAAGGCTACCACAGGGGTACTGTGAGTCCCTGTCTATTTTCAACACAGTCCTGCAGATGGACTTAAGCAATATTGCATTAAAAAGTGTCATCCTTCAATACGTGTATGACATCCTAATCTGCAGCCCAACAGAAGAGCAATGCAGGCACGATTCTATTCAACGATTGACTATAGCGGCTGAGAAAGGATATAAGGTTGACAAGGAAAAATTACAATATTGTCAACAGGAAGTGCTGTACTTAGGCCAGCTGATTTCACATGAAGGGAAGAAAGTGACCCCAGAAGCCATATTGAACACAGCTCAGCCGTACACGATAAAGCAGATGCAGAGCTTTTTAGGCCTATGCCACTATGTCAGGGCATGAGTCTTTGGCTACAGCTCTTACACTAAGCCTTTACTTCAGGCGCTAAAGAAGGCCCAAGTGACCAAAGAAAAGATTGAATGGTCTGAGACCATGGAGAAAGGGTTTGCCGAACTCAAAAGAGCTATTTTCACAGCTCCAATTCTAGGGATTCCCAATTATGCAGAGGAATTTTACTTGTTTTCACACACAAATGGTAGCGTCATGATGGCAGTGCTCACTCAAAGAACCTCGTTGGGGTACATGCCCCTGGCTTATTACAGCAGGAATCTGGACCCAGTAATGAGAGGCCACTTCCCTTGCTAACAAAGTTTAGCTGCCGCAGCGTTCACCATAGAGAAAGCGACAACCATTCTAATGGAATGCTCAATGACATTGTGCATCGAGCACTCATTGTTTGCCATTCTAGAGAAACCGAAAGGCACATTGACATCTCAGAGAGCTTCTGCTTATGAAGTGATCATATCAAATCCATCAATTAAAATAGTCCGATGCAAGATAGTGAACCCAGCTGTCACGTCTCAGCTAAATTGGAAGTTGCCTTGGCGATTGTCTGAGCGCTATCCGGCACGTAAACGTCTTGGAACCACAACTCCCACAACTCTTGCTGTTACAACCACGTGACGTACATGCATGACGTTGCTGTGTTTTCATTGGTTGGGAACTTCATTTAACTCCCATCTATCCGGAGATCGGGTGCTCCTAAACTGCTCTTAGTCACGAGCTCTGTTCCCGGATTCCTGTTTGGCTTCCTGATTACCCGGCGCTTGAATCACGTTATTGTCCTTGTCTGTCTCCCGACGCCTGCCTCCCTCGATTGTTCCCCTTGGATTATATGAACCCGGCTTACCCATGATTGACCTCCCACTTCTGAATCCTCAAGTTTTGGTGACCCGATAACCCGAACATTTGCGAAAGGGAAATAGCGTGAGATTAACGCTCGCTTCCCTGATCATTTCATTTCTTTCCTGGTCCACGCCTATTGCTTTGGCCATTTGTTTTAGACGCTCTGCTGTTTATATTTGGATTGCTTGGAACTTTAATTTGGGACGCTCTGCTGTTTATATTTGGATTGCTTGGAACCTTAATTTGGGACGCTCTGCTGTTTACATTTGGATTGCTTGGAAGCTTAATTTGGGACGCTCTGCTGTTTATACTTTTGAACCAAATCGAGACTCTCTGCTGCTCCCACCGTGGTGTTCCTAGGATACTGGCACACCTTCCCTTCACTCTTCATCCTCCTTGTTTTCTGCACTTCGATACCAGTAGGTTACTGGTATATCATTCCTACGGAGCAGGTAAGAGTGGGTAATTGTGGGCGGTGTCGGCTGTTTATTCTCCGACACTACTTGGCTGCATTTCCTGAACAACTGTTTCATTCTTTGTTCCTCTAGCTCTGACGATTCTGCTCCGGCCTTTTCACTCAAGCCCCCGGCCTGCCAGGTGTATTGATCCCTGTAGGCTGAGCTCTTGGGAGGGAAGTCTTTGGCACATCACCCAAAAGACCCCAGATTCCTTGAAAGAAAGGAACTTCCCTAGAAGAGTGGGGAAGGATTATCTGCAACGACCAGAAATCAACCTCTGGGTTGTGACAGATTTAGGAGCCTTACAATAATGCCTGTTTGTTATGGAGGCTGCATCAGACCCAATGGCAGCTCTCATGCAGGCTTTTTCCGCCTTGCGCACCGATATGGCCTCCGCCCATGCGACTTTACATCAACGCATGGATGTATTACAGAGCTTCGTGCAGCCATTACCCCATGATGAGGAATTCGGTGATGCCGCTGCAGCGTCACCTCCTCCTGTATCCCCTCCGGCTCCAGCTCCGGTTGTTCTTCCTGGGCCTTTTCCTTTGGCCCCACCCGAACGCTTTTTGGGGGATCCCAAGGCGTATCGGACTTTTGTGAATCAGTGTCGCCTCCACTTTCTTTGTCGTCCCTTGGCATTTCCAGACGCTACTACTAAGGCGGCCTTCGTTCTCTCCCATCTCGGTGGCACCGCCGCAGCATGGGCTAACCCGTTGCTGGAAGCCAATGATCCGGCTCTTTATGACTTCGATATGTTAATTCATTCCATGAACAGTGTTTTTGATATGCGGTACAAAGCACAAACCTCGGATTTGGAATTCTTGGCTATTAATCAACGCAAAACGGATCTCTTGACCTACCTGGCTCGTTTTAACCAGCTGGCAGCTGAAACCACGTGGCCAGAACAGAAGAAAGCGGCTGTTTTCTACAAAGGTCTGTCGGATGATCTAAAAGATGCCTTATCAGTGGTGCCTGCCCTTCCACCAGGTTTTCCTGAGTTACTCGACCTGGTCCTTCAAGTCGATGCTCGGATTCGGCAAAGAAGGGGCGAACGTCGGTATCCTGATATTCGTACCTCTTCCCGAGCAGATGGCACTACTCCTGTTTCTCAAGGTGAAGCCGAACCCATGCAAATCGGGGCCATCAGGGGTCAACTGTCCAAGGCTGAAAGAGAGAAACGGGTGCTGAACAACCTATGCTTCTATTGTGGCCAGTCAGGACATTATATTCGTATATGTCCTAAAAGACCCGCCAAACCAGCGGGAAACGCCAGGACTTGTCCGTAAACCGGGCCTTCAGGACGAGTCAAATGTACCCAGGCTCGGATATGTGTTTTCCATCTTCACGTGTGTATCTTACAATGTGTTTCAAGGCCCCCGGCATCAAACCATTTACCAAACCTGTAATGATAGACTCCGGGGCTAGTGGGAATTATATGGATTCTGGCTTGGCCGAACATTACAAACTACCCATAATTCCCAAAACACGACCCGAGGACATACATGCTGTAGACGGTTCCCGTTTGATATCCGGACAAGTCACGGAGCAAACGACTTCCTTACAAATGTCCACCTTACAAGGTCATTCGGAATCTATCACTTTTGACCTTATAACGGCCCCCCAGTTCGGTATGATTCTGGGTCTATCTTGGCTGCAAACTCATAATCCCGTGATTGATTGGGTTGAACAAACCGTGCGGTTCTCATCCCCATTTTGCATACAGAAATGCCTTGGGTCTCACGAGGCAGCAGTCTTCTCTCCTTGCCTGGCCCTGGTGACTAGTATTCCTTCCATCAGTGCCTTATCCTCTATCCCGGGCCCTGTGCTTCCATCGGAATACCGAGAATACTCGGATGTGTTTGATAAAGGCTTGTCAGAAAAACTGCCTCCACACCGAGAATACGACTGCCCCATCGATCTCATCCCTGGGGCAGTCATTCCACACGGTCGTATCTATTCACTCACTCAAAAGGAAGAAGAACACCTGCGAGACTATGTGGACAATGCATTGCGCTTGGGACACATACGTCCATCCCGTTCACCAGCAGCCTCCCCGATTTTCTTTGTACCTAAAAAGGAAGGGGATTTACGCCCATGTGTGGATTATCGTGCTCTCAATAATGTCACGATCAAAAACCAGTATCCTCTACCACTTATCACGGAGCTCCTTGATAAAATGACCTCCTCTACCGTCTTCACCAAGTTGGATTTACGGGGAGCATACAACTTGGTGAGGATACGTAAGGGGGATGAATGGAAAACCGCATTCAAGACGAAGTTTGGGCTTTATGAATATTGTGTAATGCCCTTCGGGCTTTGCAATGCCCCAGCGACGTTCCAACACTTTGTTAATGACGTTTTCAGGGACTTGTTGGATTGTTACGTCGTAATATATCTGGACGACATCCTGATATATTCAGAATCCTTACCACAACACATACAACAAGTACGCTCTGTCCTGCTTCGTCTAAGGGAACACTCTCTCTTTGCTAAGCTGGAGAAGTGTGTGTTCCATGCATCGTCTGTAGAGTTCCTGGGTTTTCAAATATCCCAAAAGGGAGTGCTTATGTGCACCTCCAAGGTCCGGGCAGTACTGGATTGGCCTGTCCCGACTTCAGTAAAAACCCTTCAATCATTCTTGGGTTTCTCTAACTTCTACAGACGTTTCATCGCTTCCTTTTCCGAGATAGTTGCGCCACTGACTCGGTTGACCAGTCCGAAGGTCCCTTTCCTTTGGGATGAACAAGCGCAGTCTGCATTTCACAAACTGAAGGAGGCTTTTACCACTGCCCCCGTCTTGCAACACCCTAATCCGGCCCTTCCATTTATCGTGGAAGCCGATGCCTCTGCAATTGCCATGGGGGCCATCCTGTCGCAGATTTGTCCGGCTACCCATCGACTACATCCGGTGGCTTTCCATTCCCGGAAACTAACGCCAGCCGAATGTAATTATACAATCATGGAGAGAGAATTACTGGCGATTAAGGTGGCATTCAGTGAATGGAGACATCATCTATTAGGTGCTAAGCATCCCATTACTGTGTACACGGATCATCGGAACCTCCAAGCATTGTCCCATGTGAAATGCACCAATGTTAGGCAAATACGGTGGCATTTGTTTTTTACCATGTTTGATTTCACGGTGACATATCGCCCCGGTCCGTTACATGGAAAGGCGGACGCCTTATCACGTATTGGTACGGATATGGAAACAACGAAACAATCAACCTCAGTATTGTCCTCAGGGACTGTAGTGTGTGTTTGTTCGGTTTCTCCGTCCATCCTAGATGAGTTAAGGAGATGGGCCAAGGATCATGCTACTATACTTAAAGAGTTGGACGCCGAACTCATCACCGGTCTACCATATGTTAAAGGCCTACTATACCTGCCTGATAATCAAACCCGGAGAAAAGCCCTCGAATGGTCCCATGATCTCCAAGTGTGCCGTATGTACACAGTGCAAAAGACCACCAGGTAAACCCGTGGGTCTTCTAATGAGCATGCCATTACCCCCGTATCCGTGGCATACGGTCACCCTTGATTTTGTGGTGGAACTCCCTTGTATTGGGGGGATGTCCACCATTCTTGTAGTTGTGGACGTTTTCACCAAAATGGCATGATTTATTCCGTGCTCAGGAATACCTACTGCTTCTATGTTAGCGAGTCTGTTTTTTGACCATGTGGTGCGTTTTTTTGGCCTTCCTACGGTTCTGATATCTGACCGGGGGTCTCAATTTACCTCTCGCTTCTGGCGCTCCCTTACTTCATCTTTGGGTATTGATGCCCGCTTGTCCTCGGCCTACCATACTCAGACGGATGGCCAGACTGAACGTACCAATGGCACTATGGAACAGTTCCTTCGCTGTCTGTGTCTGCAACATCAGTCTAATTGGTTTTCGCTGCTAGGTGCAGCAGAATTTGCCTATAACAATTCTATCCATTCATCGATTGGCTGCTCTCCGTTTTATGCTTTATATGGTCTGCACCCAAGGACTCTGCCGCCTGTCTTGCCTTCTTTAAAACAGTTTCCCGCAGCTAATGCTGTGAAGGATTCCTTGCTGGCCATCCGTAAATCTGTGTTATCTCATTTACAAGCTGCGCAATGTCGTACCAAAATGCAGGCTGACAAGCGACGCGCATCGGCTCCTCCATATTCTTATGGTGACCGTGTGTGGCTCTCTTCAAAACATCTGGCCATTAAAGGTAAGAGGAAACTGTTGCCATGTTACCTGGGTCCTTATACGATTATACGATGCCTTAACCCTGTCACTGTTTGCCTAGAGATACCATCTCATTGGCGGGTGCACCCGGTGTTCCATGTCTCCTTGCTTCGCACTTTTGTTCCTGGCACACGGTTACCTGCTGTCCCCGCCCCGGTTACCGTCCATGGAGAGGACTAGTATGAGGTGCGTGCTATCATGGACACTCGCCTATGTCGTGGGGTCCGGTCTTACCTGATTGATTGGAAGGGGTACGGTCCGGAGGACAGGTCCTGGGAGCCGGCCTCTAATTTGAACGCACCCCGTTTGTTGCGTGCCTTTTGGTCTCAACGCTTGCGAAGGCTCAGGAGAGAGCGCTCTTTGTGGAGGGGTACTGTCACGTCTCAGCTAAATTGGAAGTTGCCTTGGCGATTGTCTGAGCGCTATCCGGCACGTAAACGTCTTGGAACCACAACTCCCACAACTCTTGCTGTTACAACCACGTGACGTACACGCATGACGTTGCTGTGTTTTCATTGGTTGGGAACTTCATTTAACTCCCATCTATCCGGAGATCGGGTGCTCCTAAACTGCTCTTAGTCACGAGCTCTGTTCCCGGATTCCTGTTTGGCTTCCTGATTACCCGGCGCTTGAATCACGTTATTGTCCTTGTCTGTCTCCCGACGCCTGCCTCCCTCGATTGTTCCCCTTGGATTATATGAACCCGGCTTACCCATGATTGACCTCCCACTTCTGAATCCTCAAGTTTTGGTGACCCGATAACCCGAACATTTGCGAAAGGGAAATAGCGTGAGATTAACGCTCGCTTCCCTGATCATTTCATTTCTTTCCTGGTCCACGCCTATTGCTTTGGCCATTTGTTTTGGACGCTCTGCTGTTTATATTTGGATTGCTTGGAACTTTAATTTGGGACGCTCTGCTGTTTATATTTGGATTGCTTGGAACCTTAATTTGGGACGCTCTGCTGTTTACATTTGGATTGCTTGGAAGCTTAATTTGGGACGCTCTGCTGTTTATACTTTTGAACCAAATTGAGACTCTCTGCTGCTCCCACCGTGGTGTTCCTAGGATACTGGCACACCTTCCCTTCACTCTTCATCCTCCTTGTTTTCTGCACTTCGATACCAGTAGGTAACTGGTATATCATTCCTACGGAGCAGGTAAGAGTGGGTAATTGTGGGCGGTGTCGGCTGTTTATTCTCCGACACTACTTGGCTGCATTTCCTGAACAACTGTTTCATTCTTTCTTCCTCTAGCTCTGACGATTCTGCTCCGGCCTTTTCACTCAAGCCCCCGGCCTGCCAGGTGTATTGATCCCTGTAGGCTGAGCTCTTGGGAGGGAAGTCTTTGGCACATCACCCAAAAGACCCCAGATTCCTTGAAAGAAAGGAACTTCCCTAGAAGAGTGGGGAAGGATTATCTGCAATGACCAGAAATCAACCTCTGGGTTGTGACACCAGCAATGTTCATCGCAGAGCCAGTCACTGAGGGAGAACCGATACATGACTGCGCAAATTACGAAGAATTCTATGATGAAATTTCCAGGGTGAAAGAAAATTCTTTGGCAGGATGAGAGATCGTCTTTATTGACGGGTCTTTGAGGATCGACCTAAATGATGGGCAAAGATACACAGGCGTCGCTATGATGAAACACATAGCAAATGGAGAATTTCGAGTACTTGTTAGTGCGCGAGTACCATCTCAGTACTCAGCACAGGCTGCAGAATTATTGGCGTTGATACTCGCCATTGAGAATCACACAGATCAGGAAGTAACGGTGTACATTGAGTCCACCTATGTGACGTTAACAGTGAACGCAGGTTTAGCGCCCTGGAAAAGGAGGGGCTACCTCCAAGCTGGCGGCACGCCAGTGCAGTACGCAGCCTTATTGGACAGGCTGATTAAGGCACTACAGTTCCCAGCAGGCATAGCAGTCATGAAATGTGCCACCCACACCAAGGGGACAGATTTTGTCTCACACGGAAACAAAGCAGCATAAACGGAAGCCAAGTGTATGGCATCCAAAAGTGAGACGATTATGGAAGTGGAAGTGGCATGCACCAATGAATGAATGATGTTTGCACAAACAACATCTGAAGCCTATAATGATCTTGGGCAAACGCAGTTAATAGAACTGAAAGGGGAGGCACCGCAGGAAGATAAAAACCTGTGGAAACGTTGAGGGTGTTCCTTAAACCCCTCTGACAGCTTGTGGCGACAAGACAGCACTGGTAAACCAGTAATGCCTGTAGTCCTACTAAAAATAGCACTGTAGCAGTTACGTTACCCGGCGCATATGACAAAGGAGAATCTAGTAGCAACGCTCGCGGAAGACTGGTTCATACTGAATTTAGCTGAGCATGTTACATTCTTTATGGTGAACTGCATAATCTGCTAGCAATTCACCACTGGGCACACATTAAAACTTATGAGAGGAGTCATCCCCAAGCCAAATGGGCCATTTCAGCACTTGCATGTCGATTACGTCGACATGATTCAAGTATGCAACGGGTACTGATACTTAATTTTTGTGGTGTGTCCATTCTGTAGATGGATAGAGGCAGGTCCATGTACACACCCAAACGCTACCTGTGCGGCAAAATTCCTAGTGAGGGAAGTGTTCCCAAGGTGGGGGGTGTGTGAAGTAATGAGATCAAATAATGGGGCCCATTTTGTTAACGCAGTATTTGAACATATTAACTTGCTGCTTGGTATAAAGCACAAGTTCTCATTGGCTTATCATCCACAAGGTAATGGAATCTGTGAGAAGCTCAACGGCTTGTTGAAGGAGAAAATAGCAAAGTTGACGCTTACTCTAAAGAGGGGATGGCTGCACTGCCTTCCACTGGCACTGTATGCACTTTGGAACCAACCAGGCTCCTACAATCATTTTAGGTCACACAAGATAGTCACAGGAAGAAGAATGAGAACTCCCCTAACACCCAGAGATAGAGCTAGATGTGATGCCCAGTCAACGGAAGAGGTTTTAGGGTATGAAATGCAAAACTATCTGAACTGCATGACATCTTGCCTTACTGTAATTTCAGACCAGCTGCAGCGACGACGAAAAGGGTGCAGCGCAGCACAGGACACAGAAGGAGACACTGCAACAGACCCAGTTCAAGGTCTTCGTGTTCCACTTATCTTCCCTGGAGACGCCGTCTTCGTGAGGAATCACACAAGGAAAAAGTGGGACGAGCCAATGTTCAACGGACCGTTCACAGTTGAAGATGTTACTCCTTCTGCTTTCAAGCTACAAGGAAGAAGAGCTTGGATCTTCCTGGGTGATATACAGCCATACGTCGGCCTGCACCCCACCGTGAAGAGACTACAGACAACGGGGAAGAACCACAGCACGTGCAGACGAGATTCATGACGAAGAAGAAGGACGCATGACCAGCAAAGTAAAGACAAAGAACCTTTTGCAAGTTGTGGCTTAACTTGGACACTCCCTCTAAGCAAAAAAGGGGATAAGGACATAGAAACGGACACTCTGTGCATCCTAGTTGCAGGTTGAAGAAGAAAATTGCGCGTATAACCCACAACATGTTTTGTTGATTTGAACTTTGAACTGAGGCACTCTTAAGCCTTGATGAGAAAAAGATTATGCCAAATTTTTCCGAGGACACTTACATTGGAAGCAAATACAGTATCCCGATTCGTTCAGTACCGAGACTTTATTTGGAATCACTTATGGTGTCCCACAGTAGAGACATCACAAAGGACGTGGTCACCTAGTTCAACTTAGTACTGAGGTCTTACCCGTCACTGGTAGGGAGGCTCACCAGTGTCACAGACTTTCTCCAGGATCCTGAGAACGGAAAAATAATAAGACAACTGCTCACCGTTATTGCCAAACAACTCATCCTACTCCCTGAGTACAGCGAGAAAGAATCCAATGCTCCCAACAAAGCGGAAACAGATGAACTCATCAACACACTGTTCTTTCGCATAATCGAAGACTGTCCAACCATTGTCGGAAGAACTACAGATACACCAACATTTCTTCGATACCATGCAAACACTGAACATTTAAGCCATATTTTAAATAAAATAGTAATTTTAGTCGCACTCCACGCGACCGGACAGTGCAGACATTGTTTACATCAAGGAAAAAACATATAATCCTGAAAAAAGCAAGACAGGACAGATGCCCCTGTCACCAGAAGACAGCAGATTGGCGCACAATGTCCTTTTTTGCCTAATAACTGACTTTCCAGAGTTGGTGGGGAGACCTATCGAGGATGACGTCCTCACCTTCATCAGAGATCCAGCTAATGTCGCACAGATGGGAATGCTCCTGCATGGAATCATACTCCAAGTGGAACTTTCCAACCATCAAAGAGATTATCTGAGGCGATTCTAAGTGAAGTTTTCCGCCGAGGAACAGATCGAGGAAGCAGAGTCAAGAATTTCATTTGTTATATTTGTTGTTGTTTTTCCCTAGTTCTTCATACTAATCAGTGTCCAATATGTCCTCAGGACTGAAGCAGATTCGAGGAGTGGACTGGGAGCTCACGTACTTTGAACATGCACAGTAAAAGTGACTCACCAAAGTATTATTTTAATCTATTTTTACCATAGTCTAGCAAAGGAACTGTATCCTGCATTAAAAGACAATTGTCACTCACAAGAGGGGGGACACTTGTGAAGCACCTGACACTTTTGTCACAGAACTCGAAGAACGATATTGGGTGGGGGAACAACAATGTTGACATTTGGTAAATGATTGAGATGGGGGTCCAGAGCGGCAACCTGGTCATCCCACAAGTGGAGAGGCACCCCCGCTTCTCTGGAAGAAAATGCTGTCACCTGACTTAGAAGGGCATAATGTAAATATGCATTATATTCATTATTATTTTATTCTCATTAATGATCAGAACTGCATTCTTTATTGGTGCACAAAGCGTTCCAATTTCAGTGCACCCACCTGATGATACACGCACGAAAACCTCAAAGGCACCCAGACCTTATATAGTCATTCCAGTTGCTAGAAAACCTGATGGTAGAGTAAATGAACCTGAAATTAATGTGATTAATAGTGATATACACACATTCATGGTAATGAATGAGCAGGAAAGCCGGAGAAAGGGTCGGCATGAAATGAATGAAGAAAAAACACTGACAACTACACGCACACACAGACTGAATGCACACGAAACAGGCCTAATCAATAATCGCAGAACCACAAACGAAACGAGCAGAGAAGATGAGACTGCCTGCTATAAAACCCTTCACAGAAGATAGTGCGAGAAAACAAGAAGAATTAAGAGAAAGACCAACAGAAGCAGTCATACCAGAAACTCTTGCGAAAACAAAAGCCAACTCGGAAAAACACTCTGAACAGACACAAATGATAATAGACTTATTAGTCCCATACATAGCCAGGGCGAGGAAACTACAAGAGGAACTGAAGAACAAAAAAACAACAGAGACGGTATCGACAAGCACGCATATTCTAACACAAGGGACAAGTACCAGGTCTACAATACAGCCATATACCGGACCGGTGTCAGGCTGGTTGGCATGGGCATTTGCACGCAGCAGAGAAAAGATGCATGAGGACCGGGACAGAGCTGCCAGACTCTTGTCCACTCAAACAGCACAGATGAAGAGGCCTGCACCATGGACCAAGATGCCTGAGGATCCTCCAACAAGAAAAAGCCATACAGAGGCATTCAGAGATGTAGTTATAGCAAACTACAGGAAAACCTTAAGAATCAAGAGAAGCATGCATGAAGATAATAATGAACTAAACGACTAGCTGGACAGCACAGCACATCTAGGAAACAACATTTGGTACCAACACATGAAAGAAGTTGGAAGACGAAATTCAGAAGGAGAATGCTTTCTTGTGCACTTCTACCGTACAGCATGGGGAAGTCCAAGATCTTCGTAGCTGTAGAAATTGATGTCCCGACAGCTCACTGTCTCTCACACATAGCAATGTGCAACACCAGAGGCCAGTTCATGGGAAGGGATGCCTCATTAATATGGGCAACTGAGACAGCTTATCCCGATGAAGATGATTAAGTTCAGGACATTAAGACGAGAAACAGAGATCATACTAGAAATCACGTGATCAGATACGAGAAACCTGAAGTTAAAGGAGCAGAAATAAGATGGGAAGTAAACCCGAGACTAAATGTCCAAGGAAAAACTCCAGAAGAGGCTCAAATTTGGAAAAACAGAGGCCAAATGCAGATTTGGGGAATAGTGCTTTCACTAAACTGATGGGAAAAAGGAGTATTGATCTGCCGAGCATGGATGGTCCTTGAAGCCTGCAAGGAAGCAATCAAAAACTCACAGAGACTGTGCAAACCATTATGGCCAAAACTTGCAAAGCTGCTGACATGGGTCGAAGACAGAGCAGGACCCTTGCAGATAGTGCCACTAGAAAGCCTGAAATTGTGCTTCAGGAACAATGGCACGAGGAAGATGGGAGAGAATCAGAATTGCGGACACATTTTTGAGGCTCCAGGAATTACTCATGGGATTGCAGTAATTATGGATCATTATTGGGCATGCGGATCCAAAGCATACACCAGAGTGCCGACAAACTGGGGAGGCATATGTACAATAATGAATGTCCACGTTCCAGCACTAGTAATCCTGAAAAGCGACCTTAATATTGATAGTTTCCCAAAAGCAGATGCTCACCTGAGGAAGAAGAGATCTGTAGAACTGATAACCAGAATGAAGAGAGAGAATTACTTCTCTGCCAAATCAGAAGAAGCATTTTATGCAATTCCATATGAACACAAGCTGTTCAGCCTCACCTCATCAGTGTTCACAAAGATTTTCATGCCAATAATCCAAGTTGGAGTACTAAATGGTTGCAGATAACCAGATGGGAGTTACTGCAAACCATCAACACGACCATAAAAGGATTCAACGTAATTAAAGAAGAGTTAAGGGCAATTCGACTGATGACTCTCCAGAACAGATATGTCCTTGACATGATCACAGCTATGGATGGAGGAGTTTGTGCAAAAATTGGAAAATCATGTTGCACATTTATACCTTCTCACGACGTAGAAAATTGAACTTTAACAGAGGCCATAGGAATGCTGACAAACTTGCAGAATCAGATGATCAATGAAACCGAAGAAGTTGATGATGACAGCTTGTTTGGATTACTGTTTTCATGGGTTCCACAATGGATGGCAGATAATAATTTTGCAATGCCAGGAAACTGCGAAGAAAGCCATAGGGATGAAGATCATGATTGATGTCAAATCAGGATGGAAGCCCAGAGATCTAACTGATGAAGAAATAAGAGACTTTGTGAAGGCCAGCGAGCATGTGCCAGAAGGTACAGAGTTTCTTTATCCCAGGAAACGCAGAAATTATGAAGGAAAATGGATTTATTACAGCCCAAATGGACAATGTCAGCTGATGACATGGAACAAAGACGAACATGTAAAGACAGCAGGAAGCCTGAGAGGAGTGATACAAACATAGACTCCAAAGAAACACCTCTTCAAACCATCATGTACAAACACAGAAGATGAAGAAGAAATAAATACGGAAGAACCAATCAAGATGAATCCAAAAGAGGAAGCGGAAGTGGTCGATGAATCGACCAGAGGGGGGAGTGTAGAGGAGGTCCCAAATAAAGCCTGCACTCCAGCCGCCCATTTTGAAGTACCAGGAACGTTCACGCCGAGATATGTGATGTAGAATGAGCAAATAAACCAGCAGAGAGCCGCAGTAGGGCTCTGCCCAGTGCCTATCAGAAGAACAATACCTATTGAAGTACCAATAACGAGGAAACCATGGACAGTAAGGTACCCATTGAGAAAACCCTACCAGCAAATGAGACGAAATGAAGATAGCCTAAACACTGTCCCGGAAGAAACTCAAAAGGCCTTAACTGAAGACGAATGGTGACGTCACGAAGGCCCAGATAGACTTGCAGACTGAAGATAAGACGACCCAAAGATGACACACAGAGACAAAATGCCATGAATAAGGATATTGTGAACCTAGAAGGAGAGACGACATTGAAATATAAAGAAACTTAAGCCGTAAAGCAGGATGAAGATATTCAACCAGCTAACGCCTGTACATATGCTTAAACCGCAAGAATGATAAGCAAACAGTGCAGTTTGCTATGCTTAGTAGGAGATAGACCGCGGCAAGCGCCACTTATACATATCTACCTCAACAAAGCACACTATATAAGTGTGAGCCCACTTTACGCAAAAGCAGAATTAACTCAGGTTATTAGAGGTCAAACAGGACAGGATTCATATTCCAGTTAAAACGAGAAAAAATGGCTGAATCGAAACTCAGCAAGAGCAACTCGTGCTTGGGGAGCCAAGGTCAGACCAATAGAGGGAGCGAACAGTACCTTTGCGGAATCAAAACTTAAGAACAGAACAGCCTATCTCAGGAAGGCCGAGATAAGTAGTCTCAGGCAGGTGGCAAGCCGAACAAGAATTTAATGCACAAATAGAGGGAAACTAGGCCGATCCACGGTGTGAGCAGCACGTGTCCAACCGAGGAAGAAGAGGCACAGATTCACACATACGCCTGGCTGTCGCCCAGACAGAGATATCATAACTTTTTCTGACAAGAAGATACAGTTTCGAGGCCAACCACAGCCTACTAAATGACACATAGCCACTAAAGTAATGATTGATTGAAGGGAGGCTGGGTGAATCTTGGGGCATCCTGCACCTGGCTAACCATTCTGCGTGCTGCTAAGTAAAGTGGAGATTTATACATGGGGTTGAAACCGATCACAATGGACCAAATAATCTAGGGTCCTATAGATAGTAGAACCAATGGGACATCATACTCTTAGTGACGTCTACAAGAGTAATGTTAGAAGGAAGGGCTTAGATGCCCACCTGATAGTGTTTATCCAATCCCCTCACTCGTTACCATATACAGATATAGCACCTATAGTAAAGTTACCTTTTCCTAACTAATAAAATTGCATGTTAACTTGTTGAGTGTTACACGGCAAGGATGACGAGTTTTGAGTATTAATGTTTCTGTTTGTATGAAGTTCTTGGGAGTTGAAGTGAGACGGACTATCGCATCACTGTTGATTTCCATGTTTCCCCGTTTATTTGTACTTGTCATTACACTGACTCCCCTTTGCCAAACCATTGAGTCGTCCTTATTGATTGGTGTTGGAGTAATATACCAGCACCACCATCCATCTCAAAGGTGCAGCTATCTCGTCTTAAAGTACTGTGGAGCAAACCCCGACTTTATGGGCTGGCCAGGGGTCTCCCCAGTACACCACCTTTTAACGTTTCAAAAAGTCTATTAGAGAAAATATCCTCTCTTGGTTTTGTGTGTGTGTTGATTTTATGAAAGGAAAATGCCCTTCGTCCTGTGCAATTTGGTGGTTATTCAAAGCCAATTTAATGAAATGTGCATATTTCATCTTAATATGCTAATTTCTGGTGATGCCACATCCCATTGCATTTGTTGATGAGTCCCCCCACTTTTATATTTAGGACTTGACCCCTGGGTGCGGTGCCAGTGCCTATTCAAGAATCATACTGCACCTTTGTCACTCACTAATAGAAAGTCATTGACTGACACTTTACATGACATTGTCCTGTAAAGGGTGCTGCCAGCTCACACAATGTAGAGTGTCAGCAGTTGGCGGTGCCCTTTATTTGTGGCACCCCTGAGAGACCACACCACTTGATCGCCTGTTTCATAGCAACACATTGTGGCCAAGTGTACCTCGAGCAGATACAAAATATATTCCCTTTTGAAGACTATCAGTTTTGCATTGCCATCAAGGTACAACAACAACTCATTATTGGGAGAGATGCTCCAATCCAGTGCAGCTTGTAGAGGGGTCCTTGTCTGCCCACTCAGAAGGATGGTGGCCCTGTATGCACGTATTATGACATGTGAGCGCAGCTGGTAACTTGTAAAGGGGTTAGCGCTGTCAAAGACACTTGGGTAGGCTTAGCCCATAACTCGAATCCTGTTCCTGGAAGCAGGGTGTGCCTGGTCAGTTTTGATCCCGGGTTGCATGAAACCCACTATTCTAAGGAGACTATGGATAAATGCGGCTGTCACAGTCCGCCATGAAACTGAGTGCAGTTTATGAAAAGCCTCTGCAGGAACACAGCTGACCGGAACTGAAAACAGGACAGAACATAAACTGTGGAGCGACCTCCAAGGGAAATCCTCAGGGGAATAAAAACCCTGCAGCAGGAGTCAGGAAGGAACAGAAGCTAAATCCAGATCTTCTGGAAGCAGGAAGGATGCTTACTGGACAAGAGCCAGGATCCACCTTGTAGCAGGAAGGACAAATGCTGGACAAAAGTCAGGATACAGCAGTAGCAGGAGGGAAGCGTGACAAGAACTGCAGGCAGGAGAAAGATTCCTGGAAGGAGAAACAAGGAATTAGAATGCTGGGTGAGAGGATGAAAACTAGTATGTAAATATGAGCATCTAGACAGGATGACTAACCTGAATATTGTGATGCAAAAGGGTGTTCGAGTGAGCCTCTGATATACCAACTTCATTGTGGGCTCGCTGCATCAGTTTCGGATTGCATCTGAGGTAGCTCGGTGTTCCGGGCTTGGCAGCGATCTTGGTTGTGGCGACAAATCCAAGAGTTGTGACCATCTTGGTAGGGGGTGTGGCAATCATAGTCCTGATGATCCGAGGAACGTGCCCATATTGGTGCCACTGCTGCCATAGCGACCAAGGTCGCATGGATGTCGTGACAGTATGCCCCCTCCCTACGGCCGGGGTCCGGGCTTCCAGGGATAAAGTCGATGAAAGTGGCAAACCAAGGCAGGAGCATGGGTGTTGGTCATATGTACCCAAGACCTGTCGATTGGGGCATACCCCTTCCAGTCCACCAAATATTGAAGTATCCCACGATGATAACGTGAATCTCATATCTGGTAAACCTCACATTCCGGCCCATCCGGTGTACCAATAGTCAAAGAAGGAGGCTGAAAACGACCATGGAAGTGATATGGGTGGAAAGGCTGGGTGATACGGGGAGATGTGAAACGCCGGGTGGATCCGAGACCAAGAAGGTGGCAACTCCAAAACAAATGTGACTGAAGAGAGGTGCTTCAGGATCCGAAAAGGTCCAAAGTTTCGCAGTGCCAACTTGGAAGGGAACAGTTGGGATGCCAAATATTTAGCCAACAATCAAACACAATTGTCAACTGTGAGATTGTGCTTCCGTGTCCGTTAACGATCAGCATATTTCTTGACAGCCGCTTAGCTGCCATGTAAGCTCTTGATGGCATCCTGATGAGATTTCTGGATATTAGAGACAAGCGCGTCAGCAGTAGGCACCAAAGGTCTCTCCGTATGCAGGGTAAGGTGGCTGGGCTCGGCTTCCGCTCAGGTATGCTTTCTCGCTCTCCTCGGTTGTCAGCTTGTCGTGCATGGCTTCGAATCGGGTCCCTGTCGTACACATTGATGATCGGAAATTATCGATGTTTCCTGCAATGGTGATCACAGCGCCGTTGTTTGGGCATCCTGCCCACCACGCTACACTTGTTGTCATGCCACCACTGGATACCTCATTCCTTCTTTCCTCTCACAGTGCTTTCCTTACATTTGCACATGTCAGACCTCTGGCGTTTTGTACTGGCATTCTCCGCCTCGTTAAGAAGTCACAGGCTCCGCGAGTCACCTTTGCTCCACCTCCACAAGGTGTGATAATGTCAGGGGCCTTCCCTCACAAACAAGGCTCTCCTTCTCCTCGCATCGGACTCATGCCAGTTAAATACATGTCTCTTGTTTTTTGTTTTTGTTTTTTTAAACACTGTTTTATTGTTTTTTAATAACGTTACAATAAACAAACAAAACATGGCTGCATTTGCAGTGATTCAGTAGTCTCATACATTTGTGAGTCTTGTACAATGCTGTAAAGATGGCATTTGCAGGTGATATCCACCGCCTATAGCATGTGGTGAGCTCCCCCTCCCAACCCCTGCTCATTCCTCCCTCTCCCGAGCCCAACCGCCCCATACTTTTTGGATTTTCCATGGGCAATCCCTGGCCTTGCATATGCGTCGCTTGAGAGACATCCATCTGTCCATTTCGGCAGTTCATTGGCTGAGCCCCGGACGATCCACTGAGCATCATGGCTATGATTTTCTTTGCTAATCCCGATGCAGTGGATAGATTTTGTTTCATATCTGGTAAACCCATTTTCTGCCCAGATTCCCAGTATAATCAGTTTAGGTTTGCGGGGGACCGCTGCCTCTGTTATTGCCGACAGCTTCTGTATACATTTATCCAGGAGCCCTTGTGCCTGTACACATTCCCATATGGTGTGGAAGAACGTGCCCCCAGTTCTGTCGCATAGCAAGAAGTTGTCCCGGTCTGTTGCCCCCCATCAACTATTGACGTTCGTGAATAATACACCCTCTGGAGTATTTTGTACTGAATCAGGTGCAGCCTATCCGCCATTCCAATTTGTCTCGGGAACATGAGTGCTTCAACCCACTCCTCTGGTTCCAGCTTCCCCATATCACTCTTCCATTTGCCCCTGAGTCGGGACAGTTCGGGAGAACCAAAGGCCGCCAGTAA
The DNA here is from genome assembly GCF_040938575.1 of Ambystoma mexicanum. Classification (NCBI taxonomy): domain Eukaryota; kingdom Metazoa; phylum Chordata; class Amphibia; order Caudata; family Ambystomatidae; genus Ambystoma; species Ambystoma mexicanum. The sequence goes on along the minus strand of NC_090923.1, from coordinate 975,271,520 downwards.
CTGATATAGCGATTAAGTGACCTTCCTGTCTATACGCTCTGGAAAGACATTTGCTTCTAATGGTGAGCAAGTGGGTATCTCTTCCAGGACCGGAAATTGGGATCTTATTGCATGGGATAGCTGTATGTATTTATAATAACCCCTCCCCGGTATCCCAAACAAATCCTGCATCCCACCCCAGTCTTCCCATTGTTTGAAATGACCCATTTTCTTGAGTTCCGGGAGAAGCCTGTTGTTCCAGAGAGGCTGATCTAGGGTAGGCCTCTTCCCCTACCCCTTCCATGCCTGGTGTGCTTCGTTCCATGCTTGTCTGGTATGCCTGATCATCCAAGGGAGGGCCGCGTCTTCATTTCCGTCCCTGTATAGTATCTCTTTGGGTGGAATCCCCCCATCCATCCCCTTTCTGTCACCACTTGCAGGATTATAAGGTCCCCATGTAGCCAGTCATGGACCATGCCCATTTGAGCAGCCCAGTAATACCGCTGGAGGTTGGGGATCCTAAGACCACCCTCCCACACTGAGCATTGGAGTGTCCTAAGTGATATGCATGACTGCTTCCCTCCCCACAGTAGCCCCCATCAGAGAGTTCTCAATTTTGTCAAAGGTAGCTCTGGGAACTGACACAGGGGTGTTTTCCAATACATACAGGAATCTGGGGAGAGCCAGCATCTTAAAGAGCGCTGCCTTACCCATCAGTGTCAGCGGGAGTGTTTGTCAGTGGGTCACGTCGGATGAGAATTGGTCTAATAGAGGGGTGAGATTGAGTGAGATATAGTCCTCTGGGGAGGGACTCAGATCTATGCCCAAGTATTTAAATCCAGAGACCAAGACTAGGAACGGGCAATCCAGAGGGATGGCCCCCGTTCCCCCAATGTGCAGGAAGAGTACCGATTCCTGCTGGTTCGCTTTGAGCCCACTATAGTCCTGATATTTTTTAAGTACATTCATGACCGCTTGACAGGATGTCACCGATTCGCCCAAATAAAACGAGAGATCGTCCGCGTATAATGAGACCCGGTTTCCCCCACCCCCAAGGCCAGCGGAAGCTTACCCAGGTCGTGCAGTTACGGAGCCTGATCGCTATTGGCTCAATGGCCAAGATGAACAACAGGGGGGGTAGGGGGCATCCCTGCCTGTGCCACGTTCAAGGGTATACTGTCATAATCTGTGCTGGGGCCTGATTATGGCTATGTGTGTTATGATGTCACTGACATTCTAAGTGGAGTGTTGAGGGATGTTTGGAATGCTGGGTTCTACTCGGTCAGTTGGACCTAATGTGCTGGGCTGGATGGGTGTCCCAGTGCTTTCTCTACTTGCTAACTAGAGAAATAAACCTACATGTAAACTACTTACCTTCTGGTGTTCTGGTTATGTGAAGGAGGCTTAGTTTACCAAACTGGCGACGAGGATGGTTCCAGTGCTGCTGGGAAGGGGCAGCTGGTGAGAAGCGCTGCCTTCCAGGGAGACATCCATCAAGCAGGAAGAGGCTGCAGGCTGGAGGTCCAGGTCAGGTCCAGGTTGTGGATCCTCAAAGTCCAGTTGTCAGGCGGCCAGAGGTGGTGGTGGCCGTGCTTATCCTGCTAGCGGGATGGTGGCAGAAGGCAGCAAAGGTGCAGTATTGGTCCAGTGGTTCCCATTTGGCCAGGCAGAACAGCTGGGAGTGGCGGGCTGTCATGAGGCTGAGGTTGCAGCTGCTGGCGAGGATAAGGTGAGGCCGGGCGCTGTTGGGGGTCCGTCTCGGCACGGGTGGACAACAAGCTGGCTGCAGGTTGTAAAAGGCTGAGGGATGGAGGTTGCAGATCGCCGATTTGGCATGCCGTGGTGCCGGTGGCCACGTTCAGGAGGCAGTTGGTGGATGCTTCATAGCGTCCAGGAGGCGGGCTGCATTATTGCCGAGTTGCGGGCCCGTTGCAGCCAAGTTGCACTTGGCGGGACAACCGAGGGGCTGAGGTGGTGAAGCCGGAGCAGCGGTCGGAAGGTTCCGGGCTGCTGGGGACTATGCTGGAGAGCGGAGGTGTTTACAGCTTTGTGCTGAAGTTGGAAATGATGACGTTGGGCAAATGTGCGCGTGCGTTCCAACGTATAAATTTGGAACGCAACGTTGTATGTGGAGGAAGCGTTCATCCGGAACGCAGCGCGGTCATAGAGAACGAAGTCCCACAGGCTTTCCGTATGTTTACTGGGTAGCAGGAGTGACAGGCATGAGAAGTGGCGCCGGGAGGTTTAAGGGCAGTTCAAAAGTGCTGGCGGATACAGCGGGGATACAAGGGTGAGGACTGGAGCTCACCGCAGTAATGGGGGTGAATGGTCGGGACAATGGACAGGGGAGCGGTGTTCAGCAAATACGTTCGGCAATCACTAGTGACGGGTGGATCTCCCAGCGGCGTACAAAAGAATCAGGCGTGGCAAGGATTGGAATCTTCTTTTGAAATGCTGCATCAAGTGCGGTGTGTTTGATCTGAATTTGAGAGCGTTGGATCCGGATTTGTGGGGTCTTTACAGGATGAAGGCCTTCAAGGAGGTGGTGGTCCAATCACAGGTAGGCGTTGGGGGAGGCCGGTGTTGTTATAATGTTGTTGTGTATATGTAGTGGCCTCGGGGTTAGCTGATGTATGGGTGAGGGCCTGGATCATGTTAGATTGTTTAAGGCCTGTATAATGTATGGTAGGCTGTTGTCTTCATGTGGTGGCCTGTTAAGTTTAGGAGTGTCCCCTTGGGGTGTTAAATGCACTAATTTTCTGCGTACATGGTTATTTTCTTTTTGCAGGGGTGGTGGTTTAGATATTTCCTGCGTGGATGTTTCTTGCGGGGCAGGCAACATATGCTTGGGTATGTTTATTTGCATCCTATTGTGTTGTTTTATCTGTTGTTTTATACTGCTGTTGTATGTATGGGGTGGCCTGCTGTTTACGTCATCTCTTCTGGGTTGCGGTATGGACTCGTGGGTGGGGTCCATGAGCAGAGTTTTTTAATATTGCAATGTTTTTTTTCATTTGCAGGTGGGGTTGACTTGGACATGTGGGTGTGGGGATGGCGGAGGGACTTAAGCGCCATGTTATGTTACTTGCCCTGCACGTATTCGTTTTGCATTTTGTGGTCATGTTGGCGCAATAGGACTTTAGCGCCATGTTATCTGTATGGGTTTCGCAATTACTTGCTGAGTTTTTCATGGGCATGTTGGGGTTGGCGGAGGGACTTTAGCGCCATGGTCTTTAACTGGTTGGATTTTTGCAGGGTTTTATGTGTTGACCTGTGATGGTCCATGTTTGTTCGTAGGGGTATGTCCCCTGGTCATATTTTTGGGGTGTTGTCTGGTGTTTTAAAGGGCAGTGTGGTGCTGCCTGGTTATTTTAAGGGGCAGTTAGGTGCTGTCTGGGTAAGTTAAGGGGTGTGAGGTGCTATTTTATGCTTTTAAGGGGCAGTGAGATGCTGTTTGGTCATTTTAAGGGGCGGTGAGGTGCTGTGCGGTGAGCAGTTAGGTGCTGTCTGATGGGTTGTAAGGGGCAGTGAGGTGCTGCTAGGGTATTGTAAGGGGTAGTGAGGTGCTGTCTGGCAGGGGAAGTGAGGTGATGTCTATGTTTTGGTTAAAGGGCAGTGAGTTGCTATTTGGGTATGTTAAGGGGCAGTCAGGTGCTGTCTGGGATTTTAAAAGGGTAGTGAGATGCTACCTGGTGGTTTTATGGGACAGTGATGTTGCTGCTCAGGTTTTGGGTTAAGGGGCAGCAGTGCTTTCTATATTTTGGGGTTGTGGGGCGGTGTGGTGCTGTCCATGTTGTCGTTTTATGGGGTAGTGAGGTGCTGTTTGTTTGTTAGGAGGGGTAGCGAGATGCAGGTGGTGCCAGGGTAGTGAAGTGGTACATAGGGAGGGTCATTTTGGGGCATTGAGGTGCTGCCTGGGATTTTTTTAAAGGGGTATTGAGATGTTGCCTGGTGGTGTTAAGGGGGAGTGAGGTGCTGCCTGGGATTTTAGAGGTTTAGTGAGGTCCTGCTGTTTTGCTGTTTTAGGAAGGGCAGGAGTTACATTTATCCATTTTAGTTATTTTGGGGTGGTGTAGTGCTAGTTGTTTTAGGAATAAGGGGCAGTTAGTGCTCTGTCTATTTTTGTGGTTAAGGGGCAGCGAGGTGCTTCTATGTTGTGGTTAAGGGGCAGCAGGTTTTGTCTAGAGTGCAGTGAGGTGCTGTCTCGTTGTTTTAGGAAGGGCGGTTAGGTGTTGCATGTTCCAGGAGGTGCAGCGAGGTGCTGTGGTTTCAGGAGAGGCAGTGAGGTGCTGTTGTTAATCTAAGGGCAGTGAGGTGCTGTCTAGGGTCCAGTTAAGGGGCAGTTAGAGCTGTCTATATGCGGTGAGGTGCTGTGTGTCGTTTCAGGAGGGCAGTTGTAAGGGCATGTTTTGGTTAAGGGGCAGTGAGGTGTTATTTGGGTATTTTAAGGGGCAGTGAGGTGCTGTCTGGGATTTTAAGGTCATGAGGTGCTATCTTATGCTTTTAAGGGGCAGTGAGATGCTGTTTGGTGTGAGGTGCTATCCTATGCTTTTAAGGGGCAGTGAGATGCTGTTTGGTCATTTTAAGGTGCGGTGAGGTGCTGTCTGGCGGGGGCAGTGAGGTGATGTCTATGTTTTGGTTAAGGGCCAGTGAGGTGCTGCTTGGGTATTTTAAGGTGCAGTTAGGTGCTGTCTGGTCATTTTAAGGGGCAGTTAGGTGCTGTCTGGTGGTTTCAAGGGGCAGTGAGGTGCTGTTTAGTGCTGCTTATGTTTTGGGTTAAGGGGCAGTGTGGTGCTGCTTATTTGCTGTGGTCAAGGGGCAGTGAGGTGTTGTGTGTTGTTTCAGGAGGTGCAGTGAGGTGATGCAGTTATAAGGGCAGTGAGGTGCTGTTGTTTAATGAAGGGTAGTGAGGTGCTGTTGTTTAATGGCAGTTAGGTGCTGTCTAGGGTCCAGTTAAGGGGCAGTTAGGTGCTCTCTGGTGGCTTCAAGGGGCAGTGAGGTGCTGTTTAGTGCTGCTCATGTTTTGGGTGCTGCTATATGGTGTGGTTAGGGGCAGTGAGGTGCTGCCTGGTCATAGGTAAGTTATGGGAATAGCGTGTTGCTGTGAAGTCGGAGAGTTTTGCTCATGTTTTTGAGCAGGACACAGATATGGTGTCCATACGTCTGTGTGGGGGTAGAAGGCGAGTGGGTTAGTTTGGTTGTGTTGTGCGGGGTGTCCTCCGGGGAAGGATGCGTTGTTTTGTTTGGTTTCTTCCATTGTGTTGTTCTTCAACTGGTTAATAGCTGAGTGGGTGTTCAGGTTTTGGGGAGGTCCTGTGGTCTGTTTTTTAGTTTCTTGTGTTTTGCATTAAAGATCTTGGATAGATCTTGTGGTGAGCTGGTATTGGCTTAGTTGGGAGTTGTTACTGAGCTGGTATGAGCCATGTATATTTAACTTTTCTTGTAACATGGCATGTGTGATGGGTTCCTATTGTGAGTGTAGTGTTATGTCAGTGGAAGGAAGGGAGATGTGTCATAATCTGTGCTGGGGCCTGATTATGGCTATGTGTGTTATGATGTCACTGACATTCTATGTGGAGTGTTGAGGGATGTTTGGAGTGCTGGGTTCTACTGGGTCAGTTGGACCTAATGTGCTGGGCTGGATGGGTGTCCCAGTGCTTTCTCTACTTGCTAACTAGAGAAATAAACCTACATGTAAACTACTTACCTTCTGGTGTTCTGGTTATGTGAAGGAGGCTTAGTTTACCACATATACCCCTCCTATAGTACGCCATTAACTTTGACGGAAGCCTCTGGGGCTGCGTACAACAGGCAAACCCACTCGAGGAAGCCCTCTCCGAACCCCATATGTCCCAGGATTTCCCAAAGCGCCTCCCATCTCACTGAATCAAAAGCTTTTTCGAAATCAATGGCCAGAAGTGTTACCGGTGTTCGTAGCTGTGTTCTCTGGTCTATCGCTATTTGTGCTCTACAGATATTCATTCTTGTGGATTTGGTGGGCATGAACCCGCACTGGTCCGGGTGTATTAAAGATTCCATTTCACCTAACAGGTGGTTGGCCAAAACCTGTGTCGGCACATTGGCTTGTCTATTAATCAGTGAAATTGGCAGATATGAGACACATCTTTCGGGGGGCTTCCTTGCTTTCGGCAATTCCACTATGCATGCCTTCCTCAGATCTGGTGGGAGGACCCTGTCAGCTTTATACTGCATGAAAATGAGGTGCATGGGTCCTGTAACGTTGTCCCTGAGTCGCTTCCAGATCTCGGCGGGGAAGCCGTTGGGTCCCGACGTTTTGTCTTACTGAAGCTGTAAGAGCGCTGCCGGCAGTTCTGATTCTGTGATGCCCGCCTCTAACCCAGCTTTCTAGTGCGCCGTTAGGCAAGGCAGTTTTGTGGAACTGATGAACCTTTGGACCCTTGGCCCAGCCTGATCTGTTGGGGGGCTGTATAGCTTCCTATAAAATGATGCAAATGCCCCTGCGATTCCCCATTCTTCTTTCACTATCGTACCCTTTGAGTCCTGTATCGCCCGCACTTGTCCCTTTGCCCCTTCTCTCCTCTCCAGCCAAGCCAGCATCTTCCTTGCCCTGTCCCCAGATTTGTGGACTTGGCTCTGCATTGCCCACTGTGCATGCCTTGCGTTGTCCAAAGCTCCATTTCTTAGGGCCTCCTGCACTGTGACCAGTGACAAGCGAGGAATTCCTCTTCCTGTTGCAGCCCATGTGTTTCTGCCTCGTCTAGTTCACAAGTGCGTTTCCTTTGCGCAGCTGCCTTGAGTGATATTGCCTCCCCCTTAAGACTGCCTTGAAGCCCTCCCAGAGAGTGACTGGGCTGTCCATGGATCCCTCATTCTCAGTGAAGTACTCCGAAGTCTTCCATGCCAGTCCCTCCATTACTTCTGGGTCCCCTTAGTAATATGTATTCAACCTCCACATTGCCACTGACTTGGTTCGACTATTTTTAAGTTCTATAAGGAGTTAGGAGTCGTCTGAGATCCCCCTGGCCAAGTCCCTGTTGGAGACAAGCCTTTGTGAGGTCACCTGGGGGAGAAAGAGGTAGTCAATGTGTGACATGGAACCATGAGCATTCAAGAAGGAATAGCCCGCCTCTGATTCGTGTATCAGCCGCCAGGCATCTACCAGGCCTAGTGCCAAAGTGAACAATCGTAACTTGGTGGAGGGGTTGGATTCCTGCTTCCCAGATGTGTGCGATCGTTCCTCTGGTCCATGACCTCATTGAAGTGCCCCCCATTCACCCAGGCATCCGCCGAATCCCGGAGTAGCAGGTCCTGCAGGTCATTCAGTAGTTCTAACGTGAGTGAGGGTGGGGGGTAGATGGCCACTACCCCCATGTGGCTCCCCAGAGCTCCCCTTTAATTGATACATATCTACCATCCCTGTTCATGTTTGTGTCTTGCGCAAGTGGCTATGCACGTGATGTTATCCCTCTACCGCATGACGTCACCGTGTGCGTTAGTGAGTTGATTCCCATAGTTGCGTGTCCTACGTGGTCAGCTGCAAAAATAGTAGTGCCAGGTGCATGTATTGCATATGAGACTCCCCGCGGTGGCCCACAAAATAAAACCATATATTGAAAGAAAAACCTTACAAACGGTAGCGTAAACCCCGTAAAATTGCTAACGTGATGTATGGGTCACTAACTGTTGAAAAAACGGTGCTAATCAAAATGCAAGCATTGCACTGATCGCTCCGTAATGAGGGCAGCCTAATATGTGGGATGTTGAGTGCAGGCATGATTGTTTTATCACAAATGACTGCAAAATTAAATGTCTATGTTCACTAAATTGGAACGTCAATAATCTCTGTCCAATAAACAGCATTTTTCATGAGAAAGAAAGTTAAGGGCCTTGCTAATGGCCATTGATATTGAGAGCCCGTTCCAGCCCACTTCCTGATAGATTTACATGTTCCTATTGCAGTGAGTGCACTCATTATTTCCATTACAGAAGAAGTATACGTTTGTTATGATTCTGTAGAAAACCCATATCAATAACATCTCGTTAGTGCCACATGTATCCTATCCCATGAATTGTCATCATAAGAAAACTGACATCTCATGTTCAGTGTTCAGGCCAACAGTGGTTGTTCTTAGAAGGCAAATTAGTTTGGCTTCCGAATTGTCATAACCGCAGTTCCCTATCTCCCCCTCTTGCGGTGCCTCGTGTGTGGTTGAGTTCCAAAATTCGGATGGCGGTCTTGTCATCCTCCTGGTGCTCCTTGATCCAGTGCGCCGCCAAAAGCAATCTGGGGTCTTGACTTCCCGTCACCACTATATGTTATTTCATTCTCATCCATAGCTCTCTCGTAGATCAGGCCACACACACAGACAATTGTATTCACTACAAATTTGGTTTTACAATTGATAAAATCAGTGATTTTGATGCTATACTTCGCCTTCGTAACAAATTCCTTTACATTATTACATGAATACTTGTACATTGCACAGCTTCCACATTTATGAAACCCTTCTTGCTGAGCCAATTGGTATTGTCATTCTTGTGTGTCGTGAAACTCAGACATAGGGCCTCATTACACGGATATCGCGAAGGGATTACCGGCACCGGTAAGGGCACGGTGCAAGTAATCCCTTAGAACCATACTACGAGGTCCCTCAGCGGGTCCCGTCCCTCACGTGTGGCCAGACTACAAGTTAAGGAAGGGACCCGCTGAGGGACTTCAGGGCAAATAACGGTACCGCTAATAGCGGTACTGTTATTTGCTCCTTCCCCATTTCCATTGAGCCCTATGGGGGCTCAAATGGGAATGGGGAAGGGCCTTGGTGAATGGGGAATTACCGCCCCGCCAACCTTGGAATGGTGCGGTTATTCCCGCATTCACCAAGGCGGAATCGATAAAATACCGGCGGCAACCATGGCGCTAATAGCACCGTGGTTACCGCCGTCCGTGTAATGAGGCCCATAGTCTATTACAAAGAGTAAATCCTCTTTCGTAGGTAATGTTAGGTGTGTCACCTATGCATTCTTTTAGATCTACATCTATTTGCAATAAATCCCAATGTTTAGATAGGATTCTTGAAACATGCTTGCTTTCACTGGAATATCAGTACTGAATCTTACTCGATTGTCCACACCCTCATTCTTTTGGTAGTTGAAATGTGTGCCTATCTTTCTTTTTCATCTTATTGAAGACCTAATTGATGCTTTCTGATTCATAGCCTTGTTGCTTAAATGTGCTATTTATGAATTTGCATTAATTTTCACAGGCATCATCTTTGCTACAATTCCTGTTGAACGTATAAATTAACCAATCATTAACATTAGTGATCCTCTGTTTCACATAGTTATTACAATAACAGATGCCCTTGCTGAGATGTGTATATACAGCATTTCTTGATAATTCTAGACATGGGGCCTCATTACACGTTGTGCGGTAAACCATGGCGCTATTAGCGCCATGGTTGCCGCCGGTCCCTTACCGGGTCCGCCTTGGTGGATGGCGGAATTAGCGCCATATTCCAAGGTGAGTGGGGGCGCTAATTCCGCCATCCACCATTGCCCCTTCACCATTGCCAGTCAGCCCCATTGGGCTCCATGTTAATGGTGAAGGGGCTAATTACGGTACCGCAAATTGCGGTACCGTAATTAGCACCAAGGTCCCTTTGCGGGTCCCGTCCTTAACGCCTGGAAAAACCAGGCGTTAAGGGAGGACCCGCAAAGGGACCTCGTAGTAAGGCAGTAAGGGTTTACCGGTACCGGTACCGGTAAACCCTTACCGCACAACGTGTAATGAGGCCCATGGTGTTAAACACTGTGTTGACATATAGTAGTCTGCATCTTACATGCACTTCGTAAACATTCATAGTAAACATTGCATTGCAGGTTGGCATTTGCTTGTGGTTACAAGTTGGTATGGTGTTCCATTGTGCTTATACACTTGATAATGTCTTGTAAGGACAGTCTTGTATAGCTAAAACCACTGATGGGCTGCATAATATCAAGTTATTTCTCCCAGGTGCTGTGATAGTATGATATATGATATGTTATTTATAACGCACCTGTACACAAGTGTTTCTAGGCACAACAAGACAAGGGAGGGAAGACAGAGGGAGGACAAGACAAACAATCTTACTAGGCCTTGTGTCAGATCATGCAAGTACACCAATGCAAACTGCAGGAGCAAGGGAGAGTGGGAAGTGCCAGGGAGAGGTAAGGGTGGAGTGCAATCAGGGCAGCAAAGCTCTGAGTAAGTGCCGCAGGGCAGCACAGCTCTGGATAACTGCAAGGAGGCAGGGGACTGTAGGGGTATAGCTATATCCCCTAAGTGCGCATTAGGCCTGGAGGCAGTGCAGGGGAGAGTGATCATGGAGGAGCATGGTACCCAGTGTGATTCTGAGTGTAGCTAAACAACCAGTCAGGGCAGCAGAAAGGTAGGTCATCAGGGGAGGGAGAGAGAGAAAGCAGAAGAGAAAAGGAAGGACTTGAGCTGCTTCCGGAACTTCAGGTGGTCTGGCTCAACTTTGGGAGGGGCATGGAGGCCATTCCAGAGGGAGGCACCTGACCCTCAGAAAGTTGGAGGTGGCTGAGCAAAGGGCTCGAGAAGGAAGGTATTTTGGAAGACAAAGTTGGGTGTAGTGCGGGCTCTGGCCCCAGAAAGCCTTCTGGATGATGCAGAGGGTCTTGAAATTGATCCTTGCAGCCACCGGGAGCCAGTGAAGAGATTTGAGGGCTGGAGGTATATGGTCCCTTGGCTTAAGGCCAAGGATACGTCTTGCAGTCCTGTTCTGGGTAAGTTGCAGAGGGCAGAGAGTAGAGGAAGGCAGATTGAGAAAGAGGCTGCTGCAGTAGTCCAGCCCGGAGAGAACCAGGGCTCTGAAGACAGTGAGCTTCTGGGGGAAAGTGAGAAAATGAAGAATACCTCTGAGGAGGTACAGCTGGTAGTGGGTCTTGTTTGGCGTGGTCTGTGATATGAGGAGAGAAGGAGAGAGTGTCGTCGAAGATGACACCAAGGTTTATTGCCTCACAGGAAGGCAAAGGAAGATGGCCCAGGGAGGGCGTCTCGAGTGAGAGAGGGAAAGCGGGAGCAGGGGTCCCAGTGAGAAGGATCTCTGTCTTACTGGTATTAAGGCACAGATCGTTGGAGGCGCACCAATCCTAAATTGCAGAAAGACAGTCCGAAATGCGCGAGAGAGGATAGGAGGCCGAAGTGAGCCTCAAAGAGAGCTCAGTGTCATCCGCATAACACTGTAATTTAGAGGAGAAGGTAGAGATCAGGTGGCCCAAAGGGGCCAAGTAGACATTGAAGAGCCAGGGTGCGAGGATAGAGCCCCAGGGAACACCGCATGAGGAGAGAAATGTGGTGGAAAGAAAGGACCCAAGTTGGACCTGGGAGGGTTGGTCCAGGAGGAAGGAGGTCAACCACTCCAGGCCCTGATCCATAATGCCCAGGTTCTAATGCAGTCGATTGATCAGGATAGCATGATTGACTGTGTCAAAAGCAGAGGAAAAGTCAAGGAGCATGAGGACAGAAGGAAGGCTGGAGTCAAGATTAGGGAACAGATCTTCACGGGTGTTAAAGAGAACAGTTTCTGTGCCTCTGCTCTGAAGCCAGACTGGTGGTCATAGAGACAGCCAACAGATTCGGTTTGGAGAGTAAGCTGGGAGATGGCCAGCTTTTCCAGGAGTTTCCCCAGGAAAGGAGTGATAGATATTGGGTCATAGTTTGCCAGACAGGTAGGATCGGCAGAAGGCTTTTTAAGGAGTGAGTGCACAAGGGGGTGCTTGAGGAGGGAGGGGAAAGATCCAGTGGCGAAAGAGTGACTGCAGAAGTCGGCAAAGGCTGGAGCGAGGGTGTCAATGTGGTACTTGATGGTTCTGGAGGAGCAGGGGAGCACCTGTTTGGATGACACTTTCCTTGATCTGACTTGTCTAGAAACATTGTCAGGTGTTGTCAGGGAGAAGAGGAGAATGGAGGAGGAGAGGGAGAGGCAGCCAGAGGGGGGCTGAGAGAGGTTGATGGAGAGGAAGAGAAGAGCAATGCCAGGATGCCCTGGGTTTTAGTGGTGAAGTAAGAGGCCAGAGCCATGCAGAGGGCCTCAGAAGGGAACAGGAGCGGTGGAGACTGCAGAAGGATTGGCCAGCTGTTGGCAGATTTTAAAGTGTTCGGCTGGGTTTATAGAGGCCCCAGAGATGCAGGCTTGGATGTGGACTCTCTTCTTGAACAGAACAGAGAGTCTGTATTGCCTTTGGAGCATGCAGCAAGCCACTTTGTCAGAGAATGCGCCCAAAGCCCTCCACCTCCTCTCAGCCACCCTGCACTTGCGGTTCACGGTGGTGTGGTCAGAATCGTACCAAGAGTTGCACTTGGAGGTAGGTCTCAGATGAATTCTCGTGACAGCGGCAAGGATGTCCAGAGTGTTGGAGATTGAAATAATGCACGTTAGAGAGCGCTGTGTCAGAGTGTGAGGGAGCCACAGGAGTAGGAGGAGCAGAGAAGGTAGAGGCAAAGGCATACACTGACACACACTTCATGGGCCAAGGACTGAGAAGGTAGATGGCAGTGCTGGGGTGGGCTTTGCCTGAGGGACAGAGAGTTTCAGGTGACAGGAAAGCAGAATGTGGTCCGTCCAAGAGAGAGGAGTTGTGAGAGGATTCGAGAGGGGGAACATCCAAGGTGTGTCCAGCAGAGAATCCAATATTGTGTTGTCTTTCCTGGTGTTGTTGGTAATGGGATTATAATAGGTGGATTAGAAGGTTAGGTGGGTAGAGCCGTGGGGTAACTATATGCTCATTTGATTCTCAACATGCACGATACTCTCTTGTAGAGCATTTGGTTGCATACCATCCAATCAACAGGCTTGCAGCAGCGGGTGTCTCAGTCCGGGTCCTTGACTGGTTACTTTCCTTTCTCTCAGATCGCTTTCAATCTCTCTCCATCCCCCCTTTCACCTCTCTCCCTTTGCCCATCACTTGTGGTGTACCTCAGGCTTCTGCACTCTTCCCTCTTCTTTTCAATTTATAAATTCACCCCCTTGTTAAACTAATTCACTCTTTTGGGTTTCAGTGTTATTCCTACGCTGAGGACACACAAATCTTGGTTGTGTTGTTCTGGCCCCTCCTGCCAACCATTCAGCACTATCGCTCCTGTCTCACAGCTATTCACGCTTGGATGAGTAGCAACTGACTCTGTCTTAATGGCGAAAAAAGACGGAGTTCCTTGTGGTTGGTACTCCTCCCGACTCCTCGCCATGGTCCACTGCATTGTGGCCGATGAACTTGACCCACTGCTGCCACCTTCGGCTGTAGTGAAAGATCTGGGTGTCAAGTTATTGGCATCCCTGTCTATGCTGGTCCACGTGAGCACAGTCTGTCAATCGGTTCACTTTAAACTTTGCATTCTGTGTAAAGTTCTTCCCTATCTTCCCTCTCATCTTCATCCCTTAGTTGCCAGGATCTTTGGACTATTGTAACTTCTTCTATCTTGCCCAACCTGCCTATCTTGTTCAGCGCCACCAAATCTTGCAAATTTCTGCAGCCAGATTGGACATTGGGGCTCCTTGCTTTTCTTTTGCCACTATCCTCCGTTCCTTGCACTGGCTCCCGGTGTCCAAACATGTGGAGTGTAATGTACTCTGCATGGTCCACCACGTCTTATAGATGGTAGGCACAGAGTATCTGCAGTCGGAATTTAAGAGGTACATCCCCTCCCATTCTCTCCACTCTACTGCTGCATGTTGCAGTTCTTTCCCTCGCTTCAAGCGGCTGGAAAGGGGATGCTCTTTCTCAGTCGCTGCAGCTCTGCTGTGGAACATTTTACCTCTTTCACTCCGTAATATTGGTGATCATTTGCTGTTTCGGTGGGTGGTTAAAACCTTCTTATTTTCTGCCTTATCTCATTGCTTTCCTTTTTTCTGCTGCCTCCTTAGCGCTATGATGCTCTAGTTGGTGATGGCCTGCACTTGCACTTTACAAATACTCGTAACATAACATAACACAACACAACACAACACAACACAACACAACACAGCATAGCATAACATAACATAACATAACATAACATAACATAACATAACATAACATAACATGTCACCATCTGTACATAATTAGAACTCTGTATTGGAGAACATGAGGGACTGTCTTGATGCAAGTATTCCCAGAACGTCATCCCTCTCTTCACTGGAGTTTCCCGAATGTCGAGGTGGAGCCAAAGGGCGTTCCTTTACCAAATGAGTACAGGCCCTGCAATACATACGTAGCCCTTAGATTTCTTCTTCTTGCCCATCCTTCAGGAGTAATGCCCCCCTAGCAGCACCGACTTGCATAGGTTCTGTATCATCAGTCATCCGAGGGGGTGAATGTAAGGCGGGTGGAGGATCTTGACTGGACTGCCCTTTTTTCTTCTTCTTTTGCTGAAGACGTTCCAGAAGAGGGATTTCTAGTTGCAACACCGTGATAATCATTTCGGGGAAAGTGGTCGGTCAAGTCATGTGGTACACTTCATCCTTTAAGTCCTCATTAAGCCCCCTACAGTATAATGTTATAAGTGGTTCATCTGGCCATGTCGCTTCCGTAGCAAGTTGTTTAAATTGTGTGACATATGTCAAAACGTTGTTTTCACCTTGCAAGAAATCTAGCAGTGCTTCTTGAGCCAAGAACGTTAGTTCTACTTCTGTGCGTCCAAATATGGCTCTGAGGAGCTTTATAAACCCAGGATAGTCATCCAGGGCTTGATTACCAGTAGTCACCGAAGGAGTCGCCCATGTCAAAGCACTCCCTGCGAGATTGGATATCATGTATCCCCCAGGTGCCCTATCTGTTATGTTATGTTACGTTAAAGGTACTTATATAGCGCACCTTCACCAACGGAATTGGTCCGCAGGCGCTCTGGCGGCTCTGTAAACAGGAAGGAGGGGTAGGTTTAGTCGAGAGGAGGGGAGCAGGAGAGTGAGAGAAGTGGTGTGCTGTTGGCAGCTTCGGCTCGGTATACACCGAGTGCTGGGCTTTGGTGCTGTCATCGGATCGGGCAAGACCTCGAGTGCTGTAGGTGATGTTTATGTGTTGTTGATGCAGTGTCGTAAAGTGCGTGCGGATTGCTGTGAGAGAGATGGTTGTGTGGCTTTTGTGTGTTTTAAGTATGCAGAAGATTGAGGGTTGGGTTAGTGGGGTCTGTGTCCTCATTCAGGTACTTCTGATTCTGTTAGAGTTGTATCCCTGTGGGATGGGTTGATGCTGGCTCCTCATGGGCCACCTCACTTTGTTGGTGCAGCGTTGACCCCGCTGTATCATAGTGAGTAATTGTTTGGATTGATAGGTGCGCCTGACCCTTTCTTCGGGTGTGGGACTGGGTAGGTACTATCTCTATTCTCTTGTTATCTAGTGTGACACTGGTCAGTTGAGGTTTTGAAAGGATCAGGATCGGAGTGGTGTAGATGTGGCGTTCTAGTGCTTCCGTCTTGGTGAGCCTGTGAATTCAGTCGTTCGTTTCCTCCTCCTCCTGTCATGACTGTCTTTCTGTTGTAAAATAGGAGGCTTTAAATGTGTATTGCACAGTACATGCATCAATTCACTCTTAGAGCGTTTTTGGGTTTCCGTCAAACTTCCCAGAAGTCAGGGGACCAGGTGGGTGCTCTAACAGTTACCATCTGTTGGAGAGCAAAATTCCCAGTTTTCAAGTTTTGTACCTCCATCGTCAAGGATCGAACTACAGCAACCAATTGTTGCATCTGCTCCATGATGGTGTTCTCAGGTGTTACAAACTGTCACAATCGGTATGATGCTGAGCGCAGTTTATGAAAAGCCACTCCAGGAACACGGCTGACCCGAATTGAAAACTGTAAACACTGTGAACTGTGGAGCGACCTCCAAGAGAAACCCTCCAGGGAATAAAACTCTTGTAGCAGGAAGCAAGAAGGATGTTTACTGGATAAAAGCCAGGATCCAGCTGGTAGCAGGAGGGGCGAATGCTGGAGAAAAGTCAGGATACCGCAGTAGCAGGAGGGAAGGATGACAAGAACTGCAGACAGGAGATGGAAGCCAGGAAGCAAAGAGTAACAAGGAATGAGAAGGCTGGGAAGAGGATGCCAACTATAGGGAACTAGGAGCATCCGGACATGATGACTAACCTAAACAGTGTGGTGTTCAAGCGGTCCTCTGATATACCAGCTCTATTATAGGCTTGCTGGATCAGTTTCCGACAGCACCTGGCATAGCTTGGGGTTCCGAGCTTAGCTGCCATTTTGGTTGTGGCGATGCATCCGAGCGTTGTGGCCATCTTGGTAGAGGATGTGGCAATCATAGTCCTGATGATCCGAGGAATGTGCCACTGCTGCCATAGCAACCTAAGTCGCATGGAGGTCCTGACAAGTGCATCGGTGGGGCAGACCCATGTGCAACAACTTGCAACCACTCTGGACCAGACATAAAATGGTAGTAGTCTGTACTGTCTGTTCTATTTATTTATTTGCATTTATAAAGCACTCACACAGCCCAGGGGCATTGGGGCGCTGTTACACGATTACATCTTAGTTACATCACAGAAATGGGCAGTTAGGTTACATTAGCCCATCACAACAAGTCTTGTTTACATTTCATTGGGCTTGTCACAGTCACCCTTCATTAGTTAGATAGGTGTGGGTGGTCATCTCATTACAGCAAGCAGGCTTAGTTACATTGTTTGAATAGTTATGAATACAGTGATAGAATACCTATGGCAGCAAGGTTACATTTGAGTTGCAGTCATACAAAATACAGTTTGCTAAGTTTGGGGAATCTGAGTCGCAAAGATAGTGAGGGTGAGGCCTATCTGTTGTTTGAACGGTTTTAGACAAACAGTCTGGTTTTGATGGCTTTGCGGAAGGCGCGATGAGAGGGTTCACTTCTGATGGAATGAGCCAATGAGTTCCAGTGTCTAGAGGCAATGAATGGGAAGCTAGCGCCCCCGCTTCTTGCACGTTTAATTCTTGGGACCAGCAGTAGGTTATCATATGATGTTCTAATGGGTCTTGCAGCTGGAGGCAGGATGACTCTGTGGGATAGGTAAGGCGGTGCGGCGTGTTGGATGCATTTATGCATGATGGCGAGTGTTTTGAACAAGTGCTCTTGTTGTCTGGCTGCAGAGATATGTTCTCCTTTGGAGATGCCTAATGCATAATGTTTTACAGCATGCAATAAGGCCCAGTGTGCACATACCAGCCGAGGAAGGGTGGAGAGGGCAGGAAATCGAGGCAAATCAAGAGGAAGATCTGCTTTCCAATCTTGACGCTAACACCCCCTGCGTCTTCATCCTGCTTGATCTCTCTTCTGCCTTTGACACTGTCAACCATGCCATGCTGCTAAACCATCTCTGTGATAATCTGGGTATCATTGGTCAGGCTCTGCCGTGGCTGACATCTTTCCTCTCTGACCGACCCTCTCAGGTCCAACTTGGGTCCTTCCTCTTTGCTATCTTTTTCTCTACCTGTGGTGTCCCCCAGGGGTCTAACCTCTCTCCCTGGCTGTTCAACCAATACCTGGCACTCCTTGCCCATCGCATCGCTGCTCTCTGCCCCAACTTTCAGTGCTATGCGGATGACACCCAGCTTATCTTCAGGATACCCTCGGCCTCCTCCTCTATTTCCTTTATCTCTGACTGTCTGTCTGCTATCCAGGAATGGTGTGCCGCCAATAACCTCTGTCTTAATGCCAGTAAGACTGAGATTCTTTTCATCGGCACACTCGCTCCCTCCTTTCCTGCAGCTCTGTGGCCGGCCTCTCTTGGCCCTTTTCCTGCTCCAACCTGCCAGGCAAAAAACCTCAGTGTCATCTTCGACTCCACACTCTCCTTCTCCCCTCACATCTCTGACGTCACTAAGAAATCACACTACCATCTGCACCTCCTCAGAGGCATTCTTCCTTTCCTCTCCTTCCCCCAGAAGCTCACTGTCTCCAGATCTCTGGTTCTCTGTAGGCTGGACTACTGCAACAGCCTCTTTCTAAATCTGCCTGCTTCCACTCTCCGCCCTCTGCAACTTATCCAGAACAGAAATGTGAAACTTGTCCTTGGCCTCAAGCCCAGGGATGGTATCTCTCCAGGACTGAAATCTCTGCACTGGCTCCCAGTGGCTGTGAGGATTAAGTTCAAAACCCTCTGCATCATCTACAAGGCCTTCTGGGGCCTGGGGCATCAATACCTTCAACTCTCTCTCCCTAAATATCTTCCTTCTCAAGCTCTTTGCTCATACGCCTGCAACTCTCTCAGGGTCAGTCGCTTCTCCAAGAAACAAGTTGGTGGTAGATCTCTTTCTTCGGCTGGTGCCTTCCTCTGGAACAGCCTCCCTGCCTCCCTTAAACTTGAGGAAAACCACCTCCGGTTCCGGAAGCACCTTAAAACCTTTCTCTTTGCTTCTGCTTTTTCTCCTCCTCTCCTCTGCTGACCTCTTGGCTGTAACCAGAACTGCACTGGCCACCTGGACACCCTCTGATCTCGGGCCCAGGTCTGACCCTTGTTAATAGCCAGCGTCACACACCTGCACTGCCCACCTGGCAACCCCCGCACTTGGGGACTGTTTCTGTATCCCTACAGTCCCCCCTACCAGCCCTTGGCACCTGATGTCTGCATTTACCCATGCACTGCCACAAGCTGGCCGTTACTTATTGTTATCATTTCCCATGTACTGCACTGTCCCTGCTCCCATCCCACGCACTTGCGCGGTCCGAACAACACCTGGCCTAGTAGGATCGCTGTCTGTCCTCCTTTTGTTCCCCTCCCTTGCCTCGTCGCGCCTTGAAACAATTGTGTATAGGCGCGTTATAAATGCCATATCATATCATAACCTCACAGAATGTGGGATGACGCTGGTAGTAATATGATCAGAGGCAATGGCACCCAAGCTTTCACTAGTTTAAATAAACATATGAGATATGAACCAAATTCAGCAACACATGGGACACTGCTTCCACCCATCTCAACCCTAACTGTTTCCAGATTCCATTCAGTACTCCAACGATTGCTCCTTAGAAAAAATCTTCCCCAGTTTGTACCTTGAAGACAACCCACCACCTTCCCTTCTCATAACCTTCCCTCGTTCATATCCCAAAGGCATCACACCATCCTTCCTACACACAACATTCACCATTTCACACCAGATACTCTGCCACCAACCCTAGATCCAGCATTCCTGCATTCACACTACTAAAACACCAAGGCACTCTAAATCCTGGAACACGTAGAAAGGAAATGGACACGAGACCAGGCACGAATTGGTTTCAGACCCATGAGCGGAACGGAAATAGCATTACTATCCATCTCAGATAACCTAAAAACTAATGCTGACTCTAACACCACTTCAGCGCCAATACTACTAGATTGATCAGCAGCCTTCGACACACTCCACCAGTAAACCCTCATCAAAAGACTGACTTTTCTATGGTTCAAATCCTTGCTTGTAGAAAGAACGGAAACAACATGTTTAACCCCTTTCAACTTAGCACCACGCACAACAACCTGCAGAGTTCCACAAGGCTCATCACTCTCACCACTACTCTTCAGCATGCACATGACCCCACTCATCAATGTCATCAAAAGACATGAACTCATCTGCAACAACTATGCAGACAACACACAAATCCTCTATAAAATCAACAGTACTGGAGAACCAGATGTGACAAATCATATGATGTCATCCCTACTTCCCGAGGGGGCGACCCTTTCCATGAGGCCAGGAAGGTGAAGACACTACCAGATAGTCCCCCTGGTGGTGGTACTCAGCAGGTGGATCTCATGGGGAGGGATTCCCCCTCTGGAAAAGAGGGGGGACATCAGGAGCCAACGTGGTATAACACACCTTCACCCACTCTTCTTTCCTCATCTTCTTTGCCTTCCCTTGATCCTATAGGTTCCTCTATGTATCTCTGTTAGGGCAGTGATATTAATGCTGGGACGTGGAAGAGGAGCGCTGACTCCACTGAGCTGTCTACTCAAAGTACTGGGGCGAGGAAGATCAGGATTAACTCCACCGAGTCATCCCCTGAAACTACTGTGATGAATCAGAAGTGATTATCCCAAAGACCCTGCCCTGGGACCCTTCTCGTGTGACCAGGGAAAGGCAGACAAACTTATCCTGACCCTGGGGATTGCATTCTGTGGGAGGGTCACATGGGAGGGGACCTGGAGCAGGAGAATTGGCAGAATCCCCTAAACAACTTCCCTGATGACCCCACAGTTATAATGTCCTATTGTAAAATGGAGTCCTTTAATATAAAAAGAAATCCGAATATTAGGGACTTCAAGTCCCAGAATTCCCTAGGTACTGGGATGAGAAAGAGGGGCTTAGAGGCACCGAACTGCAGTATGCAGTGTAGCATTTCTAATTACCCACACTTGAGCGGGTGCAAGTCATTAGAAGCAGTAGAAGTAGTCACCGGTTGTGTATGCAGCAAGGGCAGAGAAATGAAGACCCCAGGACTGCCGCTGTTTGTGTAGCAGATTATGGTGCCAAGGGAGTCGCAGAAGTGAGAAGCTTGAACTGCAGAGGTCATGCAGCGGAAAGCGTTGTGACAGGCTGCCCTGTTGGAGAGAGATATAGTCTGTTTCCTGTACCTAACTCTGGGCGCTAGCAAGCATTGGAAAACACAAGGAGCAACACAGGATCCTGTGGTGAAAGGCACGGGACATGGGAACACAAATGGCGCTGTCAGAAGCTCTGCATCCGAAGGCCAAGAAGACGTTGCAGCAGCAGGTTAAACGGATGCGCAAGGAGAGACCGGTAAATTGGCCTTTGATAGGTGACTCCGGGGCGCTCCGTGAAATACAGCTGGCTGCTTGCAAATGTTTTGAATCCCGAACTGATGAAAGAAAGTATGTTTGGTACAATAATCATATTGAGAGGAAACAAGATGAGGAGGTTTGCAACTATCATTGCACGAAAAGAGGGGGCAATATTGAACCTAAAGCCTGAAAACAACAAGCATTGGCAAGGCCAAAGGAAGGCAATTACAGAGAAAAGGGGCAGACTGTTTTCTTAAAGGGGGGAACTTGAATAAGAGACCTTACCAGCAGTTACCTGTTGTGATAGTAAAAACTCAAAGGTGGCAGGAGAGAAGCCCTCCTTGTGGAAAGTATCATGGGGAAGAAGAACATAACCTGCATTGCATGTGGGAAACAAATCAGTGGAACAAACAGCATTAATGGATGTTGTATCCTCATGGAAGAAGTTCTGAATCTCAATATTGCTGAAAGTCAAAAAACATTGCTACTGTTTGAAGTAAACCTCACCACAGATTACTGGTAGTAGTGGTAGGAGTTTTATCCTGGCAGGCGAGTACACCAGGAAAGGGATAGTTGGTGGTAGTCCTGGCAGGTTATTGAACCAGAAAGAAGATATTGAAGTGCTGCATTGTGGTGAAAGGTTGTGGTGGAATGAATGTGGCAAAGCCACTGATGTGTTTGATGAACTGTGGTAAAACCATCCTGACGAAAACATTGTTGTTTATAAAGAAGAAATGTGAAGTAGTTGTTTTCCAAAGAGGAGACGATCTATTCAAATATTCACTGGAAGTGTGAAACAAAGCCTTTTGGTTTGATAAACAGGAGCTTGTGGAAACTTTATTTTCCATAGTGATGAACCTTGTTTAATTATAAAATAATCCGAGTGCCAAGTGGAATTGTCATGAATCAAACCGTGCTCAGTAGAGTACCAGCCCAACTTTGTATCAGTAAATCAGTTGACGATGAATTCTTCCTACAACTGTAACCCTCTATTGTGCTAGTTGACAACCAGAGGGATCCAGTAGTCGGAAGACAGGACACCTCCCCACGATGCACCAGCTGTCGAGGAAGAAGGACAATATTAACAACGAATAGGATATAACTATGACTTCTTAGCACAACACTAGAAGATAGCCCACCTGAAGTTAACACTTGCTTCCTATGGTGTTTTGTAAATGGGGAAAGGATAACAATCGTGGTGTCCTGAGAACCCCCAGAGATGTCTAAGGAAAACAGGAACAATCCAAGCATTAACTAAAGTGTGTAATCAAAATGTAGTACAACCCCACCGAGAGGAACCTTGGATGTCTTACCAGTATTCCCAGAGAAGATGTATCAGAGGTGTTCAGGAAGGTGTCGGAAAAGCAGAAAATGTGTCAGTCCCACAGCAGAAGAAATGAGAGTCCAGATGGAAATACCTATACTGCCGGCACGCGGACACCTATTGCAGCAAACAGGTAAGTTTTGCTAGTCCCGGGCTGCTGGAGAAGGGGGGGCCCTATCCCAAAGGCACGAGGACGCCTAATGTGCAGCACACAGGTAAGCGTCTCTAGTCCAAAGCTACACTTGTGGCGAAGGAATATCCAGGTGATGGTGTGGCAGCAAAAGACACTAAACAATACCTTATTGATAAAAAGCAATCCAGTAGCAGACCATGTTCGGTAACGGCGGGTAAGCAAAGAGACAAAGTCACGCAGCAAAACAGGTCCATGTGGACAATCCAAGTCGGCAACAGCAAGCAGGTAGCAAGGGCAAAGAGTAGCAATCCAGGGAAAAAACAATGGTCAGGTCCGATTTGGCAACAGCAAGAGGGTGACAGAGGGTAAAGGAGAGGCAATCCAGGGACAGACAGTGTTCAGTAGTCGGGTATTCAGGTATCCAGTAGACGAAACGAAACGTAACAGAAGCTTAATCAAAAGCGCTGCAGCGTACTGATGAGCCGGCTTTATTTCCAGTACTGTGCGTCTGAGTGCGATGCGAAATCACATGACGCAGAACGCGTCCATGTCAACCAGCCCGTGGCGTTGTCAGACAGCGCCATGGCAATCGGCAGCGTTGCAGGAACGGGGCAACAAAACGGCCGAGGGCAACCCTCCAAGTGATGGAGAAAGGGCGCTGAGTGACATGTTGCAAGGTCCTTGAAGCACCATTCAGGATGCGAGCCCTGACAGAAATCTTAAAGGAGGAAAGGAACATTGTGTTGCCTTTGAGTTATAACTTGGCTATTGAAAGGAACTTTGTGTTACCATTGGAGCAGAACTTGAATATTGAAAAACCTTTGCTAATTGGAACTTCTATTTTGAAAATCCTGCATTTATTCTAGGGAAGGGGATCCGACCATGGTTACAAGGATATTTGGTTATAAGGTTTGTGTTTCAGTATAACTGCTATTTTGTTGAGTTTGAACAGCCATATAAATTCCAGTATGATTGTATTGTATGTATAAGTGTGGGGGACCGATACTTTTGATGTTAGAGTGTTTTCCTTTAGTCTTAGTTTTACAAGCAGGGAAATCCTTGTTAGGTTAGGGAAAGCAAGGCATTGTCCCACCCTTATAATTTAATAAAATGGCTACTTGAGAAAAATCTCTATCAAGTTGTCTGACTCCCATTTCTGACCCCTCACAGTACTGTGACATAGAAGGTACACAGAGTCCTAACTAAAGTCAGAGTGAACGGTCTAGTTATCTAGACAAGTAGCTTGAAGATGGAAGAGGGACTAACATTGTTGTCAGTCCCTCCTCGGAGGCACCACGAGTGGAGGTCCGTACCCGCAACAAGAAGAGCTGAGATGACTGCTGCTGACTGGGATGAAATGGGGAGAGTTCCTGAGTCCCTACTTGCTTTGCCGGAGTGCTATGTTCCAAGAACGAGAAAGGCTGAAGGCCAGAGAGGGGACCGCTCATGACACAGGTGAGCAGGTACACGCTGCATGGCTCCACAGGTGAGAGGCAGAGCCCCAGAAGCCGGCGAACAGGAAACAGCTGATAAGAGCTGCAGGAAGATGAACAGAGAACCGAAAAGGAGGCAAAGGGCCGGGAGTCCGAAGAGAAGTTACAGGGGCTGCCCGGAGACCGATGGGACACTTAAGAGACTATTGTAAAGGCGTCTGGGACCTGCATTTAAGAAACCCATACAAAGGTGTCTGAACCATATTTAAGAGGTGAATACAAAGGGGTCTAGGACCCGCATTTAAGAAGTCAATACAAAGGGGTCTGGAACCTACATTTAAGAAATTAATATGAAGGGGTTTGGGCCTGCATTTAAGAAGCCTGAACAAAGGGGTCTGGGACATGTATATGAGAAACAGAAGAAGGGGTCTGGGACCCACATTTGAGAAAAGCAGGCCCTGGCAGGAGAGTACACCAGGGCTGATCAGTAAACAATCAAGAGGAAGCATACAAAGGCATCTGGGACCCACACATGAGAAAGACAGCCCCTGCAGGAGAGTACACCAGGGCTGTCCAGTGAACTGCCAAGAGAAGCCTAAGAAAGACACGGGGAAGAGAGACATTTTCCCAAACACAGTGATCTATCAAAAGAAGCCTGAGAAAGGCTGGGGAAGGAAGAAATTCCCCAACCATAGTGAATTACCAAGAAGAGCCTGAGAACAGCCGAATCCCAGTGATTTGACCGAATGAAAAAGTATCGAGGCTGAAATATCCGAAAACAGAGTGCTCGAATGACCAAAAGTTCGAACACTTTGTTTTCGGACATTTCAGCCCCGATAATTTGTTAAAACACACATTCTCTCACACACACCCACAACACACCCACAACACACCCATAACACACCCATAACACCCCCCCAGCATACCCACACCACCAACATAAAGAAACTCCACTTACCTTCACCTTCACGCTGGTTCCTGCAGTGCCAGTTCCCTTTCACTTCTGTGATTGGGAACTGGCGCTGCAGGGTCCTTTTCTTTTCTTGTTTTTTTTCTTTTTTTTAAACGGATGGCTGCGGGGGTGTCCCCCGCGGCCCCTGCTCACTATACCATAAACTATAGGGAGCGAGGCAATTCGGGGGACACCCCTGCAGCCCCCGTTTTTTTTTAATGCTACCACCAGAGGATCGAACTTTTGGTGTTCGATCCTTTGGTGGTAGCATTTTTAGAACTTTTGGTCGTTTCGACCTTTTTTTTTGGTCATTTCGACCTAAACCGAACAGCCTGGGGAAGGGAGACATTCCTCCAAACACAGTGATCTATCAAAGGAATCCTGAGAAAGGCCCGAGGAAGGGTGACATCCCCCAACCAAAGAAGACTGCCAAAAGAAACCTGAGAAATGCCTGAAGAGACAAATCCATTTTAGTTTTGTTATAAATGGGAGGGTTAGAAGTAGGATTTTGACACACACACCGGTGGATGTTTTAGTTACAGACATTCTGACAGTTCCTTATTTTATTTGAGGCAGGGAACCCCCCCTTAGAAGTAGTGTTAGATCATTTTTTTTTCTTTCTTTTGGTACACAATAAAATACTTTTGCTCAAGAGCATGCCTCATGTGTGTCAGTGTCTTCTTCCACGCCCTCACACAGACCAAACCCTTATCTACTGCATCACAGAAATAAGTGAATGGATGAGCACCATCAGCCTGAAACTCAGCCCGGACATAATGGAACTCATGATCACGGGCAAAAACCTGTTCAACCGGCACCGCATTCCACGGCCTACCGAAATGGGGAACCTTCAAAAGTAGTTAAAAACCTCGGAATATTAATGGACAGCAACTTAACACTCAAGCCATCAGTCAACACATTATTACAGAATTGCTTCTTCCACCTATGCACATCCTTTCCCCACCTTCCCACACAGAACATTCGCTGTCATCTCCCTCGTCATGTCAAGAATAAACTACATCAACAGCATCTACCTTGGAGCGCCAGGCTACCTCACCAAAATCTACAGCAAATACAGAATGCAGCAGTCAGACTACTCCTCAGAATCGCTGAGAGAGAACACATCACATCAGCACTGGGAACCCTACACTGGCTACCGGTCAAAAAAATAATTTTCTTCAAAACACTATGCGTAACCCACAGAGCAATCTACAGCCAAAGAGCAAAATTCATACAGGAAAAAATATCCATCTATAAGCCAAACTGATCATTGAGGTCCAGCAATGACCTTCGCCTCAAACCAAAGCTATATTGATAGTTGAAATTTGGCAGATCCTCAATATCCTGCATCTTAAAAAAACTTTGGAAATCATTCAACAAGGAAATACGAACAACAGCAGAACACCTAAAATTGTGAAAATTACTAAAAACATTGCTCTTTAACTCAACAAGCTAAACAGGAAATACCATTGGAGCGAAACAGCCAACCACAACACAAGGAGGGACACTGAAAAACCAAAAACAACCAAAACCAATGAAATAAAGCATATTAATTCAAACCACCACACAAGGATATGAACCCAACCAAACCAACGCAACCCTTACAGAGAAGCGCACAGACCCGTCCCATCACTAAGTCTACTAAAAACCTTCCAGTAGCCTAGATACTATCCTCAAACACCAAACAAAACCCTCACATACCCCATACCACAGCAGAAACTTAAAACCAACACAGACAGCACAGGCTTTGCAACACCGAACTCAACCCAAAACACTACAGAAAACTAAGCCACAAACATGCAAACCACCACATACACACCACCAAACCTAGACCAACTAAAAGCAAACCCAACGCACAGTTAATGGATTTTAAAATTGAAGCAACCAACAACACAACAAAGCTCTCTTGCGTTCTCCCCCTCCATCCTATTAACTAACTCCCCTCTGAGTCCTCCTTCCTTTTTAGATCTGCTAGAGCACCTAGAGGCCATGGCAATGGCAGCAGTACATGGGATAAATCACAAGAACAGAACATATCAGAACATTCCTCAGTTTACATCTGAAAGACACATGGCAGTTCACATGCCAAATACGTCCTACTGCCCTCACAAACCAAACTGTCCCCAGTTCACAACCCAAAGACATCTTGTCACCCTCTTTAATCCCAACAATCAACAGTTCATACCCCAAATGTCACCCTACTACCCTGTCTCAATGGTTGCCCATTTTCCACCAAAAGAAATCATACGACCCTAACAGCAGCCACAAATACCCTAACAACATCCTACCTCTCTTACTAACACCAAAAGCTATGGGATTCTCATCCCAAGTCCACCTATGACCCATACTGACCCCAACATTTTCCACTCACACCCAAATATATTCTACCGAGTGGCAGAGCTAGTGGGTCAGGGCAGGATCGGTCGTCCCCCTGGCTCACCCCTGGTGCCCTGTGTAACCCCCATGCTGCCCACAAGGCAGGCGCTCAGCCAGGATTGGCCCTGACTGAACACCAACCCTGATTTAAATAAAACCTACCTATGCCAGTAATGGTCACTTTAAATCACATACATGAAGCGCTTCATGCATGTGATTTAAAGTGAATGTTACTGGCATAGACGGGTTGTGGCAGTAGCCTCATGCAGGTGATTTAAAGGGACTGTTACTGGCATAGATGGGTTGTGGCTGCAGTCTAAAGAAAATAATTGAAGTGCTCCTATTTAGTGTTGTTGTTGATATGGTATTTCCTGGATTTTTGTGTGTGAACCAACTGTAAATTGTATGGCTTTTTACCTTTCAGAAATTGTGCTGCAAACTCATTATTCCAGCACATTATTTTAAAGGATTTTCTCCACTTAATTATTCTGTGCTAATTTGAGGAAATAGTTAGGCCCCTCCACTCACCAGGCATGACTACCATCATGAAATGTACTGGAAATATGTCTTGTTTCTGTAGAGAAACAATTATAAATTGTATGACTTTCCATCCCATTGTTCTTAAAAATGGTGCTCCAAAATGCGTCAATTCCGCACATTTAAAAAAATTCTCAAAGGGGAAACCTATTTGGGACTCTTCACTAAAAATATTAATCCCTCCACCCCCATGAGGGCTCACCCATGAATCATTTAGAATATTGGTGCCCTTTCAGGAGCTATCCGCCCTCCATAGCACCAAAAACTGATTCCACCACTGGAGTAAGGGACAAACTCTTGTGTGGATTGCGTGGTGTTGCTGAACTCAGTTTCACATTTTTGCCAGTCTGTAATGTGCCTGCATAGTAGGCGGAAGCACCAGATTCCCCACTGTGGATCCAGCTGCTTTCTGTTTGGTATTCATTATAGGCGAGTATGGGTGAACTCCTTCAGGGATGTGGAGTGTGAATGGTGGATAGGATCCTGGGGTGCCTTTTGTAGGGATGTAAGCCATCATGCTGGATTGGACGTGGTTGTTTGACATCACAGGGCGGCATGCTGGTTAAGGATGAGTTGGTGAGTAGACATTTGGAGCACAAAGTTAGCGGAGGAAAGGTTGATCCATGCAGCATGCCGGGAATAAATACACACAAGCAACCAAGCTGTTTAGGGAGAGTTATTTGTACCTTTTGAGGAATCCGACTCCACACGCTCTTTCAGTTCAGTGGAGGGTCTTTAGTGGGGCGTTGGTGTGAGGACTGAGTTATGTTATGTTATGTTAATGGGCATTTGTATAGCGCCTTTCACCATTGGTATGGTCTCAACATGCTATAGGTTGAACGCCCTTGGGGACCGCAGGCCAGGCATGTGTAAATGGTCAGAGAAATAAATAGTGCATCTGTGCACTTGGTATGTGTGCAGCTAGGACAGATTTACCATGGGGGATAGCCACATTCTAATGCTGGAGGTGTTGTGCAGAGTGTGTAAGACAGGTAGCATGTGTACAGCTATGCCAAATATGTCGTGGGGTAGCTGCATGTTCATGTATGTGGTGGTGTGCTACGAGTAGGGTAAGTGGGATTATGTGTGCAGCTCGACTGAATTTATCATGGGGGATAGCTGCATTCCAATGGTCGGTGTTACGTGCAAGGTAGAAAATATATTGTGTGCAGCTAGACCAAATCGATCTTGGGGGATAGCTGCATACTAGTATGTGTGGTGCTGTGCGGGGCTAATCTTCAAAAATGTATCTAAATGTGAGGCATGGCTAATCTTCACAACCTAATCTACATGTGACGCACAGCGACTCACTGTATAGGATTTTTTACACAATTAGGCCAAATGCTAAATATGGCTATCTTACACAATTAGGCTTAATACAAATATGGCTACCTTACACAATTAGGCTATGTTATAATAGGTAATATGAGTGGTGGGGTTTTAATGAAGAACAGTAATGGCTGTACCCCCCACGCACACCACACTTATCATATCAGTAGCTGTATGTTTTTCTGTGTCAGGTGTCCCAGGGGAACACGGGCAAACATGGAGTGGAGCTGCTCAGTGAGGTGCTGCCCTTTGCCTTGGGCCCTTAGCCGGCTGCACGGGCAAGGCTGCCCTGGGAGGGCCTCTGAAAGCAGCCAGCTGTTCCATTCACATGAGGGGACATGGACTAATGAGAACCAAATGGGCCATCAAGGGATGGGCACAAGGACATCTGACTGCCTTAGCCAATTGTCAGTGGGTGAGTGGGGGGGAGGAAGAAAGTCAGAAACAAACAAAGGACTACAACACAATGCCAGGGAATCATACGTGCAGATCAGCTCAAAAAGGGGATTGAAAAACATAGTAAACCACAGACAGATCCCTCTGAAAAAAACCAACCAGCCCACACAAATCCAAGTTAAACACAAATACTCAACCAGCCACCCCCTAACACACCTTACATAGTGGTTCTTGTGCAAGATGCGTACAGATTACAATCAGGAAAGGCAAAGTGAAAGCACTCAAAGAAGGCTGCCAGCTCAAAGGTACAAGGACACCTGAGTCCTAACAGTAGGCGTCCTGTAGAATCAACCTGGCAATGAGTTCCCTAGCATCTCTCAATGTACCAGCATGAAATTGTTTTGGACCTGCTTGTGTGCAGCAGCCTCATGGCATGTGGCAGCAGCCTTCATTCTTGCCTATGCAGCCTCCTTGCAGGCCTCAGCAGTTATGAGGTGTGATTCAAGGGCCTCCTCAAACAGCTTCCCCCTCCCTGCGTTCTGCTCAATGCACTTCAACACGTGGACAGCCACAAAGGCAACCTCAACATCACCTCTCCATTTGGTACAACTTGCAGACACCCAGTCTCTCCCATCTTAATCCTGCCTATCACCATGGTGATACTTGAGCAGCAAATGATGTGAATGGAGGGGTGCTGACCTTGCTTACTCAGGTGCGTATTGCACCTCAAACTCCAAACAAGACCCACTTGCTGGCCCTTTTACAATTACAGTCACGCAAACAGCTGGTGTCACTGTAGCACCTCAGGGTCCACAGCAATTATGACTCCAGCACCTCAGGGTCCACAGCAATTATGACTCCTGGAGACTCATTCAGGTTGGGATGTATGGTACTGCTGGCTAGGAGAAGCAGTAGTAGAGGCATGGGAAACCAGTCCCTCTGAGGTTGAGGCACTCCTTGAAGGGCCAGATTATTATTCTCCATCATTGTTTCCCACATAGCTCTCTCTCTAGTGACAGGGTGCAGGATTGTAATGCATGCCGCTCTCTACATGTTTGGAATCATTTGCCTCGCAGTCATTGGTTAATAGGCATGCATAGTGCATGGACGAATGCTTCGTGTGATGAGGAACTAACAGTGCTGTGACGGCATCTTCCTGTGATGACTCACCTTCTATGATGACCCTTTACGTGAACCCTTCTGAAGAAATGAATAAAGTCAGAGTCCACTTTGCTGGGATTTGAACCTATGACATACAGATTGCAGACAGATCTCAACTGCGAGTGCTTAACCACACCCACATTGTTGAAGCCCTACCCCTTGACACACCCATTTCATAGACTTGAAAACTGCAAGGGGAAAGAAAAAAATCATCCTAGCAGTTATGTTTTTAACTGACCTATGCTCGTTTTTTAAAAAAGCAATCTGCATTATTAATATAAAAATTATAATGTTACGCTAAAATGACATTTCACAAAAAAATTACCATACCTTTTGTACCTGGAAATTATGAAAGCTGAGCTGGTTCTGAGAAAATGGATCCCATGATGTCAAGCCAGACCTGCCTGCAGTTGAAATAAAACACTTTTTATCAGTATTTGTGCCGTGTGCCTACCACTGCTCACAGTTATTAAACATTCTGCCATTTTTATATCTCAGGCTACAACACGGTGGGTATAACAGCATGCGCGCACAGTCATGTCAAAATATTTAACTATGTAGGAAAAAGTTACAATTGTTACTTATAATCATCACTTTTAATTCATTTTATCTGGGCAAATCTAACTATATATATATTACATCTTCCTCTGTTTGAAAAACAGAAAATCAGGGCTTATTTAGTTTACATTAGATGTGCCACAGATAAGGCACAGAAGGATAAACTGATTTGTCAAGGATCACACTCTTTAGTTCAAAGATGAAGCCAGGATTTGAGAGCAGTCCACCACATAAGGACTTAACCCCTTTTTGTATGTGTGATATAGGAACATTCCTCTCACTAAGCTGACAACACTGCTTTGCAAAGGTTTTGATTGCCAGTAGGGGATTCAATCTTTATTCCCCCGCCCGCTTGAGACAGATGTGCAAACCAGAAATCTGTAGGTCTCTCTGTCTCCCCGTAGAAAGTCTCAAAAAACACAAAGTATCTGGGCCAATCTTGGAGGTTCAGCAGGTCTGTATCGAGCTGTTCAGATTTGATCAAGATGTGCATTAAGCCACTTTTCTATCTTGCCAGATCAATAGATGGTACTGATCATTTAATTAAAAAATATATATATTCTTAGTTTTAAAAGCAGCTGTAAAATCATTGCTAGAAGCTTTATTTTAAGCTTTTAAAGTTAGTAAATCCTTAGAATAGCTTGGTGGGTTAAGGACCTGCATCAGAGATCTAGCTGCAGGTTTCACATGAATCACTGCAGCTGGCACGTTAACCCAAGCTAACATTACAAAGGAAATTCATAGTGATAAACGATGAGAGTGATTCCTCAACCATTTTATAAAGCGTGCATTAATAACAGAATACAATGCCAACATTGCCAAAGCAAATGAATGTTATAGGAGCAAGAAAGTTTAAAAACTGATTAAGGTACATCTAGCATTAAGCAGACAATTCCCAAACCCTACCAACCTTTCAGAGGCATTGGCCAGTCATAAAATCACGCCAGATAATATTTTCCACCAGAATCGTAATCATATTCATTTTGTGAGATGAGATAAGAGGCTGAGCAGAGTACACAGACTTGCGACTGACCTTCCCTGTTCCTCCAAGCCTTTTACAGAAAAATGCCTGTTATTAAATCTCCCCATTGTATATTTGTTGTAATTGGTAAGCATATCATACAGCAGTATTATAGACATCTTGCTCCCTTACACAATAGTGAAGTTTAATGTACCCAATTGGAATGCAGATCTACAGGAAGCATGCAAGAAGGTTGAAGTGGGCCATGACTACATGAATGGCATAACTCACACTAGAAATTGGTTAGCTTGATAGGTTGACAAATAAGTTACTACATTCCAATAAAGCTTAAAGCATTGGGAAGTGGTCCCATAACATGTCTGATATCTCCCATTCAGCCCTAGCTGTTCATTCAACAGTGGTTTGCATTCTGGGACTTGTAGTTCAGCTTTTTCAAAATGGGTATACCCCAAAGCGAATGCAGATGGGCACTGGCTAAAAGGCAAACACTGACCACTAGTCCTCTTTCCCACCCCTGCCTACTTGTTCTGTATGGTGGTTGTGAAGCAGAGATGTATATTCATTCGCACAATGTAGGTCAGATGTAAGAAGTGCATCCTGTGCTGAGTGTTTCTCTGCATTCTGGTATTCGTAGTTTTGCTTATCATTTATCATTGCAGAGCTGAAAATGATAGAATGCAAATTCTTGGGCACCCTGTTCACGTGACACTGCAAAAAGGACGTGTCTGAAATCTGCTGTGGGGTGTGTGAGAAACCTGAAAGTGTCTCACCCACTAGTCCCCAGGGAACTGTCATCCAGGTGGCCAGGACACAGCCATCACTTTTGGATCCAGTTCCTGGGGGTGGACCAGTGCAGGAGGATCACTTGGATGAGGGGTATTCGGGGTATCCCCTTCCTTGTAACACCTTTTTCCCATCCTACCAGGTAGGATACCTAGGAACTCAACTGCCGCCCACCCTCCCCTTCCCGACACAAACACTTTCTTATGGACAGCTTACCGTGAGTGACAACTGACTAACACCAGAGCTGCATACCTGACATGTCCCAATACAATGGCCAGGCAAGGTCAGGCAATCACTGATCATTACATACACCGGACTTCCATCACACTGCCCCAGACGGATAAAAGGCGGAGCACGAATACACACTCTGAGTGAGGGGAAGCACATGAGAACACAGCAGTTCCAAGATGACAGTTTAATGCAAGGAGAAAGATGGCGAGACCAGAGAGGGTTGCAAGGAGGGAAGTGACCTTGATCTTAAAAGACAGTTACTTTTATGAACCTTTAAAAGTTAGAAACCTAAGACCAGGAATTAAAGCTGATCAAACCTGCACGGTGTGTCAGAGGTACCTGTAGTTCTCCTGCGTCGATAACCAAGGCAGGCGGGAGCGATTGCTGCCCTGGTACTGTCCTTGGCTCCTACAACAAAGAAGAGTCAGTAAAGACAGCACAGCCATTGAGTCAGAGAGACTGATACCAAACCAGCCTGTGTTTTGAACCAAGGTTGCGACATTGTATGAATAAATCTAAAGAGAACAGTGTGTGAGACGGATGTGATGAGCAATGCAAATATATCTGGAAACCAAATGAGTGACTGAACTTTGGGAGGCCAAGAAAAGATACTGTAGACAGAGTGGTCTAGCACCACGTGGGAGCTCGTTCGAAAGTCGCTGGGCCTCATTACACGGTAGGCGGTAAGGGTTTACCGGTACCGGTATTTTACCGGTACCGGTAAACGCTTACCGCCTTACTACGAGGTCCCTTTGCGGGTTGGTACATTAACGCCTGCTTTTAGCAGGTGTTAAAAAACGAACCCGCAAAGGTACCAGGGTGCTAATTACGGTACCGCAATTTGCGGTACCGTAATTAGCGCCTTCCCCATTCCCATTATGCCCTATGGGGCAAAAATGGGAATGGGGAAGGGCAATGGAGGAAGGAGGAATTACCGCCTTCCCAACCTTGGAATAGGGCGGTAATTCCCCTTTCATCCAAGGCGGTACCGGTAAATTACCGGCATGAACCATGGCGCTAATAGCGCCATGGCTTACCGTCTACCGTGTAATGAGGCCCTCTGTTAGGTATCCAACTGATGCTTAGTGTGATAAAAGGGAATCTTGAGATTGAAGTGGTCCTGCAACGGGTCAAGCTAAACCCTGTGCACATTCGAAAGTCTTCGATACTTTAAAGTGCACTGCAATTGGTCAGAGCCCGGCTTAGGGAGACTAATTGGTTAAAATAAAGGGATCTGAGCCCGACTGAGGGGGATTCAGGGCGAACCGTGAGTCACCCAAGAAGGAATATTCTCTGAAAATTGTAAAGAAGGGTATCTGAGCCCAGTAGAGGGGGCTCCAACGTTGAACTTTTGGTTTTGAAAGGGATCTGAGCCAGGCTGCGTGGGAACCAGGGTGAACACCCAAATTTGAATACTTGTAAGAAGAAAATAACTTTTGCATCTTGTTTTTGTATATATGGCCTTCTGAATCAAGAGACTTTTAAGGAGTAAGGAGACTTGGACACAGAAGGTCCTGATGCTGGTAATGGAACTGTATCCTCGTGCCACATGCAGGAACCAGAGTGTGTGCTTTTCTTGAGCGAACCGCCTTACCCTGTGCTGAAAACGTGGGGATGGGAGGCCAACAGCCTGAAAATCCTGACATATCATTTTGTGAACATTTCTTTCTTTTTCATGAACAGTACCCAACATTATTTGTAAATTAGTGGTAAGGATTGGATATTGTTTTTTAGTATAGAGCCTTTTATTTTGACAAGACTACACTAGGACTGCATTATTATTATTTGATGGTCGTAGCTTTCTCCCGTCTGTAGATTTAGGTTAAGTTAGGCACTTATCACACCCTTATGAAAGTTCAATAAACACCTTTGAACTGTGGTCACTTGTGTCTGTCTTACTGTTGATACAATGCCTTCCTTACTGTTCGTTGTATATTAATAAAGGTTGCTTGCTTACTTCATTTTTGAAAATAGGCATCTAGAATATATGTTTGTAAAAGTGTAAGTAAAATATGCGGTTTGGAAAAAACACATTTTTTCGTTTTCTGTTACACTTTGCGGGAGGTGGTCTCTGTGGGCTCGTAACCGCTTGTGGGGTACGCTTCACAGTACGACTTCCAGGAGTAATGCTCAAGGTGATCTCCGAGCAGAGGGTAGCAGTCTAGTCTTTTCACGTCTCCCTGAGACGCTCATGACCGCTCACGTGATCCTTTATCCGGAACGAGAGCCGACAGCTCTTCGCGTCGCTTCTGTTTCTACTGACGCTCCGTGAGTTTGTTACTAGACTTTCTACTACCCACTAGTTCTTCAAACTTCACCGCTTTGCTAACTCTGTACTTTCTTACTTCCCTGATCTCATCACCAGCTCTCCCCTTCGAATCTAGCTTTTCTAGCGTTCGGATCTACCCGCCAAGCCCTTGTCTCCATCGGCTATGCAAATGCTCGAGCCCTGGCTTTGTCATTTCTTTGGCACCCGCTAGGAGTAAGTGCTTTTATATCAGCGTCTTTCCCTTCTCTCGACTTTAGCACTTACCTGATTGTGTATTGTAGAGCTCCCGCCTTCCAGTCGTCTCTCTCCTGAGACCAAAGACTGATCATCCAACTCTCGAGTACCGCCGTCTCTGGTGAGAGAACTCTTTATTCAACCTTCCGCTATACTATTCAGATTCCATCCTTCTCTGAAATACTCTTAGCATATTCCTTTGTGCATCCAGAAGAAGCCTTCCCGCCTGCCATCCACTGCCACGAATCGAGGACAGTTCTGCATCCATCCCGATCCACGAAGCTCCCGGACTCGACCAGGGTTTTCTTCCCTCTCGAGGGTTTCCCTGGCAGCCCTGTTCTTTCCCCTGGTTACTCCTATTCCGGATCGGAGAGGGCAGGGCAGTTACAGGGGAGCTTTCACCGCAGCATTTCATTGTTCCCTAGCGGACCATTCGATCTGTCAAGGTGAGATTGTTAAACCTTTTGTTACTTCAGTTGGGATAATTAACACTTTCAGTCAAACAGGCAGGCTTGTCATTTTTTAAAATAAATATACAATTGTCCTATTCTTTCACACATAGCTTGTGAGATCTGCTGCCTGGACTTGCATTGAAAATGCATCTGGGCCAAAAAAATTAACAGCCCCAACATTAGCACTTTGCATGCATACTTGGTACTTTGGGTGTGAAAGGGTCACTGGAGGTGTACTTACCCGCACAACACAATTTCCATTATTTGCCTGCTCTGAAGCCCTTTTCTGACAATATAGCTGTAAATCTCCGAGGAACACTGCAGGAAGCCCATTCAGCTCTGGATGAAACACCCACTTAAAGGCCACATGCTGCTCCTCCTGCAATTTCCCTTGCATCTGCGTTTAAACTAAGACTGCTGCTGTCCCAGGAGAAACATCAAATCCGGATTTATTGCATCTAAACATGGTCAGTCTGGTCAGTCTAGTCGAAATCCAGGCAGGTGGCAACCCTACAAGTAAGATTACGAAATGTTAGTGCTTGTACGTATTTTTGCCAAGATAGGTGGCATAATGTAACTAAGCCTGGGCTATTTGGGTTATTTCTGGGCACTAGTTGCTGGGAGACGGAATGACTGAGTGGAAATTTCTAGAGGACCACCAACGTTCTCAAGAACAATGTAGCACAATATGGCCGCCCCGGCGCATCAGCAAACATTCCACTGGTATGTGTGCCAGAGGAGGAGGAGGACAGGGGCACAGAGGTGACGCTGATAACCAAAGAATGCGAAATGTCAACGTGATCATAGTGTCCTCGCTGTCATTGAACATGAGGCAACAGCCACCAAGGTCCCTCTTTCCGCGAGGCAGCTCACAACCCTGAAAACGTATTTTTTAACAATGCCTTTATACACATTTTTTATTTCAGAAAAGGCTAGATACTCCGTTTTATGGCAAAAAAAACATACAGTGAAAACAGACGGGACAAATGTAAGCCCACCATAAACCTTTCACATGTTTAGGGCAAAGCCGGTCCACAAATAGCATGCCGGTAATTCTGTTTACTTGTAAGTTTTTCGGGCCAGCGGCATACAAGTTTGCCAGTTGGGTAGCCCCGGATTTACCTCCAGCCACGAGCTGGAGGCAAATCAGGCACCCCACTGGCAAAAAACAGCTCGTATTACCAGCACCGGCAATACCCCCATGGAGTCCTCTCGACCCCATGGAATGGGGATTTACCTACCATTGCCAACACCTGTAATATTCAGGTAATTCCGGCATATCAGGCAAAGGTAACGGTGGGTCAGTTTACCGGTATCCCACTGGAATTACCGGCGGGATACCGGCAAACATATAATGAGGGCCATAATCTCAACTATTTGAGGTGGTGAACATTGAGAATATTGGATGTGTGTGATGACCTTAAGGCGCAGTGTGGTTTAAGCAGAGGAGATATAAGGTTGCAGGAACTAGGGTATCACCCTAACTACCTAGCAGTGCATAGTGGAGGAAGGCCCGTCTGAGATACCTACCTAGCAGTGCATAGCGGAGGAAGGCCCGTCTGAGATACCTACCTAGCAGTGCATAGCGGAGGAAGGCCCGTCTGAGATACCTACCTAGCAGTGCATAGCGGAGGAAGGCCCGTCTGAGATACCTACCTAGCAGTGCATAGCGGAGGAAGGCCCGTCTGAGATACCTACCTAGCAGTGCATAGCGGAGGAAGGCCCGTCTGAGATACCTACCTAGCAGTGCATAGCGGAGGAAGGCCCGTCTGAGATACCTACCTAGCAGTGCATAGCGGAGGAAGGCCCGTCTGAGATACCTACCCAGCAGTGCATAGCGGAGGAAGGCCCGTCTGAGATACCTACCCAGCAGTGCATAGCGGAGGAAGGCCCTTCTGAGATACCTACCTAGCAGTGCATAGCGGAGGAAGGCCCGTCTGAGATACCTACCTAGCAGTGCATAGTGGAGGAAGGCCCGTCTGAGATACCTACCTAGCAGTGCATAGCGGAGGAAGGCCCGTCTGAGATACCTACCTAGCAGTGCATAGCGGAGGAAGGCCCGTCTGGGATACCTACCTAGCAGTGCATAGTGGATGGAGGAAGGCCCGTCTGAGATACCTACCTAGCAGTGCATAGTGGAGGAAGGCCCGTCTGAGATACCTACCTAGCAGTGCATAGCGGAGGAAGGCCCGTCTGAGATACCTACCTAGCAGTGCATAGCGGAGGAAGGCCCGTCTGAGAAGAACTTGGTAGATCTGCGGATTAAATGGCGGCTGCTGAATTCTCTAGCAAAGCTGGCTCTGCTTTTTATCTTTCAGAGGATTATGACATACATACCGTCAAGTTGGATATCAAGATCGCCAGTCATTTACAGCACCAAGACTGTGTCCATGCGTACATTCTAACCACTGCTATGTATGCCTCTGCTGTAAACTCATGATCAAGGAGAGGGCGTACTTCAAAAACATGTGCTACAAGGAAATGTGTTATTGTCAAATAATAATAATTTTCTTTTAATGCGTTTATTATGTATTCCAAGCATTTACTTGTAGTACAGTATTTTGTTCAACGGCGTCCAGTCAAACGATCGAAAATAAAGGATTGAATGCCCTTTTGTTCGAATACAAAAGGACCGAAAAAAAGGGTCGAATGTTTTTTTATTTATTTATATCTTTTTAAGTTTAGTATGCATAAAAAGTTTTTTATAAAAAGAAAACGGGTGGGTTGGGTGGGGAACCCCCCATAAAAATAAATGTTAAAAAAGATTCAACCCTTTTTTCGGTCCTTTTGGTGTGGAAAAAAAGGCATTCGAGCCTTTTGTTTTCGATCCTTTGACCTACAACCCTGTTCAACATATCTGGTATCACGAACATCAGTTCCCTCCCCTGCCCCCTCCTGTTTCCCAAGATCCCCTAAAGCCTCCAAACAAACTAAAACTCTAACCACGGCTACCTTCTGTTGAAAGTCCCCTCTGTCATACCATCCCACCGAGACTTAGGGTCTCCTAATAGGTTTGTTACAATCCCTCCCTTCTTCTGATTTTCTCACTACTGTTCTGTTGTGCCCTCCAACAAGTCAGGGAGGTTTGTCGTCAAGCAAGGTAAAAAGGGCATGTATAAAGGCGTTCCAGATCATAATATTCTCTGAGCTTTCCCTTCTCCCCGTTTGGATTGCATCATACCACACTGCGGCTTCTGCCATAGACCACCTTTTCAGATCCTCCCACCATCTATCTATGTTTGGGCCCTCTTGTGACTCCCATGCCATGGCAATTTTTCTTTTAGCAAGCACCCAGGCCAAGTCTATCTGGTCTAGCCCTCTGGTGACGTACATACACCGCAGGGAGGCAAGCTTCAGGTGACCATACATATCCTGTTATGCCCACTTCTTTAATCTAGCTTCCATACCTAGCCAAAAAACCTGTATTATTGGGCAGTACCAGATCATGTGTCCCATTCCCGGCCCCTCTGCGCTGTACCTCAGGCACCTCTACTCTTCTGCACCAGGGACTCGCAATATCAGTTTAGGGGACATATATGCTCTATGAAGTGTGTAGAATTGCATCATTTTTAGTCTTGCGTTTCTCAAAACCTTCTTAGGGTATAACAGCGCTCTGGACCATTCCGCCCCCATGAGCTCTCTACCCAACTCTGATTCCCATGTGTCTTTCCCTTTGGTCAAATCCTTAGGTAATGCTTCTAGTAGCCTTTGATACAGTCTGGACACTACATGTCCACCTTGTGACATGTCAAATAGCAAACCTAGTACCTCATTTTCTTCACACTGAGTTGGGAAGTCTGGCCACTTTTCTTTGACCGCATGTAGTACTCTGGAGTACGTTATTAATTGCCCCTTGTGGAT
Source organism: Ambystoma mexicanum (assembly GCF_040938575.1). Taxonomy (NCBI): domain Eukaryota; kingdom Metazoa; phylum Chordata; class Amphibia; order Caudata; family Ambystomatidae; genus Ambystoma; species Ambystoma mexicanum. The sequence continues at coordinate 975,231,808 of NC_090923.1, read as the reverse complement.
CCCAAATGTTTCTCCTAGCTCCTTGAACGTCAAGAGCTTGTCTGAGAAGAGAAAATGTCCAATCCTTACTGCGCCCCTGTCCTCCCAGTGTAACCTACTCTGTGCTAGGTCTTTTCTATCATCCCCATATATGGCTGCCAGGGGAATCTGAGCAGAGTAAGATTCCTTGAGTTTTAGCATCATCTTAGTCCTGGCCGATATCTGCCTACCTAACTGCAGGAGACCTGGGGGATCTTCAATCCTATCTTTTCTCAACCACAACATTTCTTTAAGTAGCCATAGGGCTATTCTGGGACTCATCCGTGCGTGTTCAACTGTTTCTATATCTGCTAATCACTCTGCCACGTGTTGTAGCTGTCCTGTCGGTTAATAGAGTTAGAAGTGTGGCAGGCGCAAGCCCCCATCTACATAGTCTCTGTATTAAACATTCATGGCTACCCTTCTTCTCCCACATCCCCATATGAAACTACATATCGTTGTGGTCAGCTCCGTAAAGCAGATCCTAGGTATAAGGTATGGGGCGTTTACATAATGCTACAATAAGTGGGGGAGGGTGACCATCTTTCGAAGTGCAGCTCTATCTATTACTGACAGGGGCAACTTTCCACAGAATTTAATAGAGGCTCCAGTTCAGACTTAGCTCTCTGAGTGTTGTATTGATGCGTATCTTTTGTGTCATGGTAAATATTCACCTCCAGGTATCTGAAAGTATGAACTTTGCATTGTAATCCCAGGGACGGAAGTCATTTCTCCTCAAACCCACCCACCCTGCGAGTGGGAATAAGTAGGACTTTACATTGCTGATCGAGATCCCTGACAGATTCGCAAAGTTCTCTAACACCTTGTAGGTGCCTTTCCCCGTCGTACTACGTGTGAGTGAAAAAGAAATAAAATAACAAGCAAAACCCCTTGTCGGGGAAAGAGGCACTGAGACCCGGCTGCAAGAGTTCAAAGGATGGTTTATTTCTCCAGCTAGGAAATAACCCAAAAACACCTCCCCCCTCATTACATCAATGCCAACATTTATATTAGTTAAAGTAACTCTAACAAAAAATACTAAATGGATCCGATTGGCCAGACCGTGTGGTGCTGTAGGTGTGGGTAGCATCTCTTCCTCCTGGTTGGCTGAGTAGCTGACGGACGTCAAACATCTTGTGCTCCGTGCAAGTCAGGGTCCGGTCACTGTGGTCACTACCTAAGCTAGTATTGTTTCATACTAAATGACAAATTATTTAAAACATTTTATGCTACTTGTCACATTTCTACATAAATTACACACAATGATCATTGTCAGTAGAATTGGGTCATTCGTGGCTTTAATTGAAGGCCTTGACCTTTATTGTGCATGCAAAAGAATCAGACTATGTTTCGTATTTCTTTCTAGGTTTCAAATTCATTAGTGCAAGTAAAAGCATATATAATAAAAATGCTTAAGGTTAGTAGTGGGTGTGTTGGGTGGGTTTCGCAGCACAGGCGAGGGTCTGGCACTTGAAAGAAATATCTTACAGGGGGTGCATGGTCAGAATGGCAATACATTGTTTTAATGGGGGTGGGTGGCTTGCACGTTTATGAGAACGAATCGAGCAGAAAGTGCTTAGCTCATCTTGGTTCACATGCTGGTTTTCAGGCAAACAATGATCTCAGAGGAAGAAAACTGTAGCATATTAATTGTTGCAACTTTCTCCAGCCTCAGCGTGACAATGGAAGTGCAGAGCTTTTCCTTCGCAGGGGGAGTGCAAGGGTGGGGGCCAGCCAGCTGCCTGCACGCCTTGTGTGTGTGTCTCTGTCCTTGGCTGCTGCGGTGGAAAGGGGAGCCGAGTATTGCTGTACTATCGCAGTGAGGCCTGTTTACCCAAGATGGATTCGAAAGGGGCACAAAAGATGGATGCCCCGTGTCCTGCTCAGTAGTCCCATCTATGCAGCAGTCAACCGTGGTTAACTTTACATAAGGGCAAGGGGCAATACCACTACCGGAGGCACGCGGTCCAAACCTTGTACTGAGGAGCGTCCCACGCGAGGGGGCCTGAGGACCCCTCGCTCCCATACATTCCCCCCTTTCGTTACATCTAAAGTAACAAACTACTTTATCTCATTCTTTCCGTTCTCCCTTCGGTAGCGCTCAGCTTCAGCCACAGCCTCATCCCAAGCAGGTGTACCCTTTATTGGCATCCATGCTTTACACACACTTCTTAAGCTGTTACCCCTTTGTGCATATTCTTCGGGGGTGACCATTAAGTATATCCCACCATCCCCATCTAAATCTATCCATACCTCATTGTACCACAGCAAGTTTTTTGGTTCTCTAATGGTAGTGCAATGTAGATTATCAACCACGTCCCCATACTGTCTATAGATGGCAGTCATCCTATACTGTGGTGTGGTGTATTCTCCGGTTTGTACTTGAGCATCTAGCATGGTAGCCACCGTTGTCTGTCGGCCCACTGTTACCATCATCATTGCTGAATTAGGCATATTATTTTCACAGCATCTTAGTCCCAGTTGGCACACACAGAATATCAAAAGAAGAAAGACTATGGTGGGAATGAGTATCTTTGCTGCGATGTTCACCCATGATGGTATCCAGCTGAACAGATCGTCGAACCACGTGTTGTTGTCTACTCCGCCTTCTGCTCTCATTCTTTCTCCTAAATTATGCACTGCTGTTATCACATGTGACAGTGTCCAGTTATCAGCATCGGAAGTTGGTACGAACGTGCAACACGCCCCCCCAATTATTTTGCAAACACCACCGTCCATTGCTGTGATAAGATCTAAGACATATCTGTTTTGCATTGTCATTAGGCGCAGTGCACAGAGCTCTATTTTTATGATGTTGAATCCTTCTTCAGTGTCGTTGGCCAGCTGGATGAGCTCCCAGCGTGTTATCTGCAGCCATTTCGCGTTTGCCCTTGCTTGAACGCCTGGTGCTAGGAACGATGCAAAGAAGGTTTCTGCAGATGAGAAAAGTTTATACTGTTGTGGGATTTTAGCAAGGAGTTCTGATGATTTGGACGAAATCTAATTGGATCTCTTGCTGCGTGACAACTTGGTTTTCAAAGTTTCTTCTGACAATAGTTCGTATGCTGGGGGCTCTGTGATTGTCTCATCGGGTGCTGTCGATGGTTCAGCCGATTGCCCTGTGCCGCTGTGTCAGTCGATTGACCTGCTGTCGATGTGCCAGCCGAAGGCCTTGCTGTAAACTGGACGTGGCTCTCTGGTATCACCATTAGTGCTAAGTGAAGTGTGGCTAGGGCACAAGTGCCCCTCCAGGATGCTGGGAGATGCAGGTAAGCTTGTTTGCCACAGATCCAGTATATGTCCATTAATGCAGCAGTGCCTTTTTTCATGACTGGCATTATTAAAGTCTTATTGCACTGCTGCACCGTTCCCATGTTCACCTTCTCTTCTCCATGGAAGCAAAGTTTGTGCGGTATTTCCTTTTGAATCTTTATGGGTCTCTCCAAGGGTGTGACCCATGTCAGCTTGGTGATATGCTGTGTCCAGATGGGGATGCACGTTTCTTTTGCCCATTCGTATGTTTCATCTGGCAGCCCTCGAAGCCCCTCAGCTTTGCATTCAATCGTTTCATCATGCCACTTGTCATCTGCATATCTTGTGCCTTTTATAACGAAAAATGGCTCTTGGAGGCAGATTACTCCTTGTCGTCTGCTGGTGCAAGTTTGTTAGTTTTCCAATTTTTCCATAGTGACTGTGTGTGCTTGAAATGTCTTTTTTATTCTACACAGCATCAGATGAATCAAACATTGGGCCTCAGACAAGGGTACTCCCTGTGGGATTAACATTTTTGGGGTTCCAGTTGCGTGAGGAATAAGTGAGCAAATGTAAAAACTTTCGTTACTTGCTTGCTTTGCTGCGGTGCTCATGTCTGAATACCATTTGTTTGATTGGTCAGGGTGTCGGGGGTCCTCTATTTCATCTAACCCCAAGTTATGATAAATATCGTATCTGTTTTTTCCCACCCCCCTTTTCCTCCTCCTTCTGTTTTTTAATTGGGTACCAACTAGCGAATATTGCAGCGGGAATATTCTAGACCATGCTTCATCTGTGTTGTTCATTGTGACATGTGTGTATTCAGTGGTGGTTTCTGGTGCAGTGTGTGTACGTATGCTTGTATTTCTGGAATCAGTTAACCAATAGTAATCATCATTTTCATTCCATCCAAGCTCAATTTCCTTGGCTCCAGTATTATTCAACAATGGAATAACAGTTTTGTTTACGTGCAATTGTAAAAGGGGCAATGTTATATTTTTATCATTCAATTCAATGTTATAAGTGTTCTTCAAAATAGTCTTTGCTTCAGTCCATATTAGTTTAGACCCTGGTTTTTGTCATTTCAGCTCCGCCCCCCACTTTGTTCATTTCATTTGCCACATATAAAACAACATTATACAAAATAAGATAAAACATCATTATTGCAAATAATATGGCAGCATATTTTATAACACATTCCAAATTATTTAATCTACTGGCCCTAGTGGCATCCCTATTTCTATCTAACATTTCAGCTTGCTCAGCCATTTCGTCGCATTGGCTCATGTTGAACCTATGTGGGTGAGACAAATTTGTTAAGTCACATGGAAGAAAAATAATTACAATTATTCATTTCTTTTTCATTTCATTACTCAGTTAGGCATGTAACAATTCCTTTTCATTTCATCATGGAATAGATTAGGAGAAAATGGAAAAAAAACAACTCGATTTATATGAAAAGAAAAGAAAAAGAGAGAGAAAGAGACAAAATATATATGTATAACCTTTGCTTTTCCCCTATACTTTCCCTGTCTAAGTTGCAATTGTCATCATAATAACCTGTGCCAGTGGTGGCATCCACACAGTTGGTTTCATTTTGGGGAGATGCAACACTGTGTACTCTTCTTACGTCTGAGAGGTGCACCCAATATTTTAACCCTGTGACTTTGACTGCAGTTTGGGTGCTGTATACCTCTGTGTATGGACCATGGAATCTTGGTGAGTTCCACCTCCTCACGAAGTTTCTAATGAGAATTTGCTCCCCTGGCATTAAAGGCCCCTCTGGGCTGTCTGCTGTCGGCATGGAGGTGTCTGTTGCTACATCTTCAGTAAATGGGGAAACAATTTGTTTTGCTATGCTGCGTACTGCACGCGTTAGCTGTGTTAGGTATTCCTTAAATTCTTCTCCCAGCACTGTGGCAGCCCTGTGCGCATCAGACGCTCTCCTAACAGGGGAGAGCGGTGTGTGCATTCTCCTTCCCGTCACAATTTCGTGCTGGCTTAAATGATGGTCCTTGCATGGTTGGTTTCTGAGTTGGAGCAGTGCTATGGGCAGACAATATACCCAATTCTTTTTCAACGTGCTGCATATTTTCGATAAATTGCTTTTGAGCAGCCCGTTGATCCTCTCCACAACTCCATTGGCCATTGGATGATAAATCGAACATAGTTTGTGTTTCACCCCCAGAAGGGAGGTTACTTCTTTGAAGAGGTAATTTACAAAGTGCGTGCCGTTGTCTGATCGGATCACATCACAGATTCCCCACCGTGAGAATACTTCTCGCACAAGAAACTTGGCAGCACATTTTGCATCAGGATGGGGGCAGGGGCCCGCTTCCACCCACCGTGAAAAAGGGCATACCACCACAATCAAGTATCTTGCTCCGTTACATATCGGCATAATCAATATGTAGTTCTCTGAATGGACCTGTAGGGCGTGGCAAAGTGCCACGCAGAGTTCACAATGTCATTCCTGAATTGTAAGTTTGGCATGTAGTACATTCAATCACAAACTTAGTCAAGTATTCATGTAGATTAGGGACAAACCAATCCTCTTGGATATCTGAGGCAATGTGTTGTTTTGTAACGTGAGCGGGAAAATGCAGTTGTTGGAATGCTACTTCTAATAATGCTACGGGCATCACTACCTTGCCTGTCGTTTCCTGTCTCCAAATGAGATCTGTGGCTGATTGCTTACACCCTCGTTTGCCCCACAACTCCTGCTCTTCCTGTGGGGCCCTTCTCTGGAGTTCTATCAATTGTGCTATGGGCGTGTTATTGTATGCATCTGTTGGTTGTTCTGCTGTGGTTGTTTTTACAATGTATTCGGATGTTGGTGTCTTATTGAAGTACGAGGCTTCTTTCGCTGCTGCGTCGGCTGCCGCGTTCCCCAATGAGATGGCGTCTGTGTTATGGGTATGGGCTTGGCATTTAACCACCGCTACTATCGATGGTTCTGCTAAAGCTTCTATTAGTTCATTTAGCAACGTGGCATGTTATACAGGGGACCCGTCTGCTCTTCTGAACCCTCTCCTTCACCAACGTGACAGCCCTGAGTGAACTGTGGTGGTAACATAAGCTGAATCTGAATATATGGTCATGGCACAATCTTTGGCTGTGTGTAACACGCTGATTAGCGCAGTCAGTTCGGCTGCTTGTCCAGAGTAATGTGAGGGGAGGCATTTTTGTACAATCACTTCATATGTGTCTTCTTCCATGCGCACTACCACCATCCCCACATGTTTCTCTACTGTCTCTGAATTTATGGATGCTGACCCGTCTATGAAGTACATTTCACCTTCTGTAAGGGCGTTTTCGCTTGCTTTGGGAATGTCATCACCCTCTCCCTCGTATGTGCTACAATCGTGTTCCTGTAAATCCTCAGTTTTGCATGGCTCTGTAATGAAGGTAGCTGGGTTCACTGTTTTGCATCTGACCACATGTACATTTGGACTTGATATTATTATTTCATAAGCAGAGGCTCTCTGTGTTGTGAGGGTAGATTTTGATCTTTCCAAGATATCAAATAATGAGTGTTCCGCATATAGCGTCACTGAACATCCCATTACGATCGTGGCACTTTTCTCAATAGCGAAGGCCGTTGCAGCGAGGGTTTGTTCGCAAGCGAAATGTCCCTGCATTACTGGGTCTAATATTCCACTGTAGTACGCTAATGGTTTGTGGCCTAGCAATGTCGTTTGTGTCAATACTGCTGTCATTAATGTTCCATTGCTGTGTGAAAACAGGAAAAATTCCCTTTCATAATCTGGATTTGCAAGGACTGGGGCGTCTGAAATAAGGTCTTTTAATCGAGAGAATTGAGCAATTGTCTCCTGTGTCCATTTTATTGGGGCTCTGTTCTTTTGTGCTTCTTTTAGTGCTTGTAGCATTGGCCGGGTGTACACTGCGTAATCGAGGATCCATGCTCGGCAATAGTTACATATGCCAAGAAATTTCTGCATGTCCTTCACTGTTTTTGGTATGATAATGTGTCGAATGGCTGCTGCTCTGTCTGGTAATATTCTTTTTCCGTCTTTAGATATTTGCTGGCCAAGATACACAACGTCAGCAAGGCAGTATTGTAATTTTCCTTTGTCCACCTTGTATCCCTTGGCAGCCAATACATTAAGCAGTGTTATCGAGTCTTCTCTACACTCTTCTTCTGTTTTACTGCAGACGAGTAAATCGTCTAAGTACTGTATAATGGTACTCCCTACATCTATGTTGCCGATGTCTTCTCACAGTACTCTGTTAAAAATGCTTGGGCTCTCGCAATACCCCTGTGGGAGTCTGCGATGTTCATATCTGTTGTTTCCCTATGTAAAAGCTGTAAGGTACTGCGACTCTGGTGCGAGTGGCACAGAGAAAAAGGCATTTTTCAGATCCATGACAGTGAAGCAAGTTGCCGCCTTTGGTATACTGCACAATATTGATGACGGGTTAGGCACTAAAGGGAACTCTTTTTGGATGACGTCATTGAGTGGGCGGAGGTCCTGGACCATTCTGCACACCCCTCCTTTTGCTTTCTTAATCGGAAAAATTGCTGTGTTGCATGGGGAAGTTGATGGCACTAAGATACCTTGGCTTAGGAGAGCATTCACTGTTTCTCTAATACCTTCCTCTGCTTATTTGGATATTGGGTATTGTTTCACTCTGGGTGGGAGGGCACCTGGTTTCAATTTTATTTTTATGGTAGTTACCTCATGCAACAATCCCACATCGTGTGGCCCTGTAGTCCAAATTTCAGGTGCTACCCTGGCCATGTCTTCTTCAAATATTGTCAGTGGGGCCTTTATGTTAGCCATGAGTGGGTTGTGTATTTCTCTGTATTGAATCATAATGTCACATGGTATGCTTATTTCCCTTATTATTTCTCCATCCCCTTCGTAGTCAGTAAACGATTCTTCATCAGTAATATCTTTTAGCATTATATTTGGCTCTGTGTATAGCACACTTCTCCACTCACGTCCTTGCGTGTCCAGGCCTATGTCCACAATGCATTTGTTGGAAACTTGAACTGCCTCAATGTCTATAGACATGATTGTGCCTGGCACTACATCTTTTGGTGTGATTGGGCGGAATATGAAGTCGGATGGTATTCTCCATTTTTATTGTGTTATTTCAGGCACTACTCGGGCTAATACCTGTATTCCATAGACGAACATGTCCATGTCAATGGGAATCCCTCTTACTGCAACTTCCTTTGTAATCGTACTTATTAGCAAGAGTGCCCGTACGGGGCATACCCCTGGCGTTGAGCACACTATTCCTCTTTCAGTAAAGGCTATGGTCATGTTTAACCTACTGAGTAGGTCTCGTCCCATCAAATTGATTGGCGCGTCTTCGTAATACAATAAGGGTGCACGCACTGTTTTTCCCCCCACTGTTACATCAAGATCTTTTGAATAAGGAACTATTAAAATAGCCCCAGAGAACCCCTGCATCTCCAAATTTCTTCCCGAGAGCTGAAACCGCCCTTCTGTGAGGCATGATATTTCTTCTCCAGAGTCTACCATAAAGATAAACTGCGTGTTTCCTATCTCTGCCGCCACTAGTGGTTCCTCATTTGCACTTTGTGTGGTGGATAGGACTGGACATGCAAGTGCTCCCTGTGGGCTGTCCTAGTCTTGGTATCTTTGCTGACCTGGCATTGAAAAAACGTTGTCATCCACGACCGTTGCGCCGCGGTATGGTGCAGGAGCAAGGTTTACAGCTGCTGCAAAAGGGTTATTGTTTATGTTCCCTACTGGGTTTTGTCTTGACATGGGCTGTAGTGCGTTTTGCTTTTGTGGCTGCTGCTGCTGTTGCTGCTGTGGTGGGGCTGGCTGTCTCTGTTGCATTTGGGGGTCATAGCAATATTGATCCTGTTGTCCCCCTATCCCCATTGGAGCTCCACAAGGGCTACCTGGGTGTGGGCAGCCCCACTCCTGTTCATTGTTCATGGGCTGTGGTTGCTGCTGTTGAAAATACCCTGATGGTCACATTCTACAATCTCGTGAATAATGTCCCCATCTTCCACAATTCCAACACGACCCCTGTTCTCCTCCCCTTGGTCCTTGCCCACCATATCCTCTGTTTCCCATTCCTCCGTATCCTCCCCTTTGCCCGCGGTACCCACCTCTTCCTTGGCCCGGCCTGTTCTGCCACTGCGATCCTTGGCATGGCTGTTCTTCTCCGTTCCACTGTCCATGATCTTCTCCAACCCACTGCGCTGCTATCCCGACGGGCCTTCCTCCCGCGTTTTCTTCTCCTTCGTTTCCTCTGTCTGCTGTTGCACTGGCAGTAATGGCGGCTACCTTCACTAATTTCGTCTGTAATAATTTCGCTTCGTCAGCCAGCCTCTTTTGCGTGACCTCCTTTTCCTTCTCTTTGATCCTCCTCCAGTTGTGTACAATTATGCTCTGAATTTCAGGCCACCGTTTGGCTTCAATCCCAGCTATTTTGTCCAAGGCCTTCTGCACCTCTTTCGGCAACCCCTTTTTAATGATAAAATAGAATAAAGCTGTTGATTGATTCCATGCCGTACCAGTTTCGCTTCTCCATAAATCTTGCACTCGCAAAATGAATTGCGCAGGATCCTCGTTCTCCTCCATTGTGCACTGCATCACTGCATGTAAATCTGGAATGTCTGGAAATGGGCGTTGCAATGCATCCCACACTTGTGCTCGAACATTGTTAAATGGTGATCCATCGTGTCGGTCACAGCTCATTGTTACTCCCGGGAACCCTGCCCTTTCCCAGATTGTGTCTTCTTGGTCCCCGATTGCTGAAACTAATAGACTTTTTACAACACCCATAGCTAACGGCACACCTGCCGTGTTTTTCTCAAATACATGTATCCACTTACCTGCCCCTCCCGTCAGCAGGGGGAGGAGTTTTAACAGGTTGGTTTTGTCCATTTGGGCCCACGGAATGTAATTTGGCCTACCTGCTCCTTTATGTATCAGTGGCATTTGTAGTTTTTGTTTCTTTCCCATTCTGCTTGTCTTCCCTTTTTTCGCTTTACTTACCAATATGTTTCCTATCCTCCCTGTTCGTTGTCTTAATCTACCTTGCCACAATGGTGGCAATAGTGTGTCTGGGTAACGGTGGTTTGGCAGTGGGGATCCTTCCGCGGCAGCTGCCTCTTCGTATTCATCTAAATCGTCCCATATTTCTTCTATTTCTGACTCTAACTCGTTATTATCCTCCCATTTTTCCTTGGGTTCACTTCCTGGTCTTCCACTCTGGTCTCCACTTTGTTGACTCTCTGGTGTATCTGGGCGTATAATTCTCACTGGCTTGTTTTTCAATTGGAACAGGAACTGCCCTGACTGCCACTCTTGTTCTTGCCTCTGTTGTGATGACGTCACTTGTGATACTATCGACTGTCCTGATACCGAGGCTGTTGGGGTTGCATTGCTTGCTGCCCCTATCTGGGGTGTGAGATCTGCCAGTGACAGCGGGGGTACCTCTCCTCCCCCTGGCAGCATTTGCCCTTTGTCACATAAAGCTCTTAACCGTGTTATTTCCATCTGTGCTTGTGCTAGCTGATGGTCCAAATCACCTGTTAAACGTGCTATATCCACAGGAGGCACACTCGTGGGGCCATACAGGCCTCCTTTGTCACATGGTGGAGGCTCGGGGGCTGTTGCCCCGCTCTGGGCAGTGGCGGTGGGTGGTATATACAGGGGTTCACTAAACCCTACCGCTGGTCTAGTCATTAAGGGATAGATTTTTGTTACTTCATTTTCGGTTGTAGTTGTTGAGCATTCCCCTTTTGGTGTCCCACCCACTTCTTCTGGGTTTTTCTGCTTTTCTGTCATTCGGTTTGTACCTACCTCTGCCATGGGGGAAACTTCCTCAAACATCGCCATAAATCTAACACTTCTCTCCGGTTCTGTAACTGTTTCCCTTTGTATCGCGCTAGCAAATGTGTTGATACTAAGTCCAACACTCTTTTGTCAAATGATCCTCCTTCTGGCCAAATTGGTGTAACCCTGTCTCCCTTTATCTCAGTGATCCACTGATCGTGATACTTCTGTATCCTGTCGCTATAAAGTGGAAGGTGCTGGCAAATATGTGCTAGTGGTGTTACTCCCCCCTGGGCAATGTTTATTTTCCTTTCTTGTGTATTCTAGTACCTTTGAATCTCTTCCCACTTCTTACTTGGTATATCAATTACAATATGTAGAAATAATACGTTCTTTATCAATGCTCACAATTATCCTATGTCACATTGGCTTTCTGAGAGATGTTACCTGATCACCTCTCGCAGTTTATTTCTTCTGCTTTACCTTGTATCGATCACAAATTACTTGTGTTAAAATACTTTAGCGTGTTCAACAAGACATATACATAAAAGCAGGCCAACAAACGTATAATCATGCAACATACACATGCACTGCCTGCGTGCGTTTGTTCTTTCCCTATTTCCGTTACTGACCCTGTTTTCTCTTCTTCCCTATACTACCTATTATTTCGCATTCACTCCCACCTCTTTCACCTTTATGTCTCAAGATTTCTTACTTCCACGGAAAAAGAATATTCTAAAAACTACTCCGAGCCTACACGAGACCCCCACTATTTTTCTCTTTATCTCTGTTCTGCACTTGGTCGGGACAGGACAAATGTTACGTGGCGCCGCCTTCTACCACCTATGGGCTAGGATACCACTTCTCTTCTTCTTCTCGCTTCTTACTACACCTAATGGCCATATAAAGGATAGATCAGAAAAGCCTCACCGTCACTCACGCAGACCCTGTTCTTGGCTACCTTCCCTTTGTTGCTAATTCCCTTCTTCCCGTATTTCCCCCTTACCTTCCTTTGGGGTCTTTGCAACCGGGACTCCACGTGTTCAGTCAGGTACTCCGAGGGTCGCCGCTCACGGCCGGACCTCGCTCAGGTCCGTCCTTCAACCAAGCCGTGGCCTGCCTTGGCGAGCAGCTTTCGATCGGGTATTCGTCAACCGGGAACCCTTGACCCTTTCTTCTTGGTGTGCACAGTCTGGTCAACCGCGGAGATGATGGTTCTGCTGGGGGGCGCCCTGGATCTCGCTGCCGGGCGGCGCAGGCCTCAAGGCACCTCTCTAAATCACGTTGCGGGGGTCACCAAAAATGTAGGTGCCTTTCCCCGTCTTACTACGTGTGAGAGAAAAAGAAATAAAATAACAAGAAAAACCCCTTGTCGGGGAAAGAGGCACTGAGACCCGGCTGCAAGAGTTCAAAGGATGGTTTATTTCTCCAGCTAGGAAATAACCCAAAAAAACTCCCCCCTCATTACATCAATGCCAACATTTATATTAGTTAAAGTAACTCTAACAAAAAATACCAAATGGATCCGATTGGCCAGACGGTGTGGTGCTGTAGGTGTGGGTAGCATCTCTTCCTCCTGGTTGGCTGAGTAGCTGATGGACGTCAAACATCTTGTGCTGCGTGCAGGTCAGGGTCCGGTCCCTGTGGTCACTACCTAAGCTAGTATTGTTTCATACTAAATGACAAATTATTTAAAACATTTTATGCTACTTGTCACATTTCTACATAGTTTACACAGAATGATCATTGTCAGTACAATTGGGTCATTCGTGACTTTAATTGAAGGCCTTGACCTTTATTGTGCATGCAAAAGAATCAGACTATGTTTCGTATTTCTTTCTAGGTTTCAAATTCATTAGTGCAAGTAAAAGCATATATAATAAAAATGCTTAAGGTTAGTAGTGGGTGTGTTGGGTGGGTTTCGCAGCACAGGCGAGGGTCTTGCACTTGAAAGAAATACCTTAGAGGGGGTGCAGGGTCAGGATGGCAATAAACTGTTTTAATGGGGGTGGGTGACTTGCACGTTTATGAGAACGAATCGAGCAGAAAGTGCTTAGCTCATCTTGGTTCACATGCTGGTTTTCAGGCAAACAATGATCTCAGAGGAAGAAAACTGTAGCATATTAATTGTTGCAACTTTCTCCAGCCTCAGCGTGAGAATGGAAGTGCAGAGCTTTTCCTTCGCAGGGGGAGTGCAAGGGTGGGGGCCAGCCAGCTGCCTGCACGCCTTGTGTGTGTGTCTCTGTCTTTGGCTGCTGCGGTGGAAAGGGGAGCCGAGTATTGCTGTACTATCGCAGTGAGGCCTGTTTACCCAAGATGGATTCGAAAGGGGCACAAAAGATGGATGCCCCGTGTCCTGCTCAGTAGTCCCATCTATGCAGCAGTCAACCGTGGTTAACTTTACATAAGGGCAAGGGGCAATACCACTACCGGAGGCACGCGGTCCAAACCTTGTACTGAGGAGCGTCCCACGCGAGGGGGCCTGAGGACCCCTCAGACCCCATACATTCCCCCCTTTCGTTACATCTAAAGTAACAAACTACTTTATCTCATTCTTTCCGTTCTCCCTTCGGTAGCGCTCAGCTTCAGCCACAGCCTCATCCCAAGCAGGTGTACCCTTTATTGGCATCCATGCTTTACACACACTTCTTAAGCTGTTACCCCTTTGTGCATATTCTTCGGGGGTGACCATTAAGTATATCCCACCATCCCCATCTAAATCTATCCATACCTCATTGTACCACAGCAAGTTTTTTGGTTCTCTAATGGTAGTGCAATGTAGATTATCAACCACGTCCCCATACTGTCTATAGATGGCAGTCATCCTATACTGTGGTGTGGTGTATTCTCCGGTTTGTACTTGAGCATCTATCATGGTAGCCACCGTTGTCTGTCGGCCCACTGTTACCATCATCATTGCTGAATTAGGCATATTATTTTCACAGCATCTTAGTCCCAGTTGGCACACACAGAATATCAAAAGAAGAAAGACTATGGTGGGAATGAGTATCTTTGCTGCGATGTTCACCCATGATGGTATCCAGCTGAACAGATCGTCGAACCACGTGTTGTTGTCTACTCCGCCTTCTGCTCTCATTCTTTCTCCTAAATTATGCACTGCTGTTATCACATGTGACAGTGTCCAGTTATCAGCATCGGAAGTTGGTACGAACATGCAACACGCCCCCCCCCAATTATTTTGCAAACACCACCGTCCATTGCTGTGATAAGATCTAAGACATATCTGTTTTGCATTGTCATTAGGCGCAGTGCACAGAGCTCTATTTTTATGATGTTGAATCCTTCTTCAGTGTCGTTGGCCAGCTGGATGAGCTCCCAGCGTGTTATCTGCAGCCATTTCGCGTTTGCCCTTGCTTGAACGCCTGGTGCTAGGAACGATGCAAAGAATGTTTCTGCAGATGAGAAAAGTTTATACTGTTGTGGGATTTTAGCAAGGAGTTCTGATGATTTGGACGAAATATAATTGGATCTCTTGCTGCGTGACAACTTGGTTTTCAAAGTTTCTTCTGACAATAGTTTGTATGCTGGGGGCTCTGTCATTGTCTCATCGGGCGCTGTCGATGGTTCAGCCAATTGCCCTGCTGCCGCTGTGTCAGTCGATTGGCCTGCTGTCGATGTGCCAGCCGAAGGCCTTGCTGTAAACTGGACGTGGCTCTCTGGTATCACCATTAGTGCTAAGTGAAGTGTGGCTAGGGCACAAGTGCCCCTCCAGGATGCTGGGAGATGCAGGTAAGCTTGTTTGCCACAGATCCAGTATATGTCCATTAATGCAGCAGTGCCTTTTTTCATGACTGCCATTATTAAAGTCTTATTGCACTGCTGCACCGTTCCCATGTTCACCTTCTCTTCTCCATGGAAGCAAAGTTTGTGCGGTATTTCCTTTTGAATCTTTATGGGTCTCTCCAAGGGTGTGACCCATGTCAGCTTGGTGATATGCTGTGTCCAGATGGGGATGCACGTTTCTTTTGCCCATTCGTATGTTTCATCTGGCAGCCCTCGAAGCCCCTCAGCTTTGCATTCAATCGTTTCATCATGCCACTTGTCATCTGCATATCTTGTGCCTTTTATAACGAAAAATGGCTCTTAGAGGCAGTCTGCTTGTCCAATTTTTCCATAGTGACTGTGTGTGCTTGAAATGTCTTTTTTATTCTACACAGCATCAGATGAATCAAACATTGGGCCTCAGACAAGGGTACTTCCTGTGGGATTAACATTTTTGGGGTTCCAGTTGCGTGAGGAATAAGTGAGCAAATGTAAAAACTTTCGTTACTTGCTTGCTTTGCTGCGGTGCTCATGTCTGAATACCATTTGTTTGATTGGTCAGGGTGTCGGGGGTCCTCTATTTCATCTAACCCCAAGTTATGATAAATATCGTATCTGTTTTTTTCCCACCCCCCTTTTCCTCCTCCTTCTGTTTTTTAATTGGGTACCAACTAGCGAATATTGCAGCGGGAATATTCTAGACCATGCTTCATCTGTGTTGTTCATTGTGACATGTGTGTATTCAGTGGTGGTTTCTGGTGCAGTGTGTGTACGTATGCTTGTATTTCTGGAATCAGTTAACCAATAGTAATCATCATTTTCATTCCATCCAAGCTCAATTTCCTTGGCTCCAGTATTATTTAACAATGGAATAACAGTTTCGTTTACGTGCAATTGTAAAGGGGGCAATGTTCTATTTTTATCATTCAATTCAATGTTATAAGTGTTCTTCAAAATAGTCTTTGCTTCAGTCCATATTAGTTTAGACCCTGGTTTTTGTCATATCAGCTCCGCCCCCCCCCTTTGTTCATTTAATTTGCCACATATAAAACAACATTATACAAAATAAGATAAAACATCATTATTGCAAATAATATGGCAGCATATTTTATAACACATTCCAAATTATTTAATCTACTGGCCCTAGTGGCATCCCTATTTCTATCTAACATTTCAGCTTGCTCAGCCATTTCGTCGCATTGGCTCATGTTGAACCTATGTGGGCGAGACAAATTTGTTAAGTCACATGGAAGAAAAATAATTACAATTATTCATTTCTTTTTCATTTCTTTACTCAGTTAGGCATGTAACAATTCCTTTTCATTTCATCATGGAATAGATTAGGAGAAAATGGAAAAAAAACAACTCGATTTATATGAAAAGAAAAGAAAAAGAGAGAGAAAGAGACAAAATATATATGTATAACCTTTGCTTTTCCCCTATACTTTCCCTGACTAAGTTGCAATTGTCATCATATTTACCTGTGCCAGTGGTGGCATCCACACAGTTGGTTTCATTTTGGGGAGATGCAACACTGTGTACTCTTCTTACGTCTGAGAGGTGCACCCAATATTTTAAACCTGTGACTTTGACTGCAGTTTGGGTGCTGTATACCTCTGTGTATGGACCATGGAATCTTGGTGAGTTCCACCTCCTCACGAAGTTTCTAATGAGAATTTGCTCCCCTGGCATTAAAGGCCCCTCTGGGCTGTCTGCTGTCGGCATGGAGGTGTCTGTTGCTACATCTTCAGTAAATGGGGAAACAATGTGTTTTGCTATGCTGCGTACTGCAAGCGTTAGCTGTGTTAGGTATTCCTTAAATTCTTCTCCCAGCACTGTGGCAGCCCTGTGCGCATCAGACGCTCTCCTAACAGGGGAGAGCGGTGTGTGCATTCTCCTTCCCGTCACGATTTCGTGCTGGCTTAAATGATGGTCCTTGCATGGTTGGTTTCTGAGTTGGAACAGTGCTATGGGCAGACAATATACCCAATTCTTTTTCAACGTGCTGCATAATTTCGAAAAATTGCTTTTGAGCAGCACGTTGATCCTCTCCACGACTCCATTGGCCATTGGATGATAAATCGAACATAGTTTGTGTTTCACCCCCAGAAGGGAGGTTACTTCTTTGAAGAGGTAATTTACAAAATGCGTGCCGTTGTCTGATCGGATCACATCACAGATTCCCCACCGTGAAAATACTTCTCGCACAAGAAACTTGGCAGCACATTTTGCATCAGGATGGGGACAGGGGCCCGCTTCCACCCACCGTGAAAAAGGGCATACCACCACAATCAAGTATCTTGCTCCGTTACATTACGGCATAATCAATATGTAGTTCTCTGAATGGACCTGTAGGGCGTGGCAAAGTGCCACGCAGAGTTCACAATGTCATTCCTGAATTGTATGTTTGGCATGTAGTACATTCAATCACAAACTTAGTCAAGTATTCATGTAGATTAGGAACAAACCAATCCTCTTGGATATCTGAGGCAATGTGTTGTTTTGTAACATGAGCGGGAAAATGCAGTTGTTGGAATGCTACTTCTCATAATGCTACGGGCATCACTACCTTGCCTGTCGTTTCCTGTCTCCAAATGAGATCTGTGGCTGATTGCTTACACCCTCGTTTGCCCCACAACTCCTGCTCTTCCGGTGGGGCCCTTCTCTGGAGTTCTATCAATTGTGCTATGGGTGTGTTATTGTATGCATCTGTTGGTTGTTCTGCTGTGGTTGCTTTTACAATGTATTCGGATGTTTTTTGTCTTATTGAAGTACGACGCTTCTTTCTCTGCTGCGTCGGCTGCCGCGTTCCCCAATGAGACGGCGTCTGTGTTATGGGTATGGGCTTGGCATTTAACCACTGCTACTACCGATGGTTCTGCTAAAGCTTCTATTAGTTCATTTAGCAACGTGGCATGTTATACAGGGGACCCGTCTGCTCTTCTGAACCCTCTCCTTCGCCAACGTGACAGCCCTGAGTGAACTGTGGTGGTAACATAAGCTGAATCTGAATATATGGTCATGGCACAATCTTTGGCTGTGTGTAACACGCTGATTAGCGCAGTCAGTTCGGCTGCTTGTCCAGAGTAATATGAGGGGAGGCATTTTTGTACAATCACTTCATATGTGTCTTCTTCCATGCGCACTACCACCATCCCCACATGTTTCTCTCCTGTCTCTGAATTTATGGATGCTGACCCGTCTATGAAGTACATTTCACCTTCTGTAAGGGCGTTTTCGCTTGCTTTGGGAATGTCATCACCCTCTCCCTCGTATGTGCTACAATCGTGTTCCTGTAAATCCTCAGTTGTGCATGGCTCTGTAATGAAGGTAGCTGGGTTCACTGTTTTGCATCTGACCACATGTACATTTGGACTTGATATTATTATTTCATAAGCAGAGGCTCTCTGTGTTGTGAGGTTAGATTTTGATCTTTCCAAGATAGCAAATATTGAGTGTTCCGCATATAGCGTCACTGAACATCCCATTACGATCGTGGCACTTTTCTCAATAGCGAAGGCCGTTGCAGCGAGGGTTTGTTCGCAAGCGAAATGTCCCTGCATTACTGGGTCTAATATTCCACTGTAGTATGCTAATGGTTTGTGGCCTAGCGATTTCGTTTGTGTCAATACTGCTGTCATTAATGTTCCATTGCTGTGTGAAAACAGGAAAAATTCCCTTTCATAATCTGGATTTGCAAGGACTGGGGCGTCTGAAATAAGGTCTTTTAATCGAGAGAATTGAGCAATTGTCTCCTGTGTCCATTTTATTGGGGCTCTGTTCTTTTGTGCTTCTTTTAGTGCTTGTAGCATTGGCCGGGTGTACACTGCGTAATCGAGGATCCATGCTCGGCAATAGTTACATATGCCAAGAAATTTCTGCATGTCCTTCACTGTTTTTGGTATGATAATGTGTCGAATGGCTGCTGCTCTGTCTGGTAATATTCTTTTTCCGTCTTTAGATATTTGCTGGCCAAGATACACAACGTCAGCAAGGCAGTATTGTAATTTTCCTTTGTCCACCTTGTATCCCTTGGCAGCCAATACATTAAGCAGTGTTATCGAGTCTTCTCTACACTCTTCTTCTGTTTTACTGCAGACGAGTAAATCGTCTACGTACTGTATAATGGTACTCCCTACATCTATGTTGCCGATGTCTTCTCGCAGTACTCTGTTAAAAATGCTTGGGCTCTCGCAATACCCCTGTGGGAGTCTGCGATGTTCATATCTGTTGTTTCCTAATGTAAAAGCTGTAAGGTACTGCGACTCTGGTGCGAGTGGCACAGAGAAAAAGGCATTTTTCAGATCCATGACAGTGAAGCAAGTTGCCTCCTTTGGTATACTGCACAATATTGATGACGGGTTAGGCACTAAAGGGAACTCTTTTTGGATGACGTCATTGAGTGGGCGGAGGTCCTGGACCATTCTCCACGCTCCTCCTTTTGCTTTCTTAATCGGAAAAATCGCTGTGTTGCATGGGGAAGTTGATGGCACTAAAATACCTTGGCTTAGGAGTGCATTCACTGTTTCTCTAATACCTTCCTCTGCTTATTTGGATATTGGGTATTGTTTCACTCTGGGTGGGAGGGCACCTGGTTTCAATTTTATTTTGTATGGTAGTTACCTCATGCAACAATCCCACATCGTGTGGCCCTGTAGTCCAAATTTCAGGTGCTACCCTGGCCATGTCTTCTTCAAATATTGTCAGTGGGGCCTTTATGTTAGCCATGAGTGGGTTGTGTATTTCTCTGTATTGAATCATAATGTCACATGGTATGCTTATTTCCATTATTATTTCTCCATCCCCTTCGTAGTCAGTAAACAATTCTTCATCAGTAATATCTTTTAGCATTATATTTGGCTCTATGCATAGCACACTTCTCCAGTCACGTCCTTGCGTGTCCAGGCCTATGACCACAATGCATTTGTTGGAAACTTGAACTGCCTCAATGTCTATAGACATGATTGTGCCTGGCACTACATCTGTTGGTGTGATTGGGCGGAATATGAAGTCGGATGGTATTCTCCATTTTTTTTGTGTTATTTCAGGCACTACTCGGGCTAATACCTGTATTCCATAGACGAACATGTCCATGTCAATGGGAATCCCTCTTACTGCAACTTCCTTTGTAATCGTACTTATTAGCAAGAGTGCCCGTACGGGGCATACCCCTGGCGTTGAGCACACTATTCCTCTTTCAGTAAAGGCTATGGTCATGTTTAACCTACTGAGTAGGTCTCGTCCCATCAAATTGATTGGAGCGTCTTCGTAATACAATAAGGGTGCACGCACTGTTTTTCCCCCCACTGTTACATCAAGATCTTTTGTATAAGGAACTATTAAAATAGCCCCAGAGAACCCCTGCATCTCCAAATTTCTTCCCGAGAGCTGAAACCGCCCTTCTGTGAGGCATGATTTTTCTGCTCCAGAGTCTACCATAAAGATAAACTGCTTGTTTCCTATCTCTGCCGCCACTAGTGGTTCCTCATTTGCACTTTGTGTGGTGGATAGGACTGGACATGCAAGTGCTCCCTGTGGGCTGTCCTAGTCTTGGTATCTTTGCTGACCTGGCATTGAAAAAACGTTGTCGCCCACGACCGTTGCGCCGCGGTATGGTGCAGGAGCAAGGTTTACAGCTGCTGCAAAAGGGTTATTGTTTATGTTCCCTACTGGGTTTTGTCTTGACATGGGCTGTAGTGCGTTTTGCTGTTGTGGCTGCTGCTGCTGTTGCTGCTGTGGTGGGGCTGGCTGTCTCTGTTGCATTTGGGGGTCATAGCAATATTGATCCTGTTGTCCCCCCATCCCCATTGGAGCTCCACAAGGGCTACCTGGGTGTGGGCAGCCCCACTCCTGTTCATTGTTCATGGGCTGTGGTTGCTGCTGTTGAAAATACCCTGATGGTCACATTCTACAATCTCGCGAATAATGTCCCCATCTTCCACAATTCCAACACGACCCCTGTTCTCCTCCCCTTGGTCCTTGCCCACCATATCCTCTGTTTCCCATTCCTCCGTATCCTCCCCTTTGCCCGCGGTACCCACCTCTTCCTTGGCCCGGCCTGTTCTGCCACTGCGATCCTTGGCATGGCTGTTCTTCTCCGTTCCACTGTCCCTGATCTTCTCCAACCCACTGCGCTGCTATCCCGACGGGCCTTCCTCCCGCGTTTTCTTCTCCTTCGTTTCCTCTGTCTGCTGTTGCACTGGCAGTAATGGCGGCTACCTTCACTAATTTCGTCTGTAATAATTTCGCTTCGTCAGCCAGCCTCTTTTGCGTGACCTCCTTTTCCTTCTCTTTGATCCTCCTCCAGTTGTGTATAATTATGCTCTGAATTTCAGGCCACCTTTTGGCTTCAATCCCAGCTATTTTGTCCAAGGCCTTCTGCACCTCTTTCGGCAACCCCTTTTTAATGATAAAATAGAATAAAGCTGTTGATTGATTCCATGCCGTACCAGTTTCGCTTCTCCATAAATCTTGCACTTGCAAAATGAATTGCGCAGGATCCTCGTTCTCCTCCATTGTGCACTGCATCACTGCATGTAAATCTGGAACGTCTGGAAATGCGCGTCGCAATGCATCCCACACTTGTGCTCGAACATTGTTAAATGGTGATCCATCGTGTCGGTCACAGCTCATTGTTACTCCCGGGAACCCTGCCCTTTCCCAGATTGTGTCTTCTTGGTCCCCGATTGCTGAAACTAATAGACTTTTTACAACACCCATAGCTAACGGCACACCTGCCGTGTTTTTCTCAAATACATCTATCCACTTACCTGCCCCTCCCGTCAGCGGGGGGAGGAGTTTTAACAGGTTGGTTTTGTCCATTTGGGCCCACGGAATGTAATTTGGCCTACCTGCTCCTTTATGTATCAGTGGCATTTGTAGTTTTTGTTTCTTTCCCATTCTGCTTGTCTTCCCTTTTTTCGCTTTACTTACCAATATGTTTCCTATCCTCCCTGTTCGTTGTCTTAATCTACCTTGCCACACTGGTGGCGATAGTGTGTCTGGGTAACGTTGGTTTGGCAGTGGGGATCCTTCCGCGTTAGCTGCCTCTTCGTATTCATCTAAATCGTCCCATATTTCTTCTATTTCTGACTCTAACTCGTTATTACCCTCCCATTTTTCCTTGGGTTCACTTCCTGGTCTTCCACTCTGGTCTCCACTTTGTTGACTCTCTGGTGTATCTGGGCGTATAATTCTCACTGGCTTGTTATTCAATTGGAACAGGAACTGCCCTGACTGCCACTCTTGTTCTTGCCTCTGTTGTGATGACGTCCCTTGTGATACTATAGACTGTCCTGATACCGAGGCTGTTGGGGTTGCATTGCTTGCTGCCCCTATCTGGGGTGTGAGATCTGCCAGTGACAGCGGGGGTACCTCTCCTCCCCCTGGCAGCATTTGCCCTTTGTCACATAAAGCTCTTAACCGTGATATTTCTATCTGTGCTTGTGCTAGCTGATGGTCCAAATCACCTGTTAAACGTGCTATATCCACAGGAGGCACACTCGTGGGGCCATACAGGCCTCCTTTGTCACATGGTGGAGGCTCGGGGGCTGTTGCCCCGCTCTGGGCAGTGGCGGTGGGTGGTATATACAGGGGTTCACTAAACCCTACCGCTGGTCTAGTCATTAAGGGATAGATTTTTGTTACTTCATTTTCGGTTGTAGTTGTTGAGCATTCCCCTTTTGGTGTCCCACCCACTTCTTCTGGGTTTTTCTGCTTTTCTGTCATTCGGTTTGTACCTACCTCTGCCATGGGGGAAACTTCCTCAAACATTTGCCATAAATCTAACACTTCTCTCCGGTTCTGTAACTGTTTCCCTTTGTATCGCGCTAGCAAATGTGTTGATACTAAGTCCAACACTCTTTTGTCAAATGATCCTCCTTCTGGCCAAATGGGTGTAACCCTGTCTCCCTTTATCTCAGTGATCCACTGATCGTGATACTTCTGTATCCTGTCGCTATAAAGTGGAAGGTGCTGGCAAATATGTGCTAGTGGTGTTACTCCCCCCATGGCAATGTTTATTTTCCTTTCTTGTGTATTCTAGTACCTTTGAATCTCTTCCCACCTCTTACTTGGTATATCAATTACAATATGTAGAAATAATACGTTCTTTATCAATGCTCACAATTATCATATGTCACATTGGCTTTCTGAGAGATGTTACCTGATCACCTCTCGCAGTTTATTTCTTCTGCTTTACATTGTATCGATCACAAATTACTTGTGTTAAAATACTTTAGCGTGTTCAACAAGACATATACATAAAAGCAGACCAACAAACGTATAATCATGCAACATACACATGCACTGCCTGCGTGCGTTTGTTCTTTCCCTATTCCCGTTACTGACCCTGTTTTCTCTTCTTCCCTATACTACCTATTATTTCGGATTCACTCCCCACCTCTTTCACCTTTATGTCTCAAGATTTCTTACTTCCACGGAAAAAGAATATTCTAAAAACTACTCCGAGCCTACACGAGACCCCCACTATTTTTCTCTTTATCTCTGTTCTGCACTTGGTCGGGACAGGACAAATGTTACGCGGCGCCGCCTTCTACCACCTATGGGCTAGGATACCACTTCTCTTCTTCTTCTTGCTTCTTACTACACCTAATGGCCATATAAAGGATAGATCAGAAAAGCCTCACCGTCACTCACGCAGACCCTATTCTTGGCTACCTTCCCTTTGTTGCTAATTCCCTTCTTCCCGTATTTCCCCCTTACCTTCCTTTGGGGTCTTTGCAACCGGGACACCACGTGTTCAGTCAGGTACTCCGAGGGTCGCCACTCACGGCCGGACCTCGCTCAGGTCCGTCCTTCAACCAAGCCGTGGCCTGCCTTGGCGAGCAGCTTTCGATCGGGTATTCGTCAACCGGGAACCCTTGACCCTTTCTTCTTGGTGTGCACAGTCTGGTCAACCGCGGAGATGATGGTTCTGCTGGGGGGCGCCCTGGATCTCGCTGCCGGGCAGCGCAGGCCTCAAGGCACCTCTCTAAATCACGTTGCGGGGGTCACCAAAAATGTAGGTGCCTTTCCCCGTCTTACTACGTGTGAGAGAAAAAGAAATAAAATAACAAGCAAAACCCCTTGTCGGGGAAAGAGGCACTGAGACCCGGCTGCAAGAGTTCAAAGGATGGTTTATTTCTCCAGCTATGAAATAACCCAAAAAAACTCCCCCCTCATTACATCAATGCCAACATTTATATTAGTTAAAGTAACTCTAACAAAAAATACTAAATGGATCCGATTGGCCAGACGGTGTGGTGCTGTAGGTGTGGGTAGCATCTCTTCCTCCTGGTTGGCTGAGTAGCTGATGGACGTCAAACATCTTGTGCTGCGTGCAGGTCAGGGTCCGGTCCCTGTGGTCACTACCTAAGCTAGTATTGTTTCATACTAAATGACAAATTATTTAAAACATTTTATGCTACTTGTCACATTTCTACATAGTTTACACAGAATGATCATTGTCAGTACAATTGGGTCATTCGTGACTTTAATTGAAGGCCTTGACCTTTATTGTGCATGCAAAAGAATCAGACTATGTTTCGTATTTCTTTCTAGGTTTCAAATTCATTAGTGCAAGTAAAAGCATATATAATAAAAATGCTTAAGGTTAGTAGTGGGTGTGTTGGGTGGGTTTCGCAGCACAGGCGAGGGTCTTGCACTTGAAAGAAATACCTTAGAGGGGGTGCAGGGTCAGGATGGCAATAAACTGTTTTAATGGGGGTGGGTGACTTGCACGTTTATGAGAACGAATCGAGCAGAAAGTGCTTAGCTCATCTTGGTTCACATGCTGGTTTTCAGGCAAACAATGATCTCAGAGGAAGAAAACTGTAGCATATTAATTGTTGCAACTTTCTCCAGCCTCAGCGTGAGAATGGAAGTGCAGAGCTTTTCCTTCACAGGGGGAGTGCAAGGGTGGAGGCCAGCCAGCTACCTGCGCGCCTTGTGTGTGTGTGTCTCTGTCCTTGGCTGCTGCGGTGGAAAGGGGAGCCAAGCATTGCTGTACTATCGCAGTGAGGCCTGTTTACCCAAGATGGAGTCGAAAGGGGCACAAAAGATGGATGCCCCTTGTCCTGCTCAGTAGTCCCATCTATGCAGCAGTCAACCGTGGTTAACTTTACATAAGGGCAAGGGGCAATACCACTACCGGAGGCACGCGGTCCAAGCCTTGTACTGAGGAGCGTACGATGCGAGGGGGCCTGAGGACCCCTCGCTCCCATACAACCTCTAAGGATGTCTCCAGATTATCCTCCGGTTGTTTCATCTATAGCAGCATGTCATCTGCGTAAAGCGATATCACATGATGCACTGCGGCTACATGAAGTCCTGTGTCCCTGAATTCCCTCCTCAGAAATATTGGTAGGGGTTCTAAGGCTAAGATATACAGCATAGGGGACAGGGGGCATCCCTGTTTTTTGCCTCTTTGTATTGGGAACTGCTCTGACACCAATTTGCGTATAGGCTGGAATAGAGCATCCGGATCCATCTCAGGAACTTATTCTGTATTCCAAAGCCTCTTACGGATGCAAATAGCCACTCCATTTGACTGAGTCGAGGGCTTTGATGGCATCTATTGCCACCAGTGTGCAACCCTCTAACCAATTCCGTGTTTTGTCAATAATTGCGTGCAACCTCCTCAGATTTTCTGTTGTTGCTCTTCCTAGCATATAGCCGGTCTGGTCCGGGTGTATTAATGTCTCGATCACTCTCTTCAGTCTCTCTGCTAAAACTGCAGTGAGAATTTTGGTTAATGAGCGATATTGGACGGTATGAATCGCAAAGCTTCCCGTCCTTGCCTGGTTTCATAATTGGGAGTATGATGAATTCTTCCATGCTATGGGGTAGTCTCACAATTTTGTATTCTTCCTCTAGAGTTAGGAGTATTTCTGGGGCCACCTTGTCCATGAATTCCCTCTAAAACTCTGCTGGCAGGCCACCCCCACTGAAGTCTTGCTCACGGGAAGCATGGCTACTACCTCCTGTAATTCATCTATGGTGAACAACACGTCAAGCATCTCTCTCTGTTCTGCGGTTAGGGTGGGCAGGCCAATGTAGGTTAGGGACTCTCCCATCTCTTGGTCTTTGACATCTCCCAGGTCCACCTATAGGGCCCAGTAAAAAGTCTGGAATGTCTCATTAATTTTCCTTTGGGATATCCACTTCACTCTTCATTTGTCTGTTATTTCAATAATCCCATCCCTATTGTCTACACCTCTAGTTAACCAGGCTAACAACCTACCCGGCATGTCCCCATGCGCATGCATTTTTTCAGGATATTTCGTAAAACTGTATCGCCCTAGTCTTTCCCATTGTTTCAAGCATTCTTGCCTGAGCTCAATAAGCTTCCCTTCCGACTCTGTTGTTCTAATCTCCGAGCTCTCTGCCTGTTTAATTTTGGCCTCTGTAACCGCTAGTCGTCCCTCCAGTTCTTTCTGCATACTTCCTGCCTTGGTTATAGCAGCGCCTCTCACCACTACCTTGAAGGCATCCCACACTGTCCCTGTTTCTTCAAAGCGACCCCCATTGCGGTTAAAGAATACCTCTATCTGCTGAGCCAATCTCTCCCTGAATGGACCATCTCGTAAAGTCTCTGCTCTTAATTTCCACGTAGGTATCGGGGTAGGATGATTGCTAAGTATCCACTCAACTACTAGGGGTGAGTGGTCTGAGAGAGTCCACCCTTCGTAGGAAGCACTAACAAATTCCCCCAGTTGATCTATTCCAGTAAAAACATAATCTATGCATGTATGTATTTTATGCATGCCTGAATAGAACGAGAATTCTTTTTTAGGGCCATGTACCCATCTCCAGATCTCCTGCAGCTCTAAGTCTCTCATTAGCGTCCTCACGGCCTAGGCTTGGGGGGGGGTGGTGATATGTGCCTTCCATCTGTCCTGTCCAGCATCGGGTCTATTGTACAATTAAAGTCTCCTCCGCAGATCCATATCATTCCTCTAAAAGGGGCTAACTCGGCATATAGTGAGCAAAAAAAAGGTCGCAGCGCTCTGATTGGGTACATAGGTATTGATTATGCAGAAATCCTTTCTATCCAGAAACCTGTGTACCAGTACTAGGCTCCCTTTTGTGTATGTGTGAACCCTTACTCTCTGGAAGGACACCGTGGGGCTATCCAAATACGGACAACTCTTGCATAAGTGGAGTATGCCGATCCAAATCCTTTCCCTCACCATTTCCTTAACACTCGGGACTGTTCTGTCGGTGAGAGGTGTGTCTCCTGTAATGTAACTATCTGGATCCCTTTGTGGCGCAAGTTTGTCGCCACTCTTACTCTCTTAACGAAGCTATTTAGCCCCCTAACATTCCAGGAGCAGATATTAAGCGTCTCCGCCATCAGGTTCATCTTTGCTTCGATTAAACTTCCTCATCTGTCTAGGGAGCTCAGGGATCCCATCATTTCATTTCGCTAGCTCATGGGCTCTGGCAATACTTTCATTTATGAGATTAGGTAAGCCGTGTAGTAACTGTAAAAAACTTTGCCAAACATAACCTTGAACACGCTGCTTGCCAAGGGTTTCCCGTAGAGGCTCAACCACCATAGTATCCCTATGCATTTCTGATCCTGGTGGCCGAGTACTTCTGAGTACTCTAAATACTCCTAAAGTGAGGAGAACAAAAATGGACTGCCGTAACCCTTGGGGGGGGAGCCGCAACCCATGGGTGGAGATTCACAAGTTACTTGCCCCTCCCCATAAGGTTTAACTAAGGAATTTTAAGTCTTGCAATTAGAGTTCCTGTTCCCTTCTCCTTTGCCCTCATAGTTGGACCGTGTTTTTAATGTCATGTATATACCTTCTATCATCTTCATGCCCGGGGTCTCCTCAAGTGTCCTCTTTCTCTCTGGCATCTGTTCCATCTGTTTGTCATCCATCCAGGCCTTCACCGCTTCTGGGGTTTTAAAGAACATGGACTTCCCCTTGTAATCATTTTTAGTTTTGCTGGGTACACAAGCATGTACTTTACGCCTTGGTGTCACAGTCTCTCTTTTGTCGGGATAAACCTTCCTCTCCTCCTCTGGACTTTAATCTAGGTAGATCGCCAGTTTTGCTGATCCGCGACAAATCTCTCCTCCTGTCCTAGAGAAGGCCAATATCGTTTCCTTGTCCCGGGAATTTAATATTTTGTCTATAATGGGCCGAGGTGGTACTCCTGGAGGAGGATTCCTGGTCAGCGCTCTGTGGGCCTTTTCCACTGTAAATCCTTGTGATAATGTTCCGGGTCCCATTTCCTGGAGGAGCATGTTTTCTATGTACGTGGTGGGGTCTCTGCCCTCTGTCTCCTCGGGTAACCCCAGAATCCTAATGTTGCTTCTTCTCACCCTTCCCTCCACATCTTTCGCTCTATCTTGCAGCAGTCGAACCTTCACCTTCAATTCACGGACCATATCTTGCCGTTTTTTAGAAGAGGCTGAGATGCTGTCTAGTTTCTTTTCTGTGTCCCCCACTCTGCTTGGCAGATTACGCACATCTTGTCTCAAGAGGCCCACTTCACTCTTTACTTCTCCTATGTGGGTTTGCATTGACGCCATCACAGCCGCAATCGCCACTAGGATTCTGTTATCAGCACTCTCTTGGGGAGGCCCTTGGTTATTTTCTGTCAAGTGTTCGTCTAAAGGCTTAGATTCTAGTCTTTGATCAGTCTTTTTGGGAAAAGATTACATCGTGGTTTGCTTCTGCTGCACCAAAGACTTCTTTCTACCTCTTTCCGGCATCTGTCTTCTGTGCGTGTTGTATTACTATCCAAAAGTGGCGTGGCTATTCACCCGAAGCTGTGCAGTGCATTTTTGATTAGTACAGGCGTAGCCGCCCCTTCATTTAGGTGTTGATGAGCTCGTGGCTGAACTCCAGATTCGGGTGGTCAGGTTCCTATCACTTTTCAACGATGCACTATGTTTTCCAGTTTTTGTAGACCGTCTCAGCATCTGACTAAATGGCGATGCTATTACACTTCTTTTGCCACCATTGATTATAGCTGCTTGATCTGTACCCTATCTGACTCTGAAATTTGGTTGCACGAGTCCAACTGGTTAGTATTGTCGTTGTCTCACTGCGTTTTGTCCTCTGAACGGTCTTATTTCATTTGTCTTCTACCTTTTACCCGGATCGGGTGCTCTCCAGTCAATGAATTGCTGCGTGACTTATTGTAGGTATTGCCCCTTACTGGATGTTGTACTGTCTAGTGTGGCGGGTTCGTAGGATATACAGCGACTATATCCAGTCTGCCAGACCACTAGGCTCCTCGTGGGTTGCTCCTTAGAGTGCTGCTGCTGTTCGGGTCTTGTATCTTCGCTGCTAGCGCTGCAGTCTCTGAGGTGGTTTGCGCTCCCTCTCCGCTGCCTCTCTCCCCTTCTTGGGTGGATCAGTCCAGGCGCATCACACTGCAAGCTGCGCCATTGAGTCTGGCCGGCACACCGCACTCCCTGCCGGGTCGATGTGTCTGCGCTTCTCGGCTCCCACTACGTCGCTATCTGGACAGGGTTCTTAGGAGCCTCCTGGGTTGTGCTAGCACTTGTCTGGCAGACTCTTCCCGTATCCGTCCTTTCAGCAGGTCGTGCCCACCATTTTGGCGCTGACGTGCGCTGGGTGAGTGTCGCAGTTTTCACCTCACTTTGGGCTTCTCTGTCGTGTAATGGTAGTGCGGAGAATGCTGCCGATGGCTTACGACACTCGTAATTCATAAGGAATAGCTTTTCCAGGAAGAATTGGAACACAAAAATATCTCGTTTGTCAGGTTCTGTTAAGGCGCTCACGGTGAACACGTCCTTCTCACATCGTAGTTGGCCATGCCCCCTTGTTATTGTCGAATAATGTGGACATTTTCTATAGTACATACACCGCTACCTGATTTTCTGATATTTCTTCTTGCACTGAACAGTAGGTGGACGGCAGACCACCAGGAAGGAAGACAGTGGAATAGAGGACTTGGCCATGCCTGCAATCCCACCCGAGATCTGCATGTTTTAACAGGTATATGGTGCAAGGAGCAGATGCAAGAACACATATTGTGTATGCATCTATTGGTAGATGGCAAACTTGGTTACGACAATGTTATTACACTAGGAGCTGATTTTCAGCTGAAAGTAAATCATGACCTTTTAGAAGACTACTTAGAAATATCACAGGCATGCCCCTAAAAGCACACACCTAGATCAAAGAGATCCCAGCAGCGTGTGTGTTGGGCAGAGGAGGGCGGGTAGTATGGGGAAATGACCACAGGGACTAGCATGGCCGTGGGAAGTCAGCGGGTGGGTGAAAATTCAAACAACATCCACAGGCTGAATGCCCCAGTTCACACCGCATCTCTCTCCTAGCCTCACGTCCCATGCCAATAGTTTTGGCTTATAGCCAGCGCTTATAGCGCTACCTATTAGGCAAAACTAAAAAAGGGTAGGTTTCATCTCAGTGCGCATGTGCTGCAGCTACAGTAATCCCCACCCAACTATGAGCCCACTGGCACTCTGGACCTCAGTCGTTTTCTCTTGCAATCCCTGCCTTGGTGATTGATCATGGTTGTGCTGTCTGGAGTAGAAGTGACTGAGGAATACAGGAAACAATGGGCCTCATTATGAGTTTGGAGGCAGCCATGGTGCTAATAGCTCCATGGCTGCCTCCAAACCGGGCTCCTTTGCCGGGTTCCTTCAATGAGGTATAACCGGGTAATTCCAACATTGGAGGACCCAGTAATTCCTCCTTGAAGGAACCATTCCCCATTCCCATTTGAGCCCCCATAGGGCTCAATGGGAATGGGGAGGGAGGTAATAACGGGCACATTATAAATGGCCCGTTATTACCTCCCTCTTCCCCTCGCGGGACCCAGAAAAGACGTCTGGTTTTACCAGACGTCTGTTCCGAGTCCCGCAAAGGGAACCTCGTAATCAGCGCTCCGTAACGAAGGGGGCCGGTCCTGTACTGGCCCCCCTTCATTACGGGAGCGAAGGGTTATAATGAGGCCCATTATGTGTGTAATGCGTCCTTACTGCTTTGTCCAGCCCCCTTTGCTCTAGATTTATGCGAAGTTTCGAAACCATTGAAGTGGTTGGGCAGTGCCTGAACACACAATTTTAATCACATTTCTTTCTGGAAGGGCTTTGCCAAATTGAGACTGCGGCCTGGTGCTGACGGCAGCTGCACAGTGACTCCTAAACATACCAGATGCGGAAGCGCAAGAAGCCCAGTCCTTCAACAGTGATCCAGGAAGGGCCGGCACTAGGGCGTGTGCCAAACAGACAAAAAGGGAGGTGTGAGGGCAATAATGCCCACGTCTAGCGAGCCCTCGTATAGGCGAAGCCTTTCATAGCAAACAGTAGAGCCTTAGGGGGCAGGCTACTCTGTTACGGTACCAACCTCACAGTGCTGGTTGACTAGGCAAATCTCCCTGTAAGTCACACTCTTGAGACTTAAATACTAAAAATAGACAATTGTATTAAAGGTAATGCAAATCTAAAAACATAAAAGGAATTCACAGACTAGCTTCTCCTCGCGGCTTGAGACCCCCATGGCACTTCTCCGACACACTGTGGGAGGGGCATGGGAAATCTCTTTTCAAAAGGTTTTGTACAAACTAAATGAAATAATAAAAAAAAAAAAAAAAAAAAAAAGGAATTCAATTGGTCATCGATCAAAGGTTCTGTGCAAATATGCAAAAGCAAAGTACCATATCTGGGGCTTCTAAATTATGCCCACATTAAGTTCCACAGATTGAAAGTGTCTTGTGCTGTGAACATTCTGCGTAAAGATTCACATTAAACACTTAATTCATACTCAACTGTACTCACTCATGCTCATTTTTTTGTCTCTCACACACTCATCCCAACATGTTTCTTTCCATTCATATTTATGCGAAGTGTAGACGAGAAATTCTTTGCGGGTCGTCTGCATTAAACACTATGCATCAATAACTGAAGTTCTTAGCAATCTAGCATGTGGATCACTCAAATACTAGAAAGAGCTTGACAATAGCTATGCAACAAAATATCAGTGCGTCTCGGTACGCACTGGGGAGTCCAATGAGGAAGATATCAAGTGGAGCCCATCGGTATTCTACCGTCAACCAGCGGTGGAGGGTATCACCGAAAGATCTCTACCGCCGTCCTTTCGCATCATAGATTTGTGCAAATTCGTCCGTACATCTGGAGCAAAAGAGGAAGGTGGACATTAAAGGTCCTGTATCGGTTCAGTAAAGCCACAGGTGTATTCTCTTCCTGTGTGTTTGGGGAGAGGCGCGTAACAGAGACAATCTTAGTTTTTTTAAATACACGGTCTCCGTACTCAAGGAGGCCAGTGAGGTACATGTATTAAGTTCTCTGAAGGTGCTTCTACTTAGTTGGGTGGAGAGTACGTCTCTGCATCCCGGTTGGTCTGAGAGGTAGGGCCGGTGTCGGTTAGGCAGCGAGCATGTGACTATTGTTCTGTGAGATGTCCCGAACCCGATGTCTCGACTGTAGCTTCAAACCGGCGTGTGCAACATGTGCGGCTGCACTTGGCCCCGCGACTGAGGGCCCTGCGCCGAGGGTGCTGGTGACTGCCTCCTCTTGCAGGCTGCAGCGTGGGCTGTGTGCTCAGAGTACCTAAATTTGCTGCAGTCCACTCTGAGCACACAGGCGCCACACGCTGCAGCCTGTATGATGACGGGTTGTCGGAATATCTTTTTCAAAAGCGGCTGCTGTCCCTCGAGGTTTGGCGCCCTTTTGTTTCTCAGTTGAGGCAACTTGTCACCTATGAAACTCCTGCTGCGACCTGGAGAGACACACCCCCTCACGCTCTCCCACCGGCCCAATATGTACTGCGTGCCTCATAAGCAGTGCTGATCACTTTCTGTCTTAAAGCAGACCGTTTGAAGTGGATGCAATTTACTATTTATGGCCTATTTAAGAGACCATTGTGTTAAAAACTGCAAAGGGGCATTTTTATTTTGAAAGCAAAGGCAAAACAGCAGTTGGCTGCCTAAAACATGTGCCTTCCCCCAGTACAATTAAACATATTGCACAAAACCGTTTTAGCTATTTGCCTTATTTCCACATGCTTATATTTACCAAGCCAAAAAGCGTTTAAGTAGAATGTTACATTTTCCTCACATTGTACATAAAGCCTGCAACTGAGCCATGAATACTTACCAAGGATGTGACAAGGGAGGCTTCCATCCTGGAGACTGGAGGGGATATTTTCTCTGGTTCTGGCCCTGTACTGATGTTCAGGGCACAAGTCGATACATGTGGGTGCACAGCGTCTGCCCGCTTTTTTCAACAGGTAGCGCAACCCCGGATTCTGTGTTTTTGAGGTTAGCAATACAAAAAAGTGTGCTTGCTCAAGTGTTCAGCTACTGGGATTTCACACCAGTTTGTCATGTTTTCAATGCAGACTTGTACCCACAAGAACACATACATGTGCCATTAAAGCGCACCTCTCTTGTTTGGATTTGTTTTCTTTGGAATATTTCATTATAAATTGTTTGGCTTAAAAGGTGGACACCTTTTATACTTTGCTAGTGTAGTTATTGGAAATTCTCCTCTCGGATAATTTATATATATGTTTTTCGTTTTTTATTTTTTTACCATGTTTTCTCTGCTGCTTACATACGTAGTGGTCATTATCTGGTGATGTCACTTCCTGTGATGTTATCAAATGCAAATTAAGGGGCCCAGCACTTAATTTGCTGTACTTGGCTCTGCAAATCCTAGGGCTGGCCCTGGGTCCAGGATGCAAAAGAGCACCCACTAATTGGCAGATGCTCTTCGACTCTTGCTTGGCTGGGTGAGGACCACCAGATATGGCGACGAGCCGCCAGTGACTTGACTATTCTTGGGACCTTCCATGAGACACTTGAGAGTTCTACAGACACCAAAATGGTTTCCATGTGAGTAAATGGGTTTAGGAAAGAAAGGAGGCAGGTCCTTTGCACCACTATGAGAAATTCAGATACATCTTTGGATTGAAATCAAAGAGGAGTCCTGTGACAACCCTATCAAAACAACAAGACAACTCACCTGGCAGGTGATCAGTTTCAAGGCTCTTGTGACCATCACTGGCTGACTGAGTTTTTGTGCCAAAGCCGTAACTACATTGCTATCCCAAACTGTCTGAGGCCTTTAACTGCAGCATTAGTTACAACATATATATCATTCAATGCAACAGGACTATGTATCTCACATCCTCAGTGCTGAAAGTGTAGTGCTGAAGACGCGACTGAAGAAGTCCTCTTAAAAGAGCACACAACACGTGCATTAGAAGGAACAGCCTTGGACTGCCATCTTCGCTGTGATGACGCCCGGCATTTTCTTGCTTGACTTCACTCTTTTCGACTTTGGCTGAGGCGTCTGGTCCCTGCATTTTCATCAGGTGCGATGTAATGAGATCTGCGCTAGAAGCAGTGTGGCTCGAGAAAAGTATCAAGGGCCAGCATTGCTTCCGAGCGTGAGCGGGGCTAGAAGGCATCATGCAGGTATCTCACCCGAGCTGTTTCTATCTCATCCTGCTGAAGGAACTATCAGTTTCAGCTCCCCCACACTTCCAACCCTGAGAACTATAAATTGAGAATCCTGCCAGTGGCCGAAGTGAGCGGGAACGGTCAGGAGCGGCATTCCACTACTTTCATTTCTTACTGTTAACAGTTGTACTACTTTTTTCACACTTCTACACCTTAACACGTGATAGCAGTTACAAACTGCTTCAACTCAATTGACTGTCAACGAGCATGGCTGCAACACTTGAAAAATGTGCTGCTGCCTTCCTGCCTACTCTGTCCTCTACCAGGGTCACAGCTCTGATACTTTTTTTGTTACATTTCTACCACTGAATCAGGGCCATCTTAACCACTTTTGAGGCCCTGGGTCCGGACATCTTTGGGGCCCCCTCCACCAAACCAAAGGAATTTAGTGATCAAGAATATCTGGTCGCACCCTCCCCTCTACCCCACTCGTCGTGATCACAACCTTGATATGCTGCCTCGCAGCATGCAAAAGTAAGCATATTTACTCCCTTTAAGTCCTCTTACCCTCTTCATTCTTGCTCTAATCAGAATGATAAACAAGTATCATTTGAAGGATGACTTTAGCAGTCTATGAAGAGGTTACTTCTGTTCTAGTATAGATACAGGACTCTTTCTATCAATAGCATCCAGGAAGGTATGCAACCTGCAGTATTAGTGAAGGAATGTGTGTAAAAGGTGCAAGTAACCCAGAGTAGACAGAGCACTCGCATTAGCCGCCGCACAGAATGGAAAAGTGCACACACATGGATAGAAGAGACCAAGTGGAAGGAAGGAGAAAGCTACACATACCATAGCATGGATAGGGGATACAGATTAGAAGCTACCAGGAAGGTGTCTGTATTCAGACAGACTGAGATTAGAAGTGGGACATGGTTTACAAATAGTGCTGCCATTAGATATCAAAGGAACACATGCCTGTGGTGTGCAATATATCAATGCTCACTATTATAGTGGAAGTAACACTGTAGCCAGCGAAACCATTAGTGAGGATTTTTTGAAGGTCATACCCTGAGACGGATATCACACTCTGAAGGGCTGATAATTTTGAAAGGTTTCGGGACTGGCAATTTTCAGAGGTTAGGCAATACAAGATTAAATGAGATGCCCAGGATCACACATTGGTTAAGGGGTGAACCTGGGATGTTTACCAACTCCGCAATTGCTGCATTTAAATACTTTATTTTCGAATTCTTAGCATGAACTAAAATAATCTCATTTTATCAAACTGGCTTGGAAAGTACACAAATCACATTTCGAAACATGACAATTTTTTAAAACAAAATGTAATAGAAGGGTGTTACGGAAAATGGGAATGATTCTAGCTTTGTTGTTTCCATCATCAAGGGAAGTATATAAGTACCAGCATTCCAAACAATGTAATTTAACAGATTTAATCTGGGTTTGTCTTTTGTATTTTAAAGCTTTACACACTTCAAAAACACTGGCTTGTGAAATTGTCATTTATAAACGTGCAGAAAAACCTTTGACTTATTACAAAAAAGCAAACTGTTTTTTGTGTCAAACGAGCAGACCTTAAAATATTCTTGCCCGAGGCCTAGATCATCTTGTCTGCTCTCTTCTGTCTACCAGCCCTTCCACTCAAATGGCCTATGTAAGAAAAAAGATCAAGTAATAGGCTTAACAATGCCACCAGCATGCAAGAAGGCAAACCTCACAGAAGATAGCACAGAAATGTAAGACATATTAGATGATTTGACCAGGATCACTGTATCATCTGCTGGCAAAGCCAGGATACAAGCATGAACACTTTGGTTCCACAGTCTTGAATTTGGATACATATTCAGCAATTGGACTAACGGTTTATACTCATCGTTGGAGGTGATTACCTAGGTTTTACAACACCCCATCTGAACAAACACATTTCTAGACCTTCATCATATAACGACATTTCAGTTTGTATAGCAACCCCTATCTGGTGCAGGTGCGTTGCTGATAATAGCACCGGTTGTGCTGCAACAGCGCGTACATATGCAGGCAGGTTATAAACTTAATCCGTAGGAAAGACTCAGCCAGCCTTGCTGTAATGTGCTATTCTAATCTTGCACATAGACACATGCCTCTTCATTTCTGAACCATCAATATGCATTTCAGCTTTGGCTAATGCACATGATCAACATATTTCCACAGGGAGGAAAGAATGCCACAGGAGTTGTGCGGTAGTGAGCACACTGACTCAGTGCACACAGAAGGCATTAGATGATGAATTGATCAAGGCAGCATGTTCTCATCAACAACCAACAGGCAATAGGTTCAGAGCCTCAGCAGAATGCCATAAAATATCGGACATATGCTGTTTAAGTCAAACAATGGAATCTTCCTTCTTTAGATGCCGGTCTGATAGCACAGTGAGTAGTGCAGGGCCTGCTGACACGGGTTCGAATCCCGGCAGGACCAAACTCATCCTTCCATGGTCAGAGCACCACACACCGTGGGTAATAATAAGCAGCGCTCAGATGCCTCAGGGTTCGTAGCGCTATAGAAATGCTAAATTATTATTGTTTACATCAGGCAGCCTTGTGGGCCCCCTCCAAGTTGGGGGCCCAGGGAAAGTGCCCCTTTTGCCCTCCCATAAAACCGTCTCTGAACTCGAGCCCTGCCGCTGACAAACCAATGACATAGCACTGTGATGTTCCCCATCCTCCACAAGTCTCCCCTCATGCTAATAAGAGATGTCAGTAGACCCGGCTGGTTTGGTATGGAGTGTGGCACGTTCTTTGTTAAACACTACACCATTGTCCCTGCTGTTCTGGAGAATGGTGCAGACTTATTTCATGTGCTTGTGTGCTAATTGATTTAAGAAGTAAAAGGTGAGTCAGGATGCCCGCCTGACATCGAACCCTTTGCACCGGTGATTCTGACACTGTTAAATGGGCCCTTGCTTGCTAGCTACAAGGCAACCGGGGGGAGCCAGCTCCCTTCACATCGGAAACCAAATATCGCCTGTAGGCCAAAGGCGTTCTGTCTCAGCCGAGCTCCATTCATTGTGACCACAGGCCAAGAGGCAAAACGCCCTCCACGCTCTGTCAGCAGCATGGTTTCGCCTGAGCGGAAATGGCGTCACAGTGCGTTCCGCTCTTGTTGGAACCTGTAAAATGACCGGGATATGGACATTGCATGGCCGTGATGAACTGTTTCCGTGTGAGGAACTGTCATGATGAACTGTCATAACACGAAATATTGGCAATATCAATAATTCAGACACAGCACACATGATCCAGTCTTGGGGATGGCACTCTAAAAGCAATTCATCTATTTTGAAAGCCTGCAGTTTGCGGGGGTTTTTTTCTAATCGCTTTATTGTACAAAGCATGTTACTGTTTTATAGCACTTGCACAAGCTAAGATCATCATTTCTTCACACATTGCATCCCTCTGTCTACTGGGATGCCATAGTGCAATTTCGAAGGTGCTGGATTTATTTTCTTTCATTCAGTAGACGGCTTTACACATTCTATTGAGTGAAACAAAACAAATCCACCATCTATGGTATAGCACAATGCAATGGTACACTGGTGATTCTCGGGCACTGTGCCGGCTCGAATCCTCACACGGAAGTGAAAAAAAGTGGATATCCGGGCTGTCTCAGGTAGTGTGAGCCCCGGCTGGAATTAGTTTTTAGGAGACTGCCGGGGCTCAGCCCCAGCTAGCCCAAGTCCACTTAAAGCCCTGCTGTTACTTACATATAAAAGCATTCATTAAGAGAAAAAATACAGTAATTAAAAATTAACATTTACTTTATTACATTTATAATGCGCACAATGAGCCCATAGGCGTTATGGCGCGGACAAAACAAAACAACATAAAACATAAACAGTGCAAAAATGAAGAGAAAATTCAACACCGGGAATACAGTAATCAACTGTAAACATGACAGCAATGATTCCCTAGAAGCAGCTATCAGCCAATTAATCATCATCACAATTGAAGGAGTAGTAGAGAGCACAAAGGAGAGTTCCTGAAAAGGATAAAACATTTTAAAGAATTAAATGCCAGTATGATGCACCTTTGGGCAGATAATTACACCTTCTGAGAAAGACAGGTGGGGTACTAGCCCCACATCCCACTATGATAGAATCAGAGATAGGTTGAGAGCACCAATCGCTCATATCTATCTTACGAATGATCGTCAAGTCAAACCGTATGACCACCCCTTGCCCTGTTCTCTCACGCAACCAGGCAAGAACCTTGCTGCACAAGGCTTCTTTCGACTCTTTAACTTCAATTTTCGGAATGTTGGTAATGATGAAATGTCTCTGATCCATAATAAAGTCATATGTGTTTGCATCCTTTAGTGCTGGCATTTGTGACTTTTTTATTTGACAGTTCCGTGAGAGAGTCCGCTTCAGTTTAGTGTTCAGTGTTGTAGGCTGTTTAACCTCTTTATGGTCATGATTAGACTTTAATGGCAATGACGATGGGGAGGTTTCCTGTATTCCAACTACTTGAGGGATGAAAACATTTTCCTCATAAATCAGGCCAACCCCAGAGGGCATCAGAGATTCCTTACTGCAAGAGTCAGTTTGAGTGGCCTGGTCTATCAATTCCCTTTGAATAAGGGCTTGACAGGCCATATTCACTCTGGATGCCTGTAATGGTACGCCAGTCCTAAAAGGCGCATGCGTCTGGGAGGCAGTGTTCAATTTAGGTGGTCGTAGGCTCCGTGCCCAATCATTCAAGGCATCGGCCAACAAACCAAGGTCAAATGGATCCCTGCATAAAAGTAATTCTTTGCCAATGTTAGTCATAAGCTCAGGCCACTGGGGTGAACCGGCGGACTCAGACCCCAACTGGGGTTTTACACTTTGTAATTGGAGGGTGAGTTGTTTCCTGGCTACTTGAATGACTACAACAACCAGAATTCCCTGAGGCCATCACTGGTAGTAACCATCAACACCTGAACAAACACCTGAACAGACTGCCTCCCTGATGATTGCAAGAGGCAAGAAAGCGCGCTAGGAGGAGAACATCAACTGGACTGTGGAAAGGTACATCTAGCTGGGACCCAGAGTGCGCCCCTCCCACCCCTCTCTGTCAAATATATATATATATATATTAGCTGGGGTACCCAGCTTTGCCTGTGTCCTGATCGAGTGGTATCTCATGTGCCGTGGAGGATGTTGCTCTTGTCCTCTTGCTGGAAAGTCTTGCTTCAGTTTGATCTGGTGTCTCCTGTGCCCTGGAGGATGTTCCTCTTGTCCTCATGTCAGCAAGTCTTGCTGCAATTTGCTCTGGCATCTCATTTGCCCTGGAGAAAGCTGCCCTTGTCCTCTGGTCCTACTTTAGTGAATCGGGGTGACCATCAGTAAATGAGGGTCTCTACGGAGTACATTTGTTGCATCCAAACTTAGACTACAATGTTGCCCCAGACAAATGAGGAATCCATGCAAAATTTGGTAGCAGTGGGTTCAACAGTGTGGATTTGTACAGCTGGACAAACATCCACACACACATACATGCATTCAGCTTTATATATAGAGATAAATCAGAGATTGTGGGCCTCATCACGATTGTTGGGTAATAGCGTTACCACCACCCGGTTCGGACGCTATTAACGCTGGATCAAGGATTGGGCGGTAAAGGGTATTCCCTATTCCCCATTGGGTCATTTGGACGCAATGGGCCATTTTCGGCGCAATTAGCCCGTGCTAATAGCGCTGCGCTAATTCTGCCCGAAAATTGGCGTTAAGTTGGTGCATTTACCCCCAGCTTAGAGCTGGGGGTAAATGCTGCCAGACTGTCTGATTGGACGGGCCCTTAAATGCGACGGTAATAGCGTTACTGATGCAATTAAGGGCTACCGCCCAGCTCACGATGAGGCCCTGTTTGTTTTAGTGTAAATGATGATTCACAGATAACACTAATAGGCATGTTCTAAAATGATGTGTGTCAAATAGTATCTTGTTTAATTGCATGCACAGTTGAAAGATTTGTATTTATGAATATATTTTGTTGATATTTCTGTCAGTGACTCATCTAGTGCCATTAGTTTATTATTCCAGCCAATGTCTAGTCTGGCCACAAGACAAAAAGATCCAATTGAACATTTCAAACCGAGGTCAAGCCCCGACCTGCCCTGACCTGACCCTCCCCAAATTCTTCCTCCCGCTCCCATCTGTCCCGCCATTTCACTGCCTCCTTTTTGAATGCACCCCGAGTATCACTAGTTCCTGTTTTCCACTTCCACCACTGTCAATGACTGAGCGAGCAGTCCAGCGGTCCACCTTGCAGAATGCTTGTACCCGTTCACCATATTTATTCATTCACTCCAGTTCCACTTGCGTCCCCAGCCCCGCTCGCGGTCGGCCAGTCTAGTGTTTCATTCTCTAAACATGCTTCTCCGGTGCCAGGCTTTAGGGGCAGGCAGTGGTCTTAGCTAGCCTAGCTAGGTCCAGATTGAGTTTGAGAAACCTGGGAGCAGAGAGACCCTCTGGAATTCGGCATAAACTCGAATGTTGAAGCAGACATTGCTTGGGGCGAAAGCGTAATTCCACAAAGAGGGCTCACTTGGTACCAAGAAGTTTGCAATTCAATTTTGATGTCCTCTTTGAAGGGAAGGCTCCCTGTAGACACTAGGGCCCTGATTCACAGAAGCGTTTGATAATGGTACAATCCCATTGGAAAATGCTCTGTGAATCATTCCTGAAGAGACTTTGCACTTGGGTACATTGTATGTTGGAAGCCCTGCTGCAGGTTGATTTTCGGCTCGTGGTCCAGAGTCTCCAAGTCCATCACTTAAGATCCAAATTAACATCACGTTTTCTGAGTATCCACACAAAACATATTTGAATACTATTACTCTAAACTGGAATTACTTTCATATTCTCGGGGGATTCCTGAAAACCTTCTGTGCTCCCCTAGGATCGGTTTTGGAGACGCCTAACGCTAGCCAGTCTTCAAATTGGGGCTGTACTTTGAGTCTGTTTATTGGATCACTTCAGGCTTGGCGATATTGAAATGGAGGTGTGCTACGGACAGCCATGTTTAGATGGTGTCCAGGCAGTTTTTGAGGTGACGAATTTCCTCAGCTGACGCCACGTTGAGGTAGAGCTGTGTGTCATTGTTGCACTGCTGTTCTGCCCTGAACAGTATCTGCCCTGGAGATGCCGCGAATACGTAAAGTGCTGGGTACCACATGGCATCAGACGCGCGCAGCAATCAAGGTGCGTCCTGTTTAGGAGATCGCATGAATGAGAGGGGCTAAAAGATGCCAAGAAACAGTCCAATGGGACCAGCGATGGGAAAGTCACATGACAAGGAGCCACCGGATCCAGAAAGAGCAAGCCACATGGCAGGGGAAGAACAGGCAACAGTGCCATGTGACTTATGAAGTCCTATGATGGCGTGAGAGGCAAAGCAGAGCCAGAGGTGTAGCAGGTCAACTGGGGTCTGCAACCTGTGGCTCGCCTGATGTTCTAGAATACAACTCCCATGATTCCTCAGAATTGACTATGCTGGTTAGAACTGTTGGTATTTGTAGTCTAAGCCTCTGGAGAGCCAAAGGTAACAGACCCCTGCAGTAGGGTCTATAGTGAAGAAAGTGGTGTAGGCAAGAACCTGGGATGGGTAGGGGCCTGGCTATGCTAGTGTGACGTCAATACCCATCTTACATACACATTGGTGTGTAGTTCCCCTTTGATACATATTCCAATGACTTGATGGTGAGCGCGTCTTCTTTCCACTGGCTGTTATAGGGGCTGAGTTCTGCGCCTCTTCCCCATTGCTTGCTTTGCTCTCCCCATTAAACGCTGTAATGGTGCATACACACTGTACAGGCGCGTGACGCGCATCGCACAACCTGCAGCATGCTCTCTGTGTTGGTGACGTGTTGTTGCGTGAGCCGAACAGCCTGTGCTCTGCATGCTACTGCTTGTCCTTACAGCTGTAATGCCTTCTGTGCTGAACCACACGCACACCTCCACCACGTGATACTCGTATTTCTATGCGCTCAAACTATCTTTCCAAAACTGGATCCAGGACTCCACGTGGGTCCTTCAGAACTCGACACAATGTCGAGGGTGTTTGCATAGTGTGGGTTGGTATGGTTTCCTTGCACGATATCCTCGGCAGTCGCTGGACTGGCTACACGGGCTCCACGAGCTGAAGGTTTATGGTGTAGGCCGGAGGAGGCCCCTCAACTGGATTCGCAAGCTTGTCACTGTCCCTCAATTGCCCTTAGCTAAACTGTGAGGCGAGCAGTGTGTGCAGCATACCTGCCTAACCTCAGGATTTTTCCCAGAGACTCGGGAATTTTAGCCGTTTCTCCGGGTCTGCGGAAAAGACCCTGGAATCTCAGGAATGTTTATGGTGGAAAGCTTTCAATGATTCCTTTTTAATTTTTTTTTTTAATGCTTGCAGGACTTTGCCACCGCGGCTCCCTGCCCAAGTGTGGCTTTGTCTCTACAGCAATGACTGTAACGCTTCCATCACAAAAAGAATGCAGGAGAAGCAAAATAACGCGTGTTTATTTTGCTTCACCTTTCATTCTTTTTTGCCGACTTTCAATGTGAACGCGCGTTTCTTTTGCTTTCGTTCTTTTTGCCCAGGTTAGGGTGGACTCAGCCCCATTGAAGCACAGCCATCAGGTTTGCAGGCTGGACAACTCACCACTGCACTACATAACCTGATGAAAAACACCTAAGGTGAAATGTCCAATTTCGGTACTGCAAAATTCAGGGAAAACCTTTGTATTGGCTCTTGGAGTTTACATGTGCACATTTTAACGTGTTGATTTTATGGAAGGCGAATGCCTTTTGTCCTATGCTATGTGGGTGGTTGTGAAAAGGCAATTCAATGAAATGTGCATATTTCAATTTGAACTGCAAATTTCTGACGTCCCAGCACATTACACAGAGTTTACCTTTTTGACATGTGGGTGGAGTCATACGAAAATGAGTGGCGTTTTGTGTGACTGTGGGCGGGGCATAAATGTCAG
The DNA here is from genome assembly GCF_040938575.1 of Ambystoma mexicanum. NCBI lineage: Eukaryota > Metazoa > Chordata > Amphibia > Caudata > Ambystomatidae > Ambystoma > Ambystoma mexicanum. The sequence goes on along the minus strand of NC_090923.1, from coordinate 975,188,504 downwards.
GAATTTTGTCTTTCAAATGTAGGCAGGTTTGGTGTGCAGTGGCAGGGGTGGTGCGCAGTGCACGCTAGCATTTAGTTTCACTTGACCTCCCACGCGTGGGAGCAGTACCCATTTAGAAGGGTCTAGCCAGTGGGGTGAGAAATCGAAGGGGGGGGGCTGGAACGAGGGTGTGTGGTTTGAGTGATGGGCGTGGCCTAAAGAGTGCTCTGCATGTCGGTGCAAGGTGTGTAACCAAATCAATTAAACACATGTTAATACTCACCAGCACCAATCTGCACACGTTCATAATTAACACAATAGCATAAGTTCTATGCTATTTTGAAACATCACAAAACAAACAAGTTAAAGCCCACATCTATCTTGCGCAATAAGAGAGATAGATTTGGGCACCAACTCATGTGTTTTTCTATCTCTTTTGTGTTGCTAGACTCCCTTCACGCACAGGGTATCTATCCCCAGTGGTCGAAGTGTAAAAAGAATACAAAATAAAGTGGAACTCGCTGAAAGAATATGCATTTAAATGACCACCATGTGTCATTGTCTCCCACAGTATGCAGTTTTATGCAGCTTCAAGGGGAGGCTGCATAAAAGTTCATGCTGTGGGGTACACTGGCACACTAAAGGTGGTCATTTAAATGCAAACACCCACCACTCGCACACAAACAGCAAGAAAATACACTTTATTTCTTTTCTCGTGCTGGGGAATCGAACCCGAGCCCTGCCCGAGACCAACCGGTAGTACATCGCACTGTGCAATTCGATACATGCTGGACTTACTTTGTTTCATTCAACAGACTGCTTGACACTTTATGTGTTAAGCAGTCTATTGAAGGACACAAAAGCAGTTCAGCACCCACGGAATAGCACAGCACTGTGCTATTTGGTAGCTGCTGGACTTCTTTTGTTTAATTGAATACGCTGCTTGCCAATGGCTTTATTGGCAAGCACTTTATTCAATGAAACAAAAGAAGTCCAGCACCTACCAAATAGCACAGTGCAGTGTGACACTGGTTTGTCATCGGCAGCGCAGTGGGAAATGTAAAAATGAAACAAATTAAAAGTGTATTTCCTTGCCGTTGGGGTGGTGGGAGCAGAGCCCGGCAGGGCCCCGGCTTGATTGAAGTTTTGGGAGACTGCACTTAAAGCCCTGAGTCTAGCCTGAGTGCATGTGTGAGGGTAAGACTTACCTAAGACTGTATTTATCTGCGGTCATTGAGTGGGATGAGAAATCCCCAAGAAGCACTCCACACAAGATTCTGCATAGTTGTTCTATGCTTTCAAGCCATGCGTGTGTACTACTAAGGCCCCCTACAAAATATATGTAAGATGGTTAAATTTAAGCAACATTGCACAGGGTGTATGTGTTATGGAAGTAGAACTGCACTGGTGGCTGTCTATAGGTCTTTCAGTGCTATGAAAGGGTAATTGCACAGAGTGGATTGTTTCAGAAGTGCACTATGCAGAGTATTTTGTGTGTGGGGCAACAATGAAACTACGCCGGCTGAATGTGTTTAGGAGTGTAAGTGTACAGCTCTATGTAGGCGATAGGGATATTAATGCAAAGCAATGTGCAGTGGCGTACCTGGCAGGGGGCAGTGGGAGCGTACCCCAGTGGCTCTTTTAGAGCATGACCAGGACATTTGGCAGTGGTACACCTCTCCCATTCGGCACCCTCATAGGGTGCTGAAAGGGACAGGTGTCCCGCTGGCAGGACGATGAGTGTGACAAGCACAGTGTCCTGCTCAGCACCATCATTGTCCTGGCCCAGAGCATTACAATGGGCGCCATTTGACATTGATGGGAGGGAGGGGGCATTATTAGCAGGGACTTTGACCCTCACGGAATCTGAATGGGGGGATCAGAAGTGTGAAAGGTGCATAATGCTGCATGCTGAATGAACTAATTACTATGGCTTTAAAACCCAAGGGGGATTTGCTAGGCTTACATTACTCTGCATGATGATATTGTGACTTTGCATGCAGGATGGGGAGAATTCAACTAAAGCCATACTCTTATTGGTCAACATATTTCTATGAGAATGTATATAGTGTATAGTTACTTTATTATGAAAGGCTAGTTTATTATGTAACGTGGTTTGCTTTCAAGGCTTGCTATAAATGAAGTATTATTTAAGCAAATGAAATCCAAAGCAAAACTTTAATAAATATCTGTATCAACTAAACCTGGGAAGATGTGTTTAGTTGTTTAAATAGTCCACATACCGGTTTCACCATTTAACCAAAGTGTGTGTTCCTGGGCAAATCATTTAATCACACTGTGTTTTATCTGCAGCTCTGCAAGTGATTCACTTCATAACTTATTGTAGTGGCTGCCTCGGGCTCCGCCCCGTGCCATTCTAGAGTGGAAAAGGGAATCTAGAATTGGAGTTGAGATGTGGTTGGTCAAGCGGTCGTTGGCTGTGCTTGTTGTTTGCTGCAGGGTTTCTGTCAATAAACTGAACTACCTGCAATTTGTCTCTGCCCCGTTACTTCATTTTAACGACAATGGATTGTGGATCCCCGAACCGACACAGGAGGTGACTGGAGTGCTGACAAAGCTGCTTTGATTGTGGAGGAACAACAGGTGAGCAGCGAGTTACCCGTGCTGCCAGCGGGTCATGTGTGTAACTGAAGAGTGTCTGCAGAAACCGTCTGCAGTGGCGGCTGTCACTGCTGCCAAATTTTAGGCCAGGTACAAGAGTGAACGAGGCTCTAAGAACTCGCCGGTTAGAGCAAAGCACCCGCGAGCATCAGAAAACGTGGCACCCATCTTGATTGCTAGGGCAACCAGCAGTAACAACAATGCTAAAGCTGGGGCAAATTATTTTCCATAACACTCACATATTACACCTTTTGTTTCTGATGTGCCTTTATGTGAAATCCATGAGAAAAACTATCCAAGAGGTAAAAGTTCAAAGACAACCATGGACTCCAACTCCCATAACCACCCAGGTACTGAGATGAGGAGGAAAAAAAGGGGAGTTTGTGCAAAATGACAGAAACACAAAGTACAACATGCAGGCTAGTTGTTTTTCCAAGCCTTCAGTTCATGGGGCATTTCAAGATGGCAACTGCACTGTTAAGTCGAGCAGTACAGGAGGAGACGTTGCCACCCATGCTGAGGCTCACGAACACGAGGCACACAGACAGAGCAGGAAAAAAACTGAGAAGGCCACTGGGACAGGAAGAGGAACACCCCAGGCGAGCAAAAAGGTTTGTGGAAACGCTGGGAGCCACACAGGAGCTCCTGGAGGTTGGACTGCTCAATGTGACAGCGTTGTCCAGCTCTGGCCAAGAAGGAAAACTGGCATATGAGCGCAGAGCTGCACAGGATGCTGGAACAACGCCCGGACTATCCAAACTAGAAAGGGGTGAAGGAACCACACCGCAGAGGCACAAGCAGCATCGGAGGCGTTGGAAGGAACTCAGTGAGTCTGCCCAAAGCAGCTGGGGACCATGGGGCATTATGATAAGCGCGCCAACAAGTGTTTGAATGGTATAAGATTATTGATGCAGAAAATCCAAGGTTTGTTTAAATGCAGTTAAGGCAAAGTACAAATTTGGCACCCAATCAGAAGAATGTTTGAATGAAGACAAGGCAAAGTACAAAGGCAAAGTTGTTTGAATGCAGAAAAGACCAAGCACAAATTCAACACCCAATAAGAAGAATGTTTGAATGCAGACAAGCAAAGTATGATGGCAAACCCAAATCAAGTATATGCATGAGATGCCAATGTGGGGAGACGTTTAAGTAAATGTTACCATGGACAGATATACCAAGCACCTTACGATATATGCTTGTGCAGTATAACCAAAGAATTGTGATAATCAAAGAACTGTGAAATGTATAAGAAGTCCTGACAGGTGAGTAGACCAGGCAGCTGAAATTGTATCAAGATTCCTGGCAGGGGAGTATACCAGGTGATCTGCAAAGTCAAAAGAGATTCTACAGAAAGACTATTACAGAACTTTTTGCTTTAACAAGAACTCTGTGAGTCCAGTGAAAACACAAAGAAACTGTTAGCTACAGAGACCATTTTGCCATCTTGTTTAAGAATACAGGGGAAGGGGACCATCCTCTGGATCCAAAGGATTTTACCCTGGACAACAGGAGTAATTCTTATACTTTTGGTTTTGAACACTTTTGCCAACATCAAGTAAAAGACATTTACTTGCACCCCTTTGTTGTTTTCTTTTAGTGTGATGGCCATAATAAGAGGTTTAGGACACAAGGACGGCTTTTCAGTTACTGACATCCTGACACTGACAGATTCTTAGTTTTTAGTTTCTATGTAGTGACGTTCCTCTTTAGAATAGGGATAGAGAAGTATTGTCCCAACTCCTTTTTTTTTAATAAAATGTCTTATCTTGAGAATATAACAACTTTATGTCCGACTTTCATTTCTCATCCCGCTAACCAGGTGCTAACACCATGCGTCAGCTGCTGCCATCTGATGGCCAAGTAGTATGTTTATGAAAGTGCCTGAAAAATGCCTAGCCCATGCCCACGCAAAAGCCAAAACGTTTGGCTTTGCCAATACTTTTTTTAGTGTTGTTATGATTTCTAATGCTTTGTGATGACTTTCGTGCCTTTTTTATACCTTGCTGAGCTTGAGGCGGGCAGTACCCCCGAATGCCACAGGCCCGCCACGGGCTCCACCATGGCTGTCCTGTGCAAATTGTTTTTTAAGAATTGCCATTTCTTTCCATTTTACCTGAGCCGAGCGGGCAAAATGAAAAGAAATGCCCATTTTTTTTTTCTCATGTTAGACCATTTCATTGCATTTTGCCTGTGCTGTGCGGGCAAAATGGAAAGAAATGCCTATATATGCAAAATAAAAATGCGACCCGGATGGCGGCTGGGATGCCAAGAGGGCACAAGGGCTGCATTTCTTTTTTTCAAAATTGACTATTTCTTTCCATTTTGCCCGCGCGGCACAGTCAAAATGGAAGGAAATGTCCATTTTTTTTTCTCCTTCATATTTGCCCATTTCTTTCCATTTTGCCTGCGCCTTGGGCAAAATAGAAAGAAATGCCAATTTTTTTCTCCTTCACATTTGCCCATTTCTTTCCATTTTGCCTGTGCCGCGGACAAAATGGAAATGCCATATATGAAAAAAATAAACGCAGCCCTGATGGTGGCTCGCCAGGGCCGTATTCATTTTTTTCCTTTTTCTGGGGGAACCAGGTATTTCATGGGCTCGGCCCGAGGTGGGCTCCAAGAGCCAGGCCTGACCCACAGGCTCGGCCCTGGCTCGGCCCTACTCATGAAATCCCTGGCTTCCCCACCTCTATGATGTGCTATGTTTAATTTGCCATATGTGGTTTGGGATCCTCTGTGGCCCTCACCAACCGCCTACCTTGGTCTCTGACTGCTCTGTACACTAACATGCTGAAATTCTACGTTTCAAACACACAATTCTGATACTATCTACGTCGCCCACACATACCAATTGAACACCCCTACCAACAGAATTCAAATAACAGAACACCCAGGGACGTCATTTAGGGATCGCCAGGGATCGCAACTGCGACCCCTGAGGTCTCCCTTGCTACCCCTGTGGTCTCTCTTGCTACCCCAGGAAAAAAAACAAAAAAACACTTTTTTTTAAAATGCAAACTCCTGTGGCCAGCGCCATGTGGCTCTTTGTTTCTGGAATGGCTGAATTTCTTGTTCGGGCCTCTTTAAAAAAACGGGGTTCCACAACTCTAACACTTTCAGCAGTGACTGAAATAAGAAAGAACAGGAACTACAAATAATTTGTCTTTCTGGAATTCTATACAATAATTGCTAGACTCATTAAAGGTTGATTTCAGGTACACTTCAGGGGTGAGTCACTGATTTAGCCTGTTCTTAAACTCTTCAACTCAGCCTTTCATCCTTCTGAGGTCGATAATTGACTACGAACACAGGTTGGGTGATATTGTATGCATATTTGTTCTATATAAAGCACTTAGGCGTAAGTGCTATACAATAAGACATCATTATCCTTTGGCCATGGATGTCTGCTTGCATTCACAGTAATTTGGTAATATGGGCCTATGCACACTGATCTAAACGATACATCTGGCGATCCATTCTTGTATGAAATGTATATCACATTATAGTGATATCGTAACCATATTTTTCATGGTGTACTTAGGAACAATGCTATGTGATGCTACTTCCTGTTTTGTCAAGGGGTGAAAGGTCATGTTCCATCACTTTCCGTGATATCACTTAGGGGTGAGATCAAATGACATCACTTCCTGTGACATCATCAGAGGTCAAGGGTTGTATGATGTCACTTCCGCTACCCCTGGCATTTTGGTGAAATGACGTCCCTGATAACGCTACAAATCTACAAATTACTTACATATCACAGCTCTGGACAATGCATCCTAAGACATGGGGAGGAGGCTCCCTTTCGGACATTCCCCTATGCTCTCCAGGGCTTCGGAGCAGGTGTGAATCCCAGTAACAAAACAATACATAACATCTGAGATCTCCAGAACTAGGTACGTGCCATTCCTCCCGAACTGGACACAGCTCTGTGTCAGGGTTTTCGAAGTGGACACAAATATGTATCCCTCCTGGTCTGTACACAAACATGTGCAACATTATTTACTCACTAATAGCTGTAGCTCGGGCCTTGAGAAAGTGGCCTTTGGAGCACGTAACACTTTTTAACATCAGAAACTGGTCAGGGTTTTCTTTTTTCCATGAGGCAATGATCCTTAGTTACTACAGAGCGGATGTGAATGTACTCTGGGTAAACATGGATTTGAGACGCCACCATGTAAAGTGTGCGCTGTACGAGTTGACACAGTATTCTTTGAAAAGAGGAGTCTTGAAGGTATCGCACAAAAATTATGAAAAAAACTAAAACAAATCCACGTTTACTGCAGATTCGGCAGCAACGGAAATGTCGAATCCCATTGTACCGAACAAGGGTAGCCGGGGTTGTGCGGGATGATGGGTTCAGAGGTTCCAGGGGTGTCCCCCACAGTCACAAAGCAGGGATTGGGGCAGGTACTCATAAATGTGCGATCTATGTGATCACTGCGCAACTCCATTTTCAAATGTGGAATTTCTGTTTGCCGTATTTTGGGCCGCGCAGTGATCACATAGATCCGTCATGACTTTGTGGCAGAATCATCTGTGGTTCTGCACGCGGTCTGGACAGCCGGGCTTAGGGCAGTAGGGCAATTCACACAGGAAGCCAGTGTGGGCTGGAATCCTGGTCCTATCGGGGACAATTTGCTGAGTTGGTGTACTATAAATCTGGTATTTGCCACTAATGTTAATGAGCCAGTGTGGTTTAAAAAGTACCATCTGCTGCAAGTGCTCCCAAAATGTACCCCAAGTAGTACCAAAGGACTGAAACGTGTGCTCCCCTTTCTCCTGTTGTCCGGTCATATTCTTGTACCGGTCCGAACCTGGATAGGACTTTTACGGAGTCCAGTGGATTGGGATCGCTTTGGTGGACGGTGGTAGACTAGGGCAAACACTGCCTTTCCTATGGTTTTTGCTTAGAAAAAGAACTAGGAACTACGACACCATGACCCTGCCCCATGCCACGACATAATGTGAACACAGTAAAACAGCTGCTGCCCCTGTGGCTTAACATATTCTAGCGCCACATGTATAGGCCACATATGTAGCACACATAGACTACTCAATACATTGGGCCTCATTCCGAGTAGGGCGGTACAGGATACCGGGCACCGGTAAGGAGACCGGTGCCGGTAATCCCTCACCACCCTACTACGAGTTCCCTTAGCGGGTCCCTCCTTTAACGCCTGGTCTTACCAGGCAGTATGGACGGGGCTCGTTAAGGGACTTCAGAGCTAATAACGGTACCGCAATTTGCGGTACCGTTATTAGCGCCTTCTCCATTCCCATTGAGCCCTTTTGGGGCTCAAATGGGAATGGGGAATGGCTTTTTCAATGGGGACTGCAAAGGTCGGACTACGTTATTGGCGCCATGACTACCTCCAATCTCGGAATGAGGCCCATTGTCTTTTGGCCCGTCAAGCAACTCTGTAACTCAATGGTACTCGTTTCATTGACCATGGAAAGGTGAGACGCTGTTGGCTCCCCTTGTTTGTGCAGGCCTTCTCATCTCTACATTAGGCCCTCACACCACTGATCCCGTTCGACCACTTAGAAGGGGAGAAAGGAAGTCCTGAGCTCACTCTCCAGTCACGTGAGGAGGTTTGGCAAATCATAATGGGAGAGGAAGCTTACTGGCTTGCAGGGTAATAGAGCAATGCCTGAAGTGGCAGCCCAAACGCCACTGATGGACACTTTTCTGGGACACTTGAAGTGCTGAGGGCATGGTCCAGCTGGTAGTGTCAACCAATATCAGTCACACTTTGCATTATACTTCCAAAGTTTACGCACGTTTGATTCGAGAATGTGTCCCTTTTTACTACTCATTTTGTTGTACAAGTAATGCCTTTATATCCAAGTTGTGAGACCGTTTTTTTGTAGTTGTCCTGAACTCGTTTTTTGCCCGAGGTTCTTGTTATCTGTCATGACATACATGTTTTTGGACCAATCACAGCAGATGTGGAGGGGGAGAATGCTCCCCGGCAGGTGAAAGACAAAGAGTGAATGAATTAGAACACTTTCATCGCAGGGTCCACATGGGAACATTATATGGTCATATGATCATATTTGACCAATCAACAGCGGAACATTACAACAACCTTTAAACATGCTGTGTGTATTTTGTATTGGGTACCAGAGCCATTTGAGATAACAGTTTATGAATAAATCCATAGATTAAAATGGGACGCATTCTGCAGACACGTGGCGGAAGGGAGTGAACAGGACTTTGGACCATGTGGAGCAGAGTCTCCCTCACCATTGGATGGCATTGACTCTGACCATCGATGTACTTTGGCCAAGCGTTATGGCCGCTAGGCCACGACGCTGCTGCTCTGCCAGGCACTGCCGACCTTCAACCCCGCTCTTATCTGCCTCGATAAGCAGAATGTGCACAAACAGGAGCCAACTGGCGTCGGCCAAGGTGAGGCAGAGCAGCGACGAAGCCCTGCGCATCAGCACCTCTGAGGAGAAAGGGCGGGCGCGCAGCACCTCTGAGGAGAAAGGGCGGGCGCGCGAGCTGACTGCAGGAGTACAAGGGTTGCGCCACATTCCAGGCGAGTCACCTGCCCTGTGCTTGGGGATTCTCCTGACTCAGTGTTAGCAACCAGTCTCAGCAGGGAGCTGACAGAGCAGCACCCTACAGCCTGCGCAGGCGAATAGAGAGAGAGGAGATTTGAGGAAGTGAGTCCGGCCTCCCCAGCAGTCCAACAGGAAGTGCCAGGCGACAAAAAGGAAGAGCAGAAACTGCCGAGGCCAAATGAGAAAAGGAGCAGGCTTCCACTCGTATCTCCCATCCCTCACTGTTTACAAACTCAGCTTCGAAGAGGCTCCCTCTGAGATGCCGACCAGCCGCAGCCCCAAGAAGACCAAGCGGTCCTACTCGCTCAGGACCCCACGGGCTCCAAGGTCGCCTGCTTTCCTGGACACCTATGACCGCCTGGAGGAGATCGACTACCACGATGCCTCTCAGAGCGGGAACCCCTCAGGAGACAGCGAGGCCTCTCGTTTCAGCTTCTCTGGGCACCTCGGGGACCCTAATGCCAAGAGCCCCTTGATCGTTGAAGAACCCAAAGAGGTCCGAAGCAAAAGGAAGAGGAGGGCCAGGAGCCTGCGGGTCACTAAAACGGAATCCCGGGCCTTCCTGGTGGAGCACACCATCTACAACGACCTTGATGCCCTTTCCAAAGAAGAGGCCCACACGACGGCAGAAGAGGAGCCAGTCCCCAGTGATCCGGCTCAGGTGACCTGCTGCCTGGGAATGGACGACGGCCAACAGCTTATCGAGGGTTGCCAGGAGTCCAGGGAAGCCAACACGGAGAGAGAGAAGCAGAAAAGCAACAAGATGAAACAGTACAAGAAGGTAAGGTGCCAGCACCCAGGGGGAACCCATCCCCAAGCATCTGTCATAGTAAGCCAGAGCTAAATGGGCAGCTCTTGCATCACCCATAGCACAAGGTATAAAAGCATGGGAAATAATGGGTGTCTCCACGCCTGGTGTTCGATACCCCCTACCAGCGTAACCACCAATTATGCATAAATGTCCCATTTACATCCACTCTATTCAGGTGTATGTTGTGGAAACATCTTAAAAACATGGAATGGAACGGGCTCTTCAGGACCGACTTGGAAACCCGTGAGATGACTTCTTGTAAAGCCCAGATGAATGTCGCTCACGGCGCGTGTTTAGTTAAAGCCAATGTGAAATTACCTCTCTTGCACCACAGGAAATGCCACTCGCGCAGCCTGTTGCCTTGTACCCAGTGTGAGATGACATCTCTTACACCGTAAGAGATCTCACTCACAATATCTGTTTACTTATAACCAATGTGGGGTTCCATATTTTCCACTATATCACACACCACTCATAAGATCTAATAACAGGCCACTAGTATGAAAGGATCTCTCTTACACCACTGCACCATTCACCATTTACCGCCACTGTGGCATAACATACCATCTCGTGAATCCATTAGAATTGTCCTCATAGCATGTTCTAACTCAGAACTAGTGTGAGAGGACCAGAAAGGACATCACGCTCAGCACATGCTAACTCATCACGCTGGATGGGATGCCGCGCCTTACAGCATTAGAAATATCACGGAGAGTACCCATTAGCTTATAACCAATGTGAAATCTCATGACTTGCAGTGGCTGGTTGCTGGTAACTTGCGTGAGACATCTCTCCCAACCTGCAAGATCACTCACAATGCCCATGTACAGTTATTTCAATCTGAGATTACTCAAATGTTTCCATTATACGGCCCTCCGAATTATCTGGACTACAACTCCCAGGGTCCTCCACTACTGACATTGCTGGTTATGACTGATGGGAGTAGAAGTCCAAAACATCTTCAGGGCTGCATAACGAGTAGCCCCTAGGGCCTCCTCTTCAGCTCGATGGGTGTAAACATGTCCCTGAGGGTCCAGTAACGGCACATTGTATATAACTGTGTATTATAATAATAATAATTTATTTCTTATATAGCGCCACACACCCATAGGTCTCTGAACGCTCAAATAACAGAAGACATTATATGCTCACACGGTCACCCACCACTTCATAGCACCTCATGATCGCCCGCTCGGCAGAGAGTACCACCCACTCCTCCATTAGTAGCCGAGGGCCAACACCTCATGCTACCCCTGAGAGTACAGTATCTCATGACTTGACATCAGGGCACAGCACCTCTCAATAAGCCCTCCTCACACAGAGGTTCATGATCAGTACTCACTACACAGTGCTGCATGATATCCCAGAAGCACACAGCACCACGTGATCTCACACCACTACACGGGACCTCATGATCACCCCCTGTTCCACAGTACTCCAAAGTTACCCAACATTATTCAGTACACAGTATCTCATGATCTCCCCCTACACAGGGCCCAAGGATCACCCTGCAGCACACAAAACCACAAAATCACTCCCGCTACTCAATAGCACCCGATAACTCTTCAGCACACAGTACTTCACAACTTCCTCTTCAATACATACCACCTCATGAGCTTCCATCAGCACACAGGCAGTTATAGAAACAAAGATAATACTCTAGTAATTCACCTGCAGTGGTGGTGACAACAGAGCAATGGGGAATGAGTTTAGGGTAGGGAGGAGTCCCGTAGGCAGTTGATGGGCTTATAAAACATGTACATTGCTGGGAAAGAAAAATACTCTGTTTTATAGAAATGACTTAAAAAGTGTACAAATCACACAATAAACCAACCTTGCAACATAAACATCATTGTAGTAACCTATTGAGTGCCATGAGTATGATTGCAGGTTTGTTTTCCTCATCCTGGATTGAACACTGTAGGTTTCAGCAGAAAAAGTCAAATGAGCCTTAAAAAAGTATAATCTTGAGTTTTACAATGGCAACGCTGCCAGGTTGCCTCATGTCACATGTGCCACCATGTGTCAGTCCTGACTTTTTTACTTTGCATGTTGAAACCAATAGGCCAATACATATAACATGATAAACAAAACAACACACCCCAACCTTTTAGAGGGAAAGGCCAGGCCTGTTTCAAGGTGTATTGTGTGATACAGAGCCAATTGCCAGCTATATTAGCCAGCTGTAGTACCTACATTTATGAAAACACAGCAAAATAAAAAGCATGATAAAGTCATCGGTGTGTAGTCATTATTTCATACAGTAACTTGTTACGCACCCCCATTTCTAATTAGTCACCAGTCACACTTCTTAAGAACAATGCAACGGGCAATAGTCACTCCCAATTACCCACTCATGGCTGTGTCAGCAGCAAGCTTCCCATTTTAAATGGTCCTCTGAAACAAAAATATATGTTTAAAGGCTATTTGACAGACCCCAGCTGCAGAACCTGCACCTGAATGCTGATTTTTTTGTGTGTGCTTGAGATGTACAATTAAAACACTTTAAGAGCTGAGCTATTTTAATTTTCAGCTTGTAAGGTATTCTGCAGTGATAGGAAGAGCTGACCCTGTGCCCTCAAAGATCTGGTATATGAGGCAGCTGGCCTGAAAGCCTCACATTGTATTCCTGGCACGAGCTTTTGGTTTGCCTGGAACCGAGACCCTTCAGACAATTTTTGCCAGTTCCCGTTTCTGTGGAAATTTCGGGCCAATGGCTACACTTCACGCATCGGCACGTGACCTCCCAACAGGGACACACATTAAAATGTAACTTGCAATAGTCCCATCTGAACATGAGCCCCCAGCGTGTGGTCTTTACCGCCTTCCAATCAGCTCCTGGCTGAATGCCACAGCCAGCCCCCCAATCCCCCTTCTCATAAGCATTTCAGTACGTTTTCATTGGTGCATTCGGGGCTTTATCTGGGCCTGCCCCTCCTGGGCCCCTCCTTACCTTGCCCAGGGCCTGAACCAACAGTGTTAGAAATTCAGCCTTGAGGTGTGGTCCTGCATGGGGGACCCCTGTGACCCACAGGATCCCCGATCTCTTCCCTTTTGTGCTGCCTCTACCAAGGCAGGGCTTATCTTATCCTTGAAGCCTCTGAGCTTTGAAAGACTAGAAAGCGCCTCGTGGTCACACTAGCACCCCACTGAGTGTGGTCACAGCAGAGCACAGCAAGAAGGAAACTGGGCCTCCACGTTTCTATCCCAAGACCCAAGAGTAGGCGGTTGCAACTTTTTTTGTGTTAACAAGCAAACATTGTAGAGATTTTTCAGTTTCATGGATTCCAATTCTGAGCGTGGAGCCAGAGGGCCTGATTTACAAAGAGTATTTCAATAGGATTGCACCCTTGTGAAAAGCTTCTGTAAATCAGGCCCAAAGTGTTTTGGTGGAGGGTCGTCATCCTGCATGTTACACACAGGTTGCACTATGCCCGCCAAAACTATCTTACTGGAATGAGAATTGTGTAACTGCAGGGCACAATCACAGCTGCTTGCATACATGACATTAAACACATTTTAAATAGCTTTATCTCGCTTTCACATAAAAGAAATGTAGGCCACGACTGGCTGCACTTTTTTCAAAATTCTCTTTTGGTGAGCCCTCTTTCGTGTTATTGAATATTTCCGTGGACTTGGCTAACTTGCACGCGACTTGCTTCGCGGTGGGGGTTCCGTTGCCAACAAGCATGGATTTCTAGGGGCACACGAATACCTAACCTCACCCTAACTCAGGGCTGCCACTGCACTGATTCTGCCCGAGTTCTGAAACCCGAAATGCCCCCTAAGCAAGGCCGCGACAGTATGCCCTGCTAAATATACACTGTAACTTGGCTATTCCGCAATTTTTCTACGGTTCTGTTAAGAGCCGGATTCTCTTCGTGGGTACGCACTCCCCAAAAAACTGCAAGAGTCCCTGCCTTGCCCACTAAATCCCGAAGCGTCTCCATGCGTGATTTTTCAGAGGTTAATACTTTCATTAGATACTGTAGAGGACATGGGAGGCTAAGAAGTAAATACCACAAACAGGTTTAAGAAGCTACTGCAAGCACTCATTCTTCTGCGGCCCGAAAGCACTGCGGCTGAGTGTCCATGGCGACGCCACAGGCCACATGTTTATGCAATACCTGAGCGGGTGTTTTTTTTACTTGCCTCATCGCCACTTGTGGCTGAGCCGCCCATAACCGACTCCCGGGCATGGCTCGCGTGGGCTTTGCGCGCCATGAATACCTCCGGCGGTTGCTCCACCTCGCGGTGATTGATGCGTCAGAGCGAGGCCGCGGGGCAGAAACCAGCAGGCGCTTCTCGGCGACCGCAATACACTTTTTCACGAGTTTTTTTTTTTTTAAAGCCTCATGCTTTTTACAGTGACGCAGAGGTGTTGGGAGCCCCCGAGCCTTGGCGCTTTCATAAATGCATAGAGGGCAGACACTGGCTAGCAGTTCGGTGCCTCAAAAAGCATTTAAGGCTGGGAAAGTGTAAACGCCAGACGTCAGGCAAGTTTCTCTGAACGGCTGGTAGACCGGGGGCAGTGGCGCCCCCAGACACTTTTCATAGGCGTGGCCTGATGAGGTCACTGGAAAACTTGGGGTGGCACACGAAGTTGCATTCATAAGCGGCAGGCCAGCGGGAGGTGGGTGTGAGGGGGTGGTCAGCGTTTTTATAAGGGTGGCCGTGGCACCCTTTGGACACCCCTTGCTGGTGCCTCTGGGCAGAGTCAGTGGGCTGGTGTTTATGATATGATATGGCATTTATAACGCACCTATACACAAGTGTTTCAAGGCGTGACGAGGCAAGGGAGGGGGAACAGAGGGAAGACAGATAATAATCATACTAGGCCAGGTGTCATTCAGATCGCGCAAGTGCATGGGATGGGGGAAAGGGAAAAGTGTGAGGGGGAGAGGGGAAGTACAGTACATAGGATAGTAGAATAACAAGATAGTAACGGCCAGAAGGTGCCAAGTGCAGGGTAAGTGCAGATAAAGTGCTAGGGGGACTGTAGGGCTACAGAAAACAGTCCCCAGGTGCAGGGGTTGCCAGGGAGGCAGTGCAGGTGTGCAACTGGCGGGGCCTGGGCCTGAGATCAGAAGGGTGGCCAGGTAACCAGTGTAGTATCAGCCAGGAATTTAGCAGGGGACAGGGGGAGAGAAAGCAGAAGCAAAGAGGAAGGTTTTGAGGTGCTTCCGGAACCAGAGCTGGTCCTCCTCCTCCTTTTGAAAAGGCTGGCATGGTTGACAGGGGTGCATATAGGCTAACATTTGGGGGGGCTAACCGTTAAAATGTTGAGAGAGGCGCTAACTTCAGAGGCTGTGGGGGGCAAACTTAATTGTGTGCTGGCATCTAACGTCTTAACGTGTTCTAATGAGACACTTCTAGTGCAGCTTCAATGTTACAAGCAGTTAACTCCACGTCTGAAACCACACACTTAAGACTGCTGTGCAAATAAGCTGTCTCCTGCCCCACCTCCTTCCAATCTCTCACCTGACATTCAAGTACTAGCCCCCATAACCAATTGCCTAAAAATGTATGCTTATGACTGCAGGTGCTAACAGTGAAATGCTTTACATTAGTAATTGCAGGGCCTTTGTTAACAGAGGAGCCCAGTACCATTTAATGGTCTGTATTCTGTTTTGTCCGGCCACGGCTCTGTAGGTCAGCCAGGTCAAGTCCACATAGCCTCAAATTCTGGGGGATAGAGCCTGAACTGCTCAATGGTCTTGTGCCACTAATGGTTGGACTATCACATGTCAGGCCGGTGTTTCTAAAAGTCTAGCAGGCTGGGGGAGAATCAAGAGAGCAAAGTGGTTTGTGGCAGTCGTGCCAGATTCCATATCCCTTTAGGCTGTGTGGGTTTAATTTGGGTGGGTCACTTCTGAGACCTAAGGGTGAGCAGAGCTTTATACAAATTCACATAAATAAATAAATAAATAAATAGGTTTCTGACTGGGTGGGACACATCACATATGGTTTTAGGTTAAACGGGTCACATCCCGTGTTGTATAGTTTGTGTGAGTCACATCCCAGGCAGTTTTCGATTGGGTGAGTCACTGCCCACCCCAGCTGCCCACAGTTTTAGCGTGGGCGCATTACATCCTATATGAATTTAAGCTGGTTGGATCATGTCTTAGTTTCGTGTGCTTTTTGCAGTGTCATCAACATGTTGCCATTCACCGCTTCAAAGAGGTCAGTTTTGGAGATCCCCATAGTCACCCACTTTTCCTGATTTGCGAACTGTTGGAAAGTCCCTGGGAGCAGTAGACGGAAAGAGAAAGAGTGTCAGCCGCGCCCACTTCGAGTAAGAGATAATGGGAGATGGCAGGCTAGGCCTACTTCAGAATGCCCGACGCGCCGCCGGGACGCAGCTTCTTCACTGTAACTTTTCGAATAGCAGCTGGGATTAACCCTTTGATTTGCAGCTTTTAATGAACTGAGCAAGAAAACATCCTTAGTGTGATGTATTTTCCAAAAAACGAATGCCCAGATTTGAAAAAGGCACGAGATGCTGAAATACGTGTAATGAAGAAGGGCTTATCCACAGAAGTGGATTCATATCATTAAAGTTTGAAAGTGAATCCCAAATCAAGTGTGGCGCAGCTCATTTTGAGAGACAATCGATTTATTATTAGCGGAAGTGGGTTTTTTTTCCCTCCGTTTTCTCTCAATAAGAGCGACGCATAACACCCAAAAAATACAACCAAGAAATGAGTCGCTGGGAATAAAAGGTTGGCATACAAAAAAGAAGAAACCCTTTAATCTGAATACTTAAAAGTGCCCTTTTCATAAGGCTGGCTGCTGTTTTTAGGTTTTGTTCCAAGGTGATCCAGAGGCAAGGGCCTTGAACTTTGAAGGTTTTGCCTCCTTATTTGCTGCAACTGAATTTGGTTTCATGTGATTTTGCAGAGAAATTCTCTTTAGAAAAATATTTTTTTATTTGGCTGGGCCTGCCACAAGCTCCCTTCTCCAACACTAGTACCCATACCCAAGCCCCTCTCCACCCCTTTTAACCCCTTAATCCAGAACCCCCTTTGTAATTCGAAGTGTTTTCGAAGTTACCACTTCGAAATAAATTACTTCAAAGTAATTACTGTCGAAAAAAAAACATGGGATACCCTGTTTTTATATAGGTTTGAAGTCTCTGAAGGAATCTGGTCACTCCCTCCCGCCCCCGTGAACCTTGATTGAGCATGCTAGACGAGGCCTTAATATTTTGACATACCGTTGTACTGGGACTCAGTTGAAGGGTTATAGTGCGGCAATGGTGTGACCAGATTGCCTTAGGTTTAGGCTGATGTTGGTGGCTGCTTGGCAGTGCCAAGCATTGTCGTTCACGCAGTGCATTTTTTGGGGCACTTAAAAGTATATGATGTTGCTGGCATCCTACAAGGGTAGGCCAATCCTCGAGCATGTTTGCCCTTGTGGTTGGACAGTACAATAGGAGCAAGAGGACCTTCCTAGTCGTATCAAAATGAGGTTGGTGTCTTTAAAAAACATGCATATTTTTGAGCTAAGTATTGCACTGTCTTTGCCCATGGTGTAATGGCAATCTCGTTTTTAGTTTGGGCTATTCATTGTCGCTTGGGACACATATAAGCTGAAACTATTACATTGGAGTATAGATAGGGAGGAATGGCATGTGAGGAGTGGGAAGGTGTTGTTTGGATATGTACCCACCCATTGCCTGCGCATGGCCTTTCCCACCCATTCCAGCCCCTCCTCGCCAAAGCACCTCCTCATAGGAACTCTTTGAGCTCTCTTTAATCAAGCCTTACCATCAGGATTTGCATTCAAAATTCCTGCCAGTGATTGTTCAAAGCAGTCTTCTGAGAGTTAATGACCTAATTGGGGTTAGAAACACGCTACGAGTGTAATAAAAATGCCTTACCAGTGCTGTCTTCAGCCACTCGATTTATAAGCACTGTTAAGTCCTGTTAAAAACAACCATTGGCAAAGCAAACATATTTGACCTGTGCATAAGTTTTAAACTTTTGGTAGGGACTGCTATTAGGTGCCCAGGTATTTGCATTCTTTTGCACCTGCTACCAACAATGGGTAGTTAATACCGCTATGGCTGTGCCTGGCAAGTGCCTTTGCCATGGCTACACAAAAGCCCAAACTGTTGGCATTGCCAATGCTTGTTGTTAGTGCACTCACCAAACATCGCTTAAAACGTCAACTGCGCTCACTACACTCATAATATTCGACATTTACATTATTTGTGAAAACGTATTAGTATCTAAGTGACTTGGGAAATGCGGGGAATGACCCACATGTTTTATAAACATTAGGGGCTTAGCACAAAAGGCTTTAAAACCACTTTCCCACGAGACTCTCCCTGCAGATAGCTAGCCATATGAGGCCGGACCTGGAATAAAATAAGGCCAGACATACTGGCCTTGTCAGTTCTTGTTTTAACTAACACCATAACCAAGCCATGGCAAACACAGTATCATTCCGCCACGGTGTGGCCTTGTGCTACGCACAGTCAGGTGGACATATGCCGTGGTTCAAGCATAGGGCAAGCTAATCATTTTATTTTTTAGAACACGATGATCTTAAGCAGGTTACAAAAAGCAGCAAAGCCAGAAACCCGATCAAAGTGTGCCTTTTCAGCAATCACAACTCTTGACAGCCAACGCGTGCTTGTTTGGTCTAATTCTAGTTACCCCAGTTGGGTGCAACATCTCAGGCAGAGAGATGGAACAGAGGCTTCGTCAGAGGTGGAACCAAGAGACACCAATTCGAATCCCGGATTTTACACTGAATAGCTTGCTTTGAGCAAATAACTTCAAGTCCTTATCGCTCAAAACTGGTAAAGGACAGCGACGTCTAAACACTAACTAAACACTAACCTTAAGTGTCGTGTAAATAAACAAAATGAGTCTATATGCAACACTGTTTCATGCTTGCTGTACTCTAAGTGCTCGCTGAGCAGTTGATGTGTTGGCTGAAGGCTGCAGCTTAGCCTTGGGATGCAATCCAACAAGAACCCAATCTGCGATCTGTATAAAACTACTTTGAAGCTCCTCGATGTCCTTGACTGGTTAAAAGTGCTTTCTGGGATTGTTTTTGTAACCCCCCTCCCCAACCCCGATATGTGTGGTCTCGTTGGCGACAGGCTCGGACTGGCTGATAGGGCAATAGTGCAATGCCCGAACCAAATACACAAAACGCTAATGTGGGTCCATTTTTTGGGTCAAAGTGGGTCCCTTTTGTGGCCAATGTGGGCCAGTTTGAGTTACTTCACTATGCGGCTAGTAGTTTAGAGCATTGTTGCTGAATAATTATTCTTTAAATTGCACAATTTACATTTCATTTTATTTTTTAAAAAAACTCCCCCTTGGATACTACTCAAATAGTCTGTCACAGCAGGAATGAATTGCCATTTGGGACTGTGGGCCACTTTTTCATTGGTGCCCGAGACAATTTCATGCCGACCCTGCTTGGCGAGCACAATATCAGGCATCCATTGGCCAATTGTGTTGTCATCAGCCCGGTGACAGCTTTCAAAATGGTGTGTATGAAATGCAGTGGACGTCAGGGGGCTGCAAAACGGAGCGTGCTCTTTTCTGGTGGGAGCTGGGCAGACACTCCTTTGGGTGTACCACGAAGGGCTCTGGGCATGGAAGAAAAAATTAAGTGTTTCACCAGTGCTTAATTTGTTAGAAAAACAAGGGCGAGGGCCAAATATTTTCTAGCACGCCTGAGACACTGCGGGTGGCACCACCCATAGGTGCTCCCCACAGCGCCCGCATATTTGGGGTTCCACTACAGCTTGCACCTGCTCATTGTGGTTGATGGATGCACTGACTATCACCACGTCATAATTAAAGTGAGTCTCAGACAATAAGTGCCAAAATTGAGTGCCAGGGCTGAGCCCTGGCAAACACCCCCACATATTAAGCACTGGATCTCACACTCTCAGGTTGGAGGAGGAGGCAAGCAAATGAAACTGTCTCACTAGAGAACAACAGGAGGCAATGTAGGCAAAGAGGACTCAGTGTAGGGATAGAGGAGGGGGAGTCTATGCTTTCTCTGATTGTCTCTACCCACAGCAGTAATTTTTACTTGTTTAACCTCCTTCATTGAAACGTCCTCATCCATGCCATCCACCCTGTGCCCCGCGCAGGGAGAGGCAAAGCAGAAGATGCACACACTGGGAGTGGGGATTCCCGCTGTCTAGACTCAGGAGTCATGCATTCAAATTCCTATTTGATAAACTGTGTGATCTTGTGCCAAGATTTGATCTCCCAGTTTCTCAGTTTCAAATGCTTTCAGTGGGAAGGATCTCAGAAGGTGACACCGGACTAATACACTTTTGCAGAATCAATGCGCGTGGTTTGCCACGTATAGCACTACATGCCAATGAGGATTCATTGAAGTCTTTGAAATCTGGCAATCAAACATGGGTGGGAGCTTGGATTTGGAGAAGGGACGCTGACTTAGGAAATTGGGCAGCATGGAAGGTTGGGAGCAAAACCAGTGTTTCCAGTCAACAAACTCAGCCCATCCCCACTTCTCTCCATGTGCATCCCCCCCCTCTCTCTTTCTGTACATGCTGCCTTGTTATATGGAAATTATAAAGCACACATCTGTCTCTTACGTAGCTTCAGTCTTTTTTCTGGAAATCGTTTTCTCCAGCTACCAACTGAAAAACGCACCTACGCTCAGCGAACGGTGTCAACCGAAATGAAGCTGCCAACAGCACATCACAGCTCTCTTGCTCTTTATCCCGCTTAGTCCTACTAACATACCCACCCGCCAGAGGGCCAAGAAACCAGGCAGGTGGCAACAGTGCACAGAATAAGAACCTTTAACATAACATAACATCTTGTGTCCCTCACCCCTTAGGTCAGGCTCAGTTGTGGTTCCCCCAGTGACACCTCTTTTCAGATGCCATCTGCAAGGGAGACTGCAATTGTTCATCCAATTGGATTGCTCCGAGGGTCTAGGGTCCACTGCACAAAGCTGAGTCTAACGGGCTCTGACTCTTTGGGCCCCTGAGAAGATCATCTTTCCATCCGAGCCAGGAAGTGAATATCATTAAATTGAATTATATGGCAACCTCTTGCCTAAACACCAGAAGGCACATCCATTTGTGGTATACATGAGCAGTGCCGAAAAGCCCCCAACCATTAGCAACCATCTTTTTTGTATGGGGTTTCGGCCATCTTTTTGCATTAGAGTGGCGGCCCAGTCTCTGCACTGGGTTGGTGGTCTGCCTTTCAGTAGTATAGCATCCATCATTTGGGCGGTTGCCATCTTGTTCCGCTGAGCTTGCAGCTGTCTATGTACATTGTCAGAATCCAGCAGAGCCATCTCCTCCATTGGGCGAGGGCTCCCATTTGCCACAGGAAGTCTGACTCATGGCCGCCTCGCCCAGCTCATGGGCACGCATCACGGGAGATTCACTACATTCCTCGCGTGCCTAAGCAGAGTCCAAATGAGGGGCAGAAAATAATTAGCAGGTACTGAAGAAACTCACTGTTCTCCCCCCCTCCCTCCCTGGGGCCTCCTGAGGATGGAACGCATCATCCTGTTGTCATTCCCGGCCCTGCCCAATGACCTGGAATATTCAACCACAGCTCAGGACGGTTGGGGCCTCTCCTTGCTGCATCAATGCACAGGATTTTAGCTTACCACTGATCTCCTCCATGTGTGAACCCTGGGGGGAACGAAGGATTTCAGAAATGGGGGACCTTAAATAGTATATGATATGATATGATAGGTTATTTATAACACGCTTAATACCCAGAGGTTTGTAAGCACGGACCCGAGGTTTAAACATGTGGTGCTCTGTGTTGTCTTGCTTCCAATGCGAGCACGTTGCCCCTGAGCTATCCTCCCAAGAGAAAGTTCCTTTTGCTGTGGCTATGCTTGTAGCAGTGACAAAGCCATCAACTGGCATGAGAGGGCTCAAGCCCTCCCTAACTTAGGAAGCAGAAGGCAGCACTCAGCCATGAAGCTCATCCTGGGGCATAGCTGGGAAGGGGTTCTGCAGCCTATGAAATCCATGGCCTCTGTTCAGATTGTAGAGGGCTCTCACCTCCCATGATTAGTATCTCTTTGTGATGCAAAATATCCTCTGTATTCGGGTGAGAGGTAGATCTAAGGGTCAAGGAAGGCATAATAGAAATGTAACCTCCTGGTGTCAGGGGTGGGATTGACAACTCAGTGGGTTAATGTATCTCCTGAAGCTGTGTTTCACCTGCAAGCAACTCAGACAGTTCCCGGTGAGGTACTGATACAGGTTTGCTATTTGGAAAACAACATTTTAACCAATGGTCAATTGGAGCAGAGCAATAAGTAGACTCTGCCGGATGTGATTGAGCAGCACGTACTTCAATCCAGAATGAAACCCAACTTTATTCTATGAAGTAATTTTACCTGCAGTTAAATCACCTGCACAAAGCGGCGGGAAGCATCAGTCTTGCATGACAGACTTAAAAAAAGACCTTGGTCACATGGCCTTCAAAACAAGGACACGATGCAAGCAAGGACCAATTGGATCCTTTGCCACACACTTGCCCCTTACCACATGGCTTCAACTCGTGGCATGTGTGTGAAGAAGCTCGTATGTCCATTGTATGCCCAATGATTGCTTGTTTTTGGCTGGTTAATTTATGGGGGGTGTCCATGTTTTCGGGTCGGCTCTGGAACTCGTAATTAGGCGCCCATCACTTGCAGCAATGCGTGCAGTCTTACTGTCACGTAAGAATGCCTGTGCACAGCAATGATGACTTCAGGTGGGTTTAATTGTTAAGCTGCACAGCAAACCCTGGATGCTCCCATGTCTACAGGTCTCTCTCAAAACCCCAGCGCATTCCATCACTTCCCGTGGGATGCTCCCCCCGATAGCGTTCTGCTTTGATCAGGGCGCGAGGCCAAGTCAGGACAGTGCAGCTAGCCCGTGCGATTCATTCAGATGCACAAAGGGCCAAATGCTGTGCACCCCCCCCCCATGTCACTAAATGAGGATGCATGCGGGGGGAAGCGTCAGGTGCATTTTGATGATCATTCCCAGGCCTACTCATAACGAAGACCTTAGTCTAAGAAGACACATCCAGCGGTCTTTATTTGTGAAGTATTCTCCAGTGTGGCGTTTGCTCTCGCAAACTCCCCAACTCCTGTTCCCTAAACACTGCACACGATACAGGTCATCCCATCCAAGGATAGTTAAAACCGTTTGACTGCCATTCCATCTATAAACGATTCCTGTCATAAAAACATCCTCGTGATGACAGCATCTCTCCAGAGGCCCTGAATTGTTCATTTCTGAAAAATAGAATCGTGTTCTAAAAACATCCCTCACATGTGAACAGAACCCTCCCATTTGAAGCAGCTCCAGTTATAATAACATTCCACCAATAAGAACATGTGTTCTGATGCTTGTTAATCTGCTTCGAATCACATGCTATGCTGTGCATATGGTCCGTCATCCAGTGGTAACCGCGGAGAATTGCATCTTGTCTTTTGGGGACCGAAAGGGGACGTCGGCATAGGCGTGTCTGTAACACTATCCCTATCATGACGTGTAGTGTACCCAAAATCCCTCACGCGCCAAGGGCCCTCAGATTGTTTTTTTCCACCCAGATAACTGGTCGCCCTATAGCAGAGCTCTTTTAGAAGAGACATTTGGCCTCATTTCGAGTTTGGGGGTAGCCATGGGGCTATTTGCGCCATGGCTGCCTCCAAAACCGGGTCCGGCACCGGTCTGGTTGAATGGGGACTTACCGAGTCATTCCGACCCTGGAGGACCCGGTAAGTCCCCATTCAAACAACCATTCCCCATTCCCATTTAGCCCCTATAGGGCACAATGGGAATGGGGAAGGCGCTAATAACGGGCCCGCGAATAGCAGGCCCATTACTAGCGCCCTAGTCCCTTAGCGGGACCAGTAAAGGACGTGTGGTCAGACCACACGTCCTTTACGGTTCCTGCTAAGGCCCCTCGGAATTGGGCAGTAAGGGATTACCGGCACCGGTCTCCTTACCGGTGCCCGGTATCCCTTACCGGCCACCTCAGAATGAGGCCCATTGTTTATCTTATACCAACTTGTCAGTTATTCCCTGTTAAGTCACTTCGGTCACAAGAACATCTTAGACGAAGACTTCAGGGGATTCGTCTACGGCGGTGGATTTCGGCGCCTAAATTCCGGCATCTGGACTTTCCATGTGGTCGGGCCCTCTGGCCGACCTTTACAGTAGGGAGAGTGGGGACAGGGTGGCCATATTTTCGGTATGTCTTTCCTCCTTTCCCCTCTTTACTCTTTTGGTCTGGTCATCTTTCCCTTTGGCTAGGGAAAGGACTCCTTTCAGGTTCTGCCCTAAGTGCGCAGGGTTAGCTATCCTTGGAACGACGAACACAGGACATGCAATGCCTGTCTCCCCTTAGAGCACGACCAAAAGCGGTGTGCGGCTTGCAAACTCCTTCGGCCCAAGACCCTTAAGGAACGCTGTGTAAAGCTGTGGGCCGCGTACGGTATGTCACGGGTGGAACCCTCTTCCCCCACCGCCACACCTGCTGAGAGTGACGGAGCGTCCTCAGATGACCAAACATCTGTTGCAGATGTGATAGACCTTGAGGCGGACACTTCTAGGTCCGCCACGCCCGTCCCCGACCCTTTAAGGCCTGACTCTGGTCTCGCTGCAGGGAAAACACCCGGCGACAGGGGCGTACAAACGCATCACACCAAGCATACAACCCCTACACCAGTTTCGACGTCCGTGTCAAAAAAGGTGAAAGCGTCAGCAGGGCCGCCGAAACTTTTGACGGTTCTTTGGATCGCGCAGATCCAAAGCCTTCCCGCATGTGCAACAACGTCGTGCGACTGGGCAATCTAAATCTAGTAAGGGCGCTACTCCAAAAACTTCACACGGCGAAGCGCGGAAATCCGACGCTCCTTCGGTCCGGAAGGCCGCGGTAGCCCCGAAAACTATGACTAGACCTCTAGTCAAAAAAACGACCGCTAGGCCCTCTAACGCCACAGAAGGTACTATACCCACCGATAGACCATCGGAACAATTATCCCACGCCGATTCAATGGTTATCGAAGACGGCATCGAGAGGATTACGACGGCAGTGGGTCTTACCCTGGTTCTGCCTAAAAACATGGGCCAAGCAGCCGAAAAAATTTCGGATGCAGATTTAGGCCCCGATTCTCACGATACTTATGAGGATAGCCAAGAACCTCTTTCAGATGCCCTAAGACTATCTTTTTGACGCCGTAGGGTGGAAGACAACGCTTTTCCTCCCGTAGGGCCGTCTGGGTCCTCTAAGTGGACTAGAGAAAAATTTGAGGGGTGCATGGACCGGCTGGAAAGAATTATCAGTTTTTCTGACCATCCGTCTCCACAAAAGTCTTGTAGAGAGCCTATCCCTCAATTTTCTTCTCACTATCAAGAGGAGCAGTCCTCTGTCCCAGTCCAACCTGAAGACATTGTCCACTTGGACACCTATAGGGACATTTACACTGAAGAAGAAGAAGCTTCATTTCTACAAGCTTATGAAGAAGAACAGCAGGATACCACAGACAATTGGGAAGAAACCCAACCGTAGGGTACAGACCCATAGATGCTTCCACTTCAAGTTGCAGACACGGATGTATTGTGTTTAGACTCCCCTCCGTCCACTCCGGCTCGTCAGGCCTTGCCTCTAGATGACCAAATGGCCTTCAACTAGATGTTAAAAAAGGCAGCTGAACATTTTCAGATATCTACTCAAAAGGCAGTGCCTGAGCAAGATTTTGTAGAAAATATCCTTAAGGAAAAACCTCCATCTAGCCAGGCCATTCCCCTCCTTAACTCCATCAAGAGGAGGTTGACCCTTCCTTGATATCACCAGCTCAAACCCGAGCAGTGAACCTGAGAGTCGAAAAATTATTTCAGCCCTCTCCTTCCGACCCTCTATACATTAAAGGGCACACCATCCCAGACTCGCTGGTAGTAACTACCACCCGGAAAAGGGCAGGGCTACCCCTTGCCACAGGGGAGGCACCTCTGGACAAGGAGTCCAAGAAACTGTATGCCCTAGGCAAACGAGTCACCTCGGCGGCTGCATACACTACACAGATAGCAAATAATACCATGCTATTGGCAAGCTATGCTGACGCTCAGTGGAACCTGCTCCAGGAAGGCGTCCAAGAGGTTCCCGAACCTGTCAAATCCAAGCTTCTCGCTATCATTGTCGAGGGAAGACAAGTGAACCAGAATGTGATCGAAAACACCCTGGGCACGGCTGAAACAGCAGACAGGTCTCTTGCCCAAGGGACCCTGCTAAAAAGGCACGCTTGGCTGCATAATTCTGGGTTTAAACCTGAAACGCAAGCATCTATCATCAATAAGCCAATTGAAGAAGCTAACCTCTTTGGGAAAGCGGTTGATGAGGCCGTGGAAACAGCCAAGAAGGAGCATGAGACTCTTAAGTCTCTGCAACAGATCACACAAACCCCCCCACCCACAGAGAGGTAACAACTCTCGGCGGTCCTTTCAAGGGCAGTCCCGTGCAGGCCAAAACAACTATGGCACGGGGAGTTTCAACACAGGACAAACGTCTTGAAGCCCTGCTTACTACCCTTCTAGGAGTCAGTGACGCGGCAAAGGCAGAGGTAGAGGCCCCAATCCCAGAGGAGCCGCAGCCTCTGGTCAAAAATGACCACCAGATCCAGGTCCCCTCCCATGTCACCTCGGTCGGGGGGTTATTAACATCTTTCCTCACAACATAGGAGGGGATATCTTCAGACCAGTGGGTCTTAAAGACGGTCGCCCACGGGTACTGCGTGGAATTTGCCCGACTTCCACAGTTCAGACTGCCACGCTCACGGTGCCTTTCAGCGGACCATCTGGAGATCCTGAAGCAAGAGGTGGAAGCACTGCTGGGAAAGGAAGCCATAGAAGCCGTCCATATTCTTCAGGTAAACAAGGGTATTTATTCAGTGTACTTCCTTGTACCCAAAAAGGACCTCACCATGCGCCCTGTTCTAGACCTGCGCCCAGCGAACAAGTTCATAAAACCCCAAAAGTTTTGCATGGTAACACTTCAGGAAGTGATCCCACTGCTGAAACAAGGGGACTACATGGCAACATTGGACATGAAAGATGCATACTTTCATATTTCAATGTTGCCAGTGCACATGAAATATCTAAGGTTCATGATAGAGGACAGGCATGACCAATTCAAGGTACTCCCCTTTGGCATCGCCTCGGCGCCAAAGGTGTTTACCAACGTCCTGGCAGTGGCTGCAGCACACCTACGCAGACTATCCGTCCCAGTTTACCCTTACCTCGACGACTGGCTCATCACACATTTCTTTTGAACACCCAAAAAACAGTAGACCTTCTTTTCAGTCTGGGTTTCTCAATCAACAAAAAGAAATCCAGTCTAGTCCCCAGTCAAACAAAACAATTTCTGGGAGCCCTAATTCGGATGAAAGACGGGCTCGTCTTCCCCTCCAACGAAAGGATTCAGAACATGCTTTTTCAGATTCCTCAATATGTAGCCAGTCTAGAGGTGACGGTACGCAAAGCCATGCGCTTGCTAGGAATGATGGCGTTGTGCATATACTTGGTGAATATGCGTCCTATGCAAGAGTGGCTCAACAGCCAGTGGTGTCAGGCCAGCGGACAATGGGAAGATCTGGTAGATGTCTCGCCAGCCCTCGTTCTCCCTCTGCAGTGGTGGTCAAGAGAACATCTCTTGAAGGGGATGAACTTCACCACCCCTGCAGTGGAAGTCACCCTCACAATAGACGCATCTCTCACAGGGTGGGGGGCTCACCTGCTTCACCAGACAGCACATGGAGTGTGGTCCCCTCAGGTAGCATCCAACCATATAATTTTACTGGAGCCATTAGCAGTGTTCAAATCATTGAAAGCCTTTCAGGTTCAACTACAAGGGAAGACAGTGCTGGTTCTAACGGACAGCACTACAGCAATGTATTACCTGAACAAACAGGGGGGCACGCACTCTCCAGGGCTATCCAAGCTGTCCCAAAACATTTGGATATGGGCTCTCAAACACAAGATGTTTTTGTTGTCCCAACATGTTCCAGGGGAACTCAATCTTCTGGCAGACGTACTCAGCAGAGATTTTCCTCTTCCCGAAGAATACGAATGGCGTCTACACGAAGACATTGTAGCCAACGTCTTCGCAGAATGGGGCTTCCCAGAGATCGACTTGTTCGCAACTCAGGAGAACGCCAAAGGGGAACGGTCTCTGGATAACATGGTCAGGGAAATTTGTCTACGCTTTTCCCCCGACTTCCCTTCTCAACAAAAAAGTGCACAAAATGCACCAGGAACCAGTTACCATGATACTTGTGGCCCCCATGTGGGCCCGCCAAACCTGGTTCGCTCACCTGATGGAAATGTCCCTCTCCCCACCAATGAAAGTACCCTGCCCGTACAACATGTTGTCTCAGGACAGGGGGGAGACCCTACACCAATGCCCACAAAATCTGAACTTAGCAGAGGTGCATGGACATACTAATACAAGCTAGGAAACCGAACACACGTGTTTGCTATGCCAGTAAATGGAATCATTTTGTCCTTCAGTGTAATTCCAAGGGTGTCAATCCCCTCGATTGCTCACCCACACACATTGTGCTGCACCTAACCCATCTGTTGGACACTGGGTTGGTCTTCAATTCCTTAAAGGTTCACCTGGCTGCATTGTCAGCCTACACCACATCACAACAAAAGGTGTTGTGGTGGAAAATACTGGTAATTAAAGCCTTTGTGGAAGGGGTTAAAAGGATGTATCATCCCATTTCTCACCCAGCTCCTGGGTGGGACCTAAATGTGGTTTTGACCAGGCTCATGGGAGCTCCCTTTGAGCCTATGCATAAAGCAAGTCCAAAAGACCTGACCTATAAAACGCCCTTCCTAGTGGCTATCACTTCCATTAGAAGGGTTAGCAATTCAGGCTCTTTCTGTTCTAGACCCCTTTGTTACAGTCCACAGGGATAAGGTAGTTCTGCGCACTCACCCCAGATTTGCGCCTAAATTCATCTCAAAGTTCCATGTGAACCAATCGATTGAACTACCTACTTTTTTCCAGAATCCCACTAGATTGGCCAAAAGAAGCCTACACACACTAAATGTGCCCAGGGCAGTCATGTTCTACCTGGAAAGAACTAAACCACTGAGGAAAACAAACACATTTTTCGTTTCAGTGGCAGCTGGTAGAGAAGGAGATCCTGTCTCTAAGTCAGCTATCTCAAGGTGGATTGTCAAATGCATCACACTATGTTAGACTCTTGCTAAGAGAGAACTGCCCTTCAAACCTAGAGCACACTCTACTCGAGGCACTGGGGCATCCATAGCATTCATTGCAAATGTTCCCCTAGAGTCCATTTGCAAAGCGGCAGCCTGGAGTTCTGTACACACCTTTACAAAAACACTATTGCCTAGACACTCATTCTAGGTCTGATTCTCAGGTGGCCCAAGCAGTACTAAGATATCTTTTCCCTACTGTTCCTTCTCACAACCCACCTCCAACTCCGGGTACTGCTCGCTAGTCTATGCACAGCATGTGATTCTAAGCAGATTAACAAGCATCAGAAGCCATGCATTACTTATCGTAATAGCATTTCTGATGATTGCATCTGCTTAGATTCACATGCGTCCTCCCTACCTCCCCGCTCGGGGTGGAAGGATCATAGATGTCTTATTACTTCTCTCTTATTCATGTACTCACTCACAATAGCCTTGGGCTCCCTCATGGCAGAAAAAATAAAATTGGAGGGACCTCGGCGCGTGAGGGATTTTGGGTATACTACACGTCACGATAGGGATAGTTTTACGGACACGCCTATGCCAATGTCCCCTTTCGGTCTCCGAAAGACAAGATGCAATACTCTGCGGTTACCACTGGATGTCGGACTATATGCAACAGCATGTGAATCTAAGCAGATACAATCATCAGAAATGCTATTACGGTAAGTAATGCATGTCTTCTCGGAGTTGTCGCGCCAATGTATGCAGAGGTAGTTTCCCTGATGAAAATATTGCTGCGCAGCAACGAGAAGGCCCGTTAGGAGAACATTCTCTCAGGAGATGGTAACCCGCTTATCAGAGGGCAGAGATTGCAACACAACTGACCTGGGCTGGCCCCATTTTTTTCAAGTTTATAGCTCAACTGCGCAAAAGAGTAGTGGAAAACCACCCTGTTGGGCAATCCAAGATGGCCGCTGACATCCTAATCAAAGTTGAGCGGCATTAATGTCAAAGAACTGGCAAAGACAGCAGGACATTGAACAAACACAGAGCCCAGAGCTGAACAGATACATGAGAAATCAATCGTACTTTGGCAACGCAACAAATAAGAACCAGTTCTGAAATAGCGATGGCAGTGTTTAATCACACAATCACACAGCACATTTCAGTGGCGCCAGCACACTGTGACATCACCTGTCATCAAGGTGACATCATACATTTTTCAAACTGCGCATACCTGTTATTCTCGAAATGCTGCACTGGGGCTGAAACACAGAAGGGCAAATTAACACTTATTAATGATGAGCTCAGTATCGGCCTGTTTCCAAAGGCTCCCTGGTTCACTTTCGGAAGTGAGCCACAGCGATACAGTGGCTTGCTTAGGATCACACCATTTTAGTCTATTGTGGAAGATGCTATGAGAATTCCTGATGCCTGAGACTGCCAATGATTTGCTAGACCCCCCTAATCTAATCATTCTCCCCATTGGCAGCGCTCAATTCCAGGGTACACGGGAGGGAGGGTGGGGGGTTGGCGGAGTCCACCCACTTTTTTCATGATATACTCAGGCCACCCTCCCCCCAGCTAAAATGAGAAACATTGAATGTCCTCTTTGAATGTATGTATTAAAGCTGACCGCAGGGATCGAACCACAGTCATCAGGTTTATAAGCCGGGCACTTCACCACTGCACTATATAACTGGATGAAAAATAACAAAAATAACAAACAAATAAAAATAAATTGCCCCATTTCGGTACTTCAAGTCTCAGCTAAAACATTTGTATTGGTTCTTGGAGTTTAAAACATGCAAATCTTTTAACGTTTTCCAAAACATTATTACAAGAAAATATCCTCTCTTGGTTTTGTGTGTGTGTGTTGTTTTTGATGAAAGGCAAATGCCATTCCTCCTGTGCAATGTGGGTGGTTATGCAAAGCCAATTTAATGAAATATGCATATTCACCTAGATATGCTAATTTCTGGTGGCGTCACATCCCATTGCATTTGTTGATGCGCCCCCCACTTTAATTTTTAGGACTTGACCCCTGCCCATTGGCAAATGTAAAGAAAAGGATTGGCGGAAGGTTTCTCTCCACAGTGGCCCCAAAATGGTGGAACATGAGACACCAAAATGAAAATGTAAAATTCAGCAACAAAAAAAAAGCAAGCGCTTGTTGCACACCCTGGAATATGATTTCACACCTGACTAGTGAGTGCCTCCTTCTCATCTACCCCTGGCATAGGGTGGTCTGACCTGACCAACCTGAGAATGTGAGCAATGAATACAGATGCTCACAAGAAATCCAAGGAACCCTGGCACCCCTAAACCGTATATGGGGTGAATGGACAGCTCAGGGGCAATGTGCTTTTCTTCGAAGCAAGACAACGCAAAGCATCACAGGTTCGAATCTCGGTTCCGTGCTTGTTTGGCGATATAACAGCTCAATTCTATTTCATTTTAATTAGGTAGATCTTCAGAACAGCCAGGCATAAGTACGACTTTGTCCTTCTGTAGAGAGCACTGCCCCCTTCAGGTTGATGGTGGCAGCCTGATTTTGTAACCCTCAAAACTTAGATTTTTGCTTTCGCTGTGAGAGGCCGAGTGTTCCCTAAAAACTCCCAAACCCTTTTTCTATTTCAGAATTTAGGTGGCTCACTGGATACAAGCCTGGAATATGGAACAGTGCACCACTGGTTTCCATACTCCCCTTACTCAACTTTATTATACTCTTGGCAGTGGGATACTCCATCAGGTGGGTTCCATGTGATAATGTTGCTGTGAAAAAGTTGCTAGGTTGTTGACTTTTTTCCCTGGCCCTTACAATTCTTTCCCCAAATATTCTAGGAGGGGTACAATTACATAGTATTACCCCCAATCCTAGAATATATGGGGAAAGTGTTTGATTGTCTGGAGGGTGCATTTATAGGGAAATGTTGCCACCTGGCGGCCACTTTCATGATGACATTATCACTGGATACGATCAGGCCGCACAATGTGGATTCCCTTGTGCCAGCGATCGGAACCCTGAACGTTCCTGACCTCCGCCTACCATTCCCTCCTGAACATGGAATAGAGGGCTATATCCTGGCAACTTCATACCTCTCCCTGTTTCTGCTCTCCAGCTGCCCCCTGCCTTTTCCACTCCTCTTGCCCCTCCCAGCCCCCCTGCTATTACCACCTCTGAGAAGGACCTCCCTACGGGCTTTTTTGTGCTTTTCGACATTCTTAACCCTCCCTGAACTCTCCTAACGGTTCGTAGTAGGACCCGAGTTCATAGGAATGCTCAGAACCCATCCAGAAAACTGTGGGAATCACTTGAAATACTGTGCAAAGGGTAGGTGGGACCTTCAACATCAGGGGAGGAATCAGGTGTGGCCGGCAAGCTCTGGTCTCTGGCAGGGACGCCCGAGCATTCAGGCTAGGGTGCGAACATTCCAGACCGATACAGGTTGCCAAACTTACCACCAACCTCTCACACACCCCGGCAAGTCTCCCTTTTACAAATGTGTTCTTTTAATGGGTTGCACAGTGGTGAAGTTCTGTGCATCTTTCCCCACTCAGCCCATGTCAAACCACGTGATTGCCCAGAAAGAGGGGGAGGTGGTGATAGGTTGAGCTTGCACCAATCAGGGAAGCCCTATGTGCCCATGGCCAATTCTTAGAGCCCAGTAAAGGAAGTTCAGGATCAGGTAAGTGAATACATCAGAAAGCAATGCACAGTCTTGGGAACCAATGCGAGTGATGTTCCCACTATTTGGGGGCCAATGGGTCACTTGCCAACCTGTCACCATTTGTAAGGTTTACTATAACAATGTATGTATATGTTTATGTTAGGGAAGCCTATCACCCACTTGTTTTCATTATTGTCATGGGAGGAGCTATTTTGAGAATATCATCCAACCTGAATACATTCAGCTTGGCTCTAACCAGTGACTTTCTATGTGTTTCAGACCATTGACCGAGCCTTCCGTCGTGGCTGGGAGAACTTTGTGTCCAACCTGTACACTGTGTCACTCTCCAGGTCGGCCTCACCCTCAGCAGGTGCTCCTCCTCCTCTGGTGAAAGCTTGCTGAGTGGAGCCGAGATGAACCAATGACGAATGCTGCGAAAGAAGCAACCAAGGGGAGCGGGGGAGAAGGACATATAGACTGTCCCGCTCTTTCATTTCGAACCACATTGGACTCTCGTCTTAATAATAACTTGCTTTTATACATCTCTTTCTACCGCAGTTTTTGCTGCTTGCTAGCCCTGTACAAAATACGTTCTACCTTTGCCCGACTCAGTGGTCCTCAAGTTAACGACCATGGAAATTGGAAGTCTCAGTCTGGCCTGCTGGGATTCAAACATGTGATCTGCAGTTTTCAGAAGTCAGCCATGCTTATCACTATTGAGGGTTTTGACCAAATCCTAGACTGTGCATAGTCAGGAACACTGGTTGTTCCCATCATACATTTATGGCCAATCGCAGCGCAGGAGATATTCTCGCGGTCGATTAGCTTTTGACTCTACGGTATGTTAGGCCAAAACATGGTGCGCAGCGCAGCATAATCTGACATCACGGTAAGAACTGAAGGCATCCCGATGAAGCACGGTTGCCAGACACTAGACCACATTGACATCAAAATGGTCGCTCTCTGACATCATAACATAGGGTACCTTTTATATCGTAATAGAGGGCTGGCTCACAACAGGGATCAGTGACATCACACCGTGGAGGTCTGACAACACAAGAAGCTGCCCTTACATCATAATAGCGTGCTGACCACCATAGGTATCTGACAACCCAGCAGTCGCTCTTTATCGTAGCAGCGTTCAGACATCACAACAGGAGTTTTTGACACCACTAAAGGGTCAACTCAGACCCACCAGAGATTTCCGAGCCCACATAAGACTGCGCTTGAAAGAGCAACATTTGGCATTGCTACTAAATCAGCATCTTCTCCCTTTTTGATATGTATAAGAGCTTGCTTCTCCTATCCTCAAAGAGCTCACCCTTTCCTTAGACAGTATTATTGCAAATGTAGCTTGATGTCCTCTGCCAAGGCCTGCCTGCAGACCTCTTCACAGGCCGAAGACATTTCAACCCCAGCCACGCTAACGCACATTGCTCTTCCCCCGATTACCCAGAATCCTCCCACCTGACCCAGAGAGCCCTTACATGGCTCAATGAGGTAAAGCACGTCTGTCAGGTAACCGCAAAAAATGGCGGATCTTTTCGGCTGTCACGACAAGGACCTTGAGATGGTTTCAAAAGTCGTGAACAGGTGACCCGGTGACAGACAGTCTTTGCTAATCAGTGAAATGTACCTCCCTGGGAAACACCTGGCCACCAGTCCGCAGGACTGAGGTTCCAGAACTGAAACCACAAACCTTTCTGTCTGACGATGGGAGCAGCGGCTGGCTAGAATACCCCTCCCGTGGCTACCCCAAACCAATCCTCGTCACAGTAAAGGAAAGTGTCATTATTTTTGTACGTGTTCAATGCTTTGCACTTATTTTTGTATGTTTATTTACCTGGCCCTCATGCTCCTGCAGCAAAGACTTGGCTCTGGCCTGCTCTGGGGGGAACCTTTGCACAGATGATTTGAAGAGCTCTGGCTTGCGTGAGCAAAACGCCGTTATGTTATGTTCCTAAGTCAATATCGTGCTATTTATTGTTACTAATAATGTGAACCTGTGAAAGCAGTAGTTGTGTTCTCATAAGATGCGCTGGAGGTTTTTGACTGACAAAGCTGTAGAGGACGACCTTCTCAAATTAGTCCACGTGGTAAAATTGTGCAGATTTCCTTGCCTGCTGGTTTACAGAGAGCCCAGATTCCTGGTTAAAACGTATGACTCTTATGACTTATCAAGTGCCCCCAACTATGCGAAAAGTACCAGAGTGCAATGTTTTATGGATGTTATGTTATGCTACTTGATATTTGCATAGCACCTACTGCTAGTGTTATGGCCTTGAAGCGCTGTGGGGTGAATGGCCCTTCCGCAGACCCTAGTCTGACCAAACTTGCAAATAAAAGAGTATTGTAAACTAGTCTATCAACCCAAACAGCAACTGTCTATAGTTGAGGGGGCTGCTATAGAGCTCATATACTCTGAACTAATCTGACCAAACTTGAAAATAAAAGAGTATGATAAACTAATCTATCAACCCAAACAGCAACTGTCTATAGATGAGGGGCCTGCTATAGGTCACATGCAGTACTCTGAATAGCAATTGCGAATAGACATTATTTTGCTTGATTGTTTCCGCACTGGCAGGAGTTTGGGGTGATGCACAGAGACAGTGACCTGCAGAAGCTGCCAGGCACCAGTTGTAGGCCTGATTTGGAACAGGTGACGTGGAATGGTCATGAAGGAAGGAATGAGAATCAGAGCCAAGTTTGATAGAGGGATAGTCCTCGGATGTGGATGTGAAGAAAGGTGGGTGATGTGCTTGGAAGACGATGGGATCATTTTGAGGCCGGTGAAGGGTGTCATAGTTCATAATTTATGTCTCTGCCAGTAAATTATGAACCGTTGCATGTTTGTGCCTTGGATGCGCACGGCGTAAAACCGCTGCTTCACCACCAAAACCATGTATCAAATGCATATGTATTTTTCCAGCTGTATTGAAATTTCAAGCGGGCTGAGATGCTGAAATCCCACTGAAATTAGTCAGAAACCTTAGGCATTTCTGTAACTGAGTTCTGCCGTACATGGCCACGGTGGGTGGCGTTTACGATTGTATTGGGGATTCAGTGCACTTTAGGACCGCCCCGTTTTATGTGCCTAAAGTAAACATTCCTAAAACAATCAAAATTGCACAGAGAGGACGGCTTGCACGCAACTGCAAGTGTACATGGGTTTCTCTGTGCAACGTACTCTACCCAATGTATTGAATACGTTCTCTGAATAGGAGTGGGAGCCATTTTGTTTTCCTCTGAGTCGTCAGTGCTAGAAGATGGTGTTTGTAGTGAGGAACGGATTGGGTGATGGAGTGGGGGTGTATGTGTGAAGGACAGTGTCAGCAGGTTCGTTTGGTAATCAGAATGAATCCACGTCAACAGAGGCCTCGCTAGAAGGGGGTGTTGGTGCTATAGAAGGGGGGTGATGTAGTCCCGGATAGAAGCTCGGGGGCTATACCCAAAGAATAACTAGCCCCCCGAGTCCCGATATTCCCAACATTAGCATAGCCCCAGATCTTTTCCAGACCTAGCAACACAAAGAATTGGGTCTGGCATTGCAGTAAAAAAGCCAGTGCACTATCCTAAGGCCTGGGATATTAAGTCCTGTCAAACAATGCTACTAAGGGGGAGAGGGGATCAAGAGCTGAAGCAGAAAACTATGAGGCAATGGGCCTCATTCCGAGTTGGGCGCAAAGGGATTACAGGCACCGGCAATCCCTTTGCGCCCTATTCCGAGTTCCCTTAGCGGGTCCCTTCCTTAATGCCTGGTCTGACCAGGTGTTAAGGACGGGACCCGTTAAGGGACTTTAGAGCTAATAACGGTACCGCAATTTGCGGTACCGTTATTAGCTACTTCCCCATTCCCAAAATGGGGAATGGTTTGGTGAATGGGGACTTACCGGTCCCGCCAAGGTCGGGCTGGACCGGTAAATCCCCCTTTCACCAAACCGGAGTCGGTACCGGTATAGGAGGCAGTCATGGCGCAAATAGCGCCATGACTACCTCCATACTCAGAATGAGGGCCAATGTCCAACTGACCACGGAGTACAAGTAAGGAGTCCACCAGCGTCAGCGTACATTTTGTTGAATCTCCACTTGCATTGCATTCTGGTACTTATAGTTTACAGCGACGTGGCTCCAAAAATGAGGACTGGGTTTCATTAAGTACAGCCTATTTTTATTTAAAAAGAAAAACTATGCCATATGGTCTTGCAGAGATAATACCATTATTAGGGTATTGACTGTTGTCTTTCAAGATCGCAGAGGTCCCTTCCTCAAGCAGTGAGCCCTATGTGATCTTGAAAGCTATACAATGCACATTTTAGTTAGCCCCCTAAAGGTTCAACCTTTGCAAAATGTCATGCATTTCTTTCATGCACAGCCCTTTGAAGCGGGCTCTCAACCCACTAAGCCATCTTATCAGAAAATGTTTGCCCAGGCAGGCACGAAATTCCTATGTGCTTGTTCATGAATGTCCCTGCCTCACAAGTCACATATGATGGTTATGGAATGTGTAACTTGAAACACTTGTGATGGAAAATGGAACAGACCTTTTATTTATAGGCTAATAAATGTTAACGATAGAGTAATGCTTGAAATGAATGTTTAAATGCCTAGTGACTGACCTGTTCACATGTGTTGCATTTTATTAAATAAATATTTGAAAGGCAATAAAAAAAAGAGGAAAACCTTCATCTGTTGTGTGTTTAATTTGTGTGAGTGCTTATTTGTTTAAAAAATAACGAGGAGTCTTTCCTTTCCGTTTCTCTCTTCACCCTCTGCCCTCTCCCCCCACGGTGATCTACATCTCCCCTATTTACTCCAACTGCTACTCTATATCCTATCCTACCTGTCTTTCGAAGCCTGGAAGGAAAAAGGTCAAAAAAGATCTTCTGGTCTCCAACCCTGGCCTGCCCATTGCTAACACCTACGTCAACGCCTCTTCCGATCTTCTGGCCTCCAACCCAGGCCTGCCTATTGCTGTAGCATACGTCAATAATTCTTCCAGGCAAACTGTCACCGACATCCTTGCTGTCGCTCCCGCTCCGGACCTATGGATTCCCCATATGGTTTCAGTCCTCTCCCCTTTCTCTGTGTCGCTCATTAATGGTGGAACCAGATGGCAAGTATTCGTGGCACACTTCCCATCCTCTAGGTGCATCATTCATGTCTACCAGAATGGCACTGTCATGGCCCAGGGCTCTCAGCCCAACCTCCTCTGCCTTGATAGGCGTCATCCGTCTCTCATCAACTTCCTCCCTTCTCCTGCCACTCCTCCTTCTGCTATCCCATGGCCCCTTCGCCACCACCGCCAGGTGTACCACATCCATGTACCCCTCCTCAGAAGAACTTCAAAGGTGGCAACCAGCTTACATTAGCTAACCTCCACTCTTGCTTTGCTGTTAAACACTCCTCTGATATCTGTCTCCTTCTTGAAGACTTTGACCTTGGCGTTCTCGCTCAGTGAGACGTGGTTCACTGCCATCTCTGTCACTGCTTTTGACACACTCCTCTCTGATGCTACAGGATCCTCTCTAAGCCCAGGCCTAACTGGTCTGGAGGCAGAGTGGCCTTGATCCTCCCTGAATGGGTCCCGCTACTATCAGTCCCACTCAGACCTACTCTTCCTTTGAATGCCTCGTCTGCAGGCTTGGTGTCTCTCCAACCCTCTTGTTGACTCTCGCCACCATCTACAGGACCCCTGGTCCGGTCGCCCTCTTCCTCTCTTGCTCTTGCCTCCAGCTCCAAGCTTCTCCTCCTCAGAGACATCAATATTCACCTTGACTCTCCTGGATTATTCCCCAGCCTCTGTGACTTTCTTTCCCTCACCATTCTTCTCTCCGGTACGACTCACTCAGCCGGACACACCTTGGATGCTCTCATCTCAGCAGACATCCCCATCTCCAACCCTCTCACTATACCTCTTTCCTGACCATGCTCTCCTGTCCTCTCAACTGGACCTGTTACGTCTTCTGGCTAAGCTTCTGCCTGCACTGCCTGTCTCCTTATCCGTCATTCGACCAATGAAGCGAATGTTAGTTGCTGCTTTTTTTGCCACTTTCATTTCCCTTCCCCCTCCTGCTGTGAACGCCCACACTGACTCCGCCCTTGCTAATCTTGACCTCTCTGCCACCAGCACCCTGGACATCCTTGCCCCTGTCATGAGGATCCGCATGAATCCTGCCTCCAAGTGCAACACCTGGTATGACTCTGACCTGACCTCTCTGAAACGCAAGGGCAGAGTTGCTGAGAGGAAGTGGCGGGCTTCAGGCACATCCTCTGTCAGATTGGCCTGCTGCCTGCGCTGAAGGCAATACAGACTCTCCATCCGCTGGAAGAAGAGGGCTCATATCCAAGCCTGCACCTCTGAGGCCACTAACAACACGTACAAACTGTTTAAAATCTGCAAGGAACTCGCCAATCCTACTGCATTCTCCACTTCTCCCCAGCCATCCCTGACCCTCTGTACTTTTACTGGCCTCCCACTTCTTAACCAAAACTCAGGCCATTCTGTCCTCACTCTCCTCTACACCCCTCCTACCTCCTTCCCCAGCGTTCAGACCTCCCTTGGTCCCCTTCCCTGCTTCCCTCCTACTCTTTGCTTTCTCACCCATAGCACCGGGCGAGGTCTCTAGACAAGCGCTCACTATGAAGGTCTCCTCCAAACAGGTGCTCCCCTGCTCCTCCAGAAAAATCAAGGACAACATTGCCTCCCTCGCTCCAGCCGTGGCAGATTTCTGTAATCACTCCTTAGCTGCGGGCTCCTTCCTGCTACTCCTCACGCACTCCCTTGTGCATCTTCTCCTCAAAAAGCCCTGCTATTTACCATCCTATCTTCATTAACCCTCAAGCGGAATTAAAAAACAGAGTTTGGCGCGAGGGAAATCCCTGTGCCCAAGAAATGGAGGAGTCCAGAAATGTGACAAATTACTGCTTTTATTACTCCAAAACAGGGATAAGCACACAGATTTCTGTAGCGTCCAAATGCCTTCTCAACTCATTACAGGCTGGTAGTGAGGTTTTAAGCTGATGCGACATCACAACCAAAAGTTACTTTCTTGGGCTCTAGGCAAGATGGGATTGGGTGAACAGTATAGCCATATTTATATCCTATTGGGGACAGACAATCTGAGTGGCCTCACCATATCCGATAGCTCCCCCTGGCACTTCCCACAGGAGGCCAGTGTGAGCGTTGTCAATTTGGGAAATTTACCAGCATGTGAGCAAAAATGATGGTTGAAGAAAATGGCCTGTTTCCCACTAATGTGAGCACTTCTCTAACCCCTGTGGCCCTGAGCAAGGACACTTCAGCCTCCAACTTCATGCTGTGTTACATTATTGCATCTCCTGTCTTCAGTTTGATGGGAACAACAGTTCCTGTCTGCCTCAGATGAATGGACCTTGTTCCCCAGGTTCAGGTCACACGTTTGAGGGCCATAAAAATGATTTTCTCTGCTTGCATTTATGAAGAATTTTAGCTCCCAGCCCTTGCAGGTGTGTTATCTCTTCTGCTAACTGTAACACTTTGTCCCAGCGTCCTTGGCATGGTAAGACACAGTGACGGCACTGCCACCTCTGCTTTACATTTCTCAGGAAATCAGTGTGTGAGGCCTCTCCCTGTGTTTCAAGCCTTCCCAATGCCTCTCATTCATTTTAATGCAGCTGTGGCTTCTATCTTATTTTCATGGCTGTTCATGCCAGTTGCTTTTAGGTGTCAGTGAGCAGTTCAGGTGTACTCCTTTGCAACTAGCTGGTGCCTCTACATGTGTGTTCAGCCATGTCGCCTCTTCATGATTACCTTAGTGATGTCATCCAGTTATGGTCCATGTGGCTGCTTCAGTGGGTGGTATCTGTCATATTGGGGGTATGCTGGAGGGTTGAGGCCCCCTCAACACCCCCTTCAAGGGCAAACTCCTGGAGAAGATGGTTGTCTCCCAACTAACCCAACACACTGAATCTGTTGACTGTCTCCATGACCACCAGTCTGGTTTCAGAGCAGCCAGAGGCACGGAAACCGCTCTCCTGAACACCCGTAATGACTTGCTCTCAAATCCCGATTCCAACTTGTCATCCGTTCTTATCCTTCTGGATCTTTCCCCTGCCTTCGACACAGTCAATCATTCCACCCTGATAAAGCGGCTCCAGGACACCCTTGGCATCACAGGCCTGGCACTGGACTGTTCGACTTCATTCCTCTACGACTGACCTTTCCAGGTTCAATTGGGCCCTTTTCTCTCCCCTATCACACTCTTCACCTGAAGAATCCCTCTAGGCTCTATCCACTCGCCATTGATTTTCAACATCTACCTTCCCCCTCTGGCCCACCCGATCTCCTCCTTATCTACTCCCTTCCAGTGTTATACAGACAACACACAGCTCTCCTTCAAACTTCCCTCCACTGCCTCCTCTTCCTCCTCTCTCGTCCCCGATTTCTTGACTGCTATTCAGGCCTGGTGTGCTGCCAATGATCTCTGCCTTAATGCAGGTAAAACTGAGATCCTTCTCATTGGGACCCCAGCTGCCTCCTTTCCTCCTACCTTCTGGCTGCCCTCTGAGGTTTCCCTCCCCTCACCCTCTTGTGAGGCAAGACAATTTAGTGTCATCTTAGTGTCATCTTTGACTCCTCTCTCTCCTTCTCTCCTCACATAGTGAACCTTGCCAAGAAGGCCCACTATCAGCTGCACCTCCTCAGAGGCATTCTCCCTTTTCTCACCTTCTCCCAGAAATTCAATGTCTCCAGAGCTCTGGTCCTCTCAAGGCTGGACTACTGCAACAGCCTCTTCCTCAAACTTCCTCTATCCTCCCTTTGCCCCTTCAACTAATCCAGAATAGGACTGCAAGATTTACCCTTGGACTGAAGCCCAGGGACCGCATCTCTGCAGCCCTAACATCTCTCCACTGGCTCCCGGTTGCATCATCCACAAGGCTTTCTGGGGCTTGGGAACCCACTTCATCCAACTCTCTCTCCCTAAATACCTCCTTGCTTTGGTCTTCTAGCTCCAACTCTGCAGATCAGGTGCTTCTCTAAGCAGAGAGTGAGGGGGAGATCTGTCTCCTCCGCGGGAGTCTCCCTCTGGAATGGTCTCCCTGCCCCTCTGAGGCTTGAGCTGGATCTCCATAAGTTCTGGAAGCTCCTCAAGACCCTCCTTTTCTGTTCCTCTTTTCCTCTCTCCTGCTAATGCCACCGCCTGTCACAGTGACTGGCTGCCTTGTCTCCCTATGAGACAAGGTAACTTTTGATACTGCTGATCACCCCCTCCTCCTCTTTCGGCTGGCGGCGCCCGGAATATCTGGTCCTGTGCTAGCCTGGTTCACCTCCTTGCTGACTGTTTGAGGCCCATCTGTATCTCTTCCCCCTTTCCTTTCTTCTTTTCACTCCTTGTTCTGTGGGGTTCCCCAGGGTCTTGCCCTGTCCTCAATGACATTTAACATCTATATATGTTCCCTGGTTGCTCTTATCTGCTCTGATGGCTTTAGGTGCTATTCTTACGCAGATGACATGCAGATCCTAGTCAGTTTTGATCTTGACCGGATGGTGCGTCATCTCGTCTGCATGACTGCCTTCTGGCTGTGGGGAATGGGTGAGCACCAGCTGGCTCAAATTAAACGGGGACAAGACGGAGGTCTTGGTGGTGGGTTCTTTGACCACATCTGACTCCTTCTGGCCTGCTTCTCTGAGTGCATTTCCCATCCCGGTGACAGTGGTGAAGAACTTCGGGGTTTACCTGTCCACGTCTCTTTCTATGGTGGCACATGTGAGTGAAGTATGCCGGGCCGGCCACTTCCTTTTCTTCCTGTTTGATTGCGCCCGCCTGTGGTCCCCGTGCTGGTTTCTAGCAGGAATGACTACTGTAATGCTCTTTTTCTGGCCCAGCCAGCTGGCTTGATCCGCCGGCTGCAATTGCTCAAGAACCTAGCCCCTCGGGTTGCGACCTCAACCCCGTAAGGCATCTCATGTCAGCCCGGTATTGCGCCACTTGCATTGGCTTCTAGTGCAGCAGCAGATCACTTTTAAATCTTTTTGCATTATTCACCGGGCTGTCTATCAGGTTGGACCAGAATTCCTTCAGGAGAAGTTCCAACCTTACATTCGCAATCAGACTCTCCGCTCTAGTAGCGAACGGTTGGTTGTGGTCCCAAGGTTTCGCCTTCAGGGAGTGGGTGGCAGGACCTTTTCTGTAGTGGCTGGTAAGCTTGGAACAGCCGTCCTCTTCAACTTAAGTCTATTGAGAATCATTCAACCTTCTGACGCTTACTCAAGACCACTCTTTTCTGCTGATTCTCCTCTGCTTGATTATGGCTCACTGCGTACTTCTTCGCGCCAAGATGCCTTCGGGGGTACGTGCGCGTTACAAATGTACCTAACATAACATAACAATATGAGTTCTACCTGGCACCAGCACCCCCCCCCCCCTCGCCCCGTCCACCCCTTCCTTGCACTTAGCATGTGGACCCTCAGCCCCTGCACCCCATGCAAGCCCTGGCACTTTCCCACCTGGCCTCCCCTTAGCACTCTCCTAGTTCTGTGGCCTTCTCCCACCCTTAGCCCCCACTTGCCCAAATGTGGTCACAAATCTACAGACATCTTTGAAATATACCCTAGTAACGTTCTGGATGCTTGATTCAGGCTGCATACTAAACTGT
The DNA here is from genome assembly GCF_040938575.1 of Ambystoma mexicanum. Classification (NCBI taxonomy): domain Eukaryota; kingdom Metazoa; phylum Chordata; class Amphibia; order Caudata; family Ambystomatidae; genus Ambystoma; species Ambystoma mexicanum. The sequence goes on along the minus strand of NC_090923.1, from coordinate 975,145,000 downwards.
AACATGCAGCCAAGGTCTCCCTAACACCACCCCTCCCCTTTCACTTGACTATCCTGTGTCTCTGATGCCCGTTCCTCTTTTCTTTTTCTTTCCTACCAGGCTCAGACTGGCCTATAGGGCCATAGGTCAATGCCCGAACCAGAAATGCAAAATGCTAGTGTGTGTTTTTTGGTCAAATTTGGGCTACCGTTTTGGCCCATGTGGCCCAGTTTGATAAGTTACTTCACCATGTGGCTATTCATTTTGACCAGTGTTAATGAATGCATATGTTTTTAAACGCATAATTTGCATCACATGTTTTCAAAAACCTCCCCCTTGGTTTCTCCTCAAACAGCCTGTCACAAAAAAAAGTGAATTGCCATTTGCAACTGTGGCCCACGTTTTCATTGGTGCCTGAGACAACGTTATGTCCTAGTTCGACCCTGTTACCAACCTTTCCACAGTTCTACGCTTTCCGGACAAGCCTAGGCACTTTGAGACTTCTACGGTGGCAATTTGGCACAGAACGAAAATGTAAAGTAACATAACATTAGCAAAGTCAATTGCTTTGAAGCAATTCAGCACCTATTGAATGCAAAGAGCTTAAAATATAATTCTCAGACTCATGCCCTCGGGCAAATAGCTAGTATGATAGCAACGTGAGTTACGCACTCACCTCTGACATCTCTGTGTGACCTGTTGACACAGGATGGAATCCTGGCGGGTCCCACTCATCACTCTACCCTTCCGTGGTTGATACGCTGAGTAGCATTGAAATGGGTAATAATATCACTTACACAACACAGACAAGTACTTTTTATTTCACCCAAGAATATGTGTGTCCCATGGTCACCAATGGACATGGGAGTGCAGTGCCCCTACCATGTATCTGAATGGCTGAAGCAGCACGTAGAAGATTCGGCATGTGTCTCACACACACGCACACACACTATGTTGGGAATAGCATTGCCAGGAATACCTCATACTTCTAGTCCTACTCGTCATAGTACTTACCTGTGAGGCTGGTTCTCCCCCCAGGAACTCTGTATAACCTCCATACTTACCGCTAATCCTCACTTTCTATTGAGTCACAAGACCCTTCCCATGTGGGAGGGTAAGGAGAGAGGTTGCTCAGTACTGTGACGAGGAAAAGTAGGGCTAGTAGTAATGAAGAGTAACGGTGAGTAATCCAACCATTCCCTCCATGTCCCTCTTCCTTCTCCCAGTACTTGCCTATGAGATATACCAAAGCATCGGGCTTGGGTAGGATTCCAAAGACAAAGCACTCAACCACATATTGCTTGCATTGCACCTGTCACCACACTTTACTGAACAGTAAAAACAACAAACATGAAGGCATGTGTCCCTCAGCGAGGTCCTGACCTCAGTACCCCAACATCAAAGCAGGTGGCCTTTGGATCACCCACACCCAGTCTGTAATGCCAGATAAAGGTGTTAGGAGTAGCCCAGGTGGCTGCTCTGCAGAATTCCTGGAGTGGCACCCCTTGTGCACGGTCCATGAAGCAGACGTACCCCTAGTGGATCTACCCTGCACCGGCCCGGGGGTTGCAATACCTTCATGTCGTATGTCATCAGTATGAAATCCTAAATCCACCTGCTAATACTCACTATTGAGGATATTTCCAGCTCCAAAAGGCGACCAGTAGATTGTCTGCTTTCGTGATGGACTCTTTACATCTCAGATACTACGGGACCATTTATTTTACATCCGGTGCAGTGCAAGTCTTGCTCTCTATCTGGGATGCTGGGTTTGGGAAAAACGCTGTGAGTACAATCTCCGGCGACTTGTGGAATTTGGATACCACAGGAAGGCTGGGTCACGTTGTAGAACAATCACACCCTACTTAATTTTTGGAGAGGGAGAACTGCACAATAGGGTCCCAATCTCCACCAACCGTCCAGTGAACTTGATGGCAATGAGAAAGAGAGCCTGAAGGGTCATCATCCTCAGATCCAGGCCCCGAAGGGGCTCCAAGGGGCCTTTCTGCAACATTTCAAGCACCAATGGAAGATTCATGGGCCTAGAGATGGCAACTGTCAGTGGCAGGCCTTACCTTTTGGGTTTCTGAGTCCTTCGGGGCGAAGAGGTAAGGACTGTCTCTCCAAGCGGCCACTGCGCGACCCAACTGCCGAAACCAGGAGAGCACAGGGGCCACCCAAAGAGTGCAGGTTTCAAGGAGACAAACCCCAATAAGGGGAAAACCTTCAGGAATTCCACCACAGGATTCAGGTAGGTAGCAAACACGTTGTCTTTCTCCCAGGCAGTGAAATGCAGCAAGAGCCAGATATCCATGGACAATAGGAGCTCAGCATACAGGTTAGGAGAGACTGCCCATTAAATGCAAAGAGCGGGGCAAGATAGGCTCCAGAAGATCCTTTACCATAGGAGAGCAACAAGTGAAGGACAGAGCAGCGCTGGAGCTAAAGCAAAATATGACTGGAGAATCAGCAAGCCAGAAACGTGAGAAAAGGAGAACAAAACTGAGCAGCAGCCCATTTAGAAAGGGCAACATAAAGAACCAAGCAAGGAAAGCAGGAAATAGGGGGAACAGTGTCACAGCAATCACGGAGAAGATTGCAAAGCACTGCTTACCTGCCGCCGCCCAGTGATATACCCGACTGAACTTCCTGATTGAAAATGCTCCCGATGACGTCAGTACATTCTGTACCGCAACAGAGGCCATCTTGTAATGGGAAGATGCCATCCAACATCTTTACACAGAGGTAAAAGCAGATAACTGCCAAGACTGGTGGTAGCGTGGGGACCGCATTGCAGCAACGCATTTAAGGAGTCTAGTCAGCAGTACATCGCCCTCATTTGGGAAAGCTCAGTGCTCCCTGAAAGCCTTTATAGCCGACCATTGGACACTTAGGGAGGAGACATATAAACCCTTTTCTGCCTGTGGCCATTTTACAGAGGGGAAAACTATGCTGGTGTCCATCGAGGTTGCCACAGGCATCCCGGGAGTGGGGAGCTGTGCTGACCATGAACGTGAAGGGGATTCCTGACAGTACATCCCCTCGTAACACCCCTTCCCCCAGGAGCGAACACGTTCTTGGAAGAAATCCAAGCACAATCTTCGGGGCCATAACCCACCCAGTCGATCAGATATTGAACCGATCGTCCCCTATGTCGGGAGTCTATTATTCTTCGGACTTAGTATTCCTCCTGGGGTCAGACAGCCGGGGACGGGAGAATTGTCGGTTTCTGTATATCCTAGAAATGGTCATGGGTGTAAGCAAGGACACATGAAAGACTGGGTGGATGCAGTAGTGAGATGGTAAGGTGAGTTTCATAGCCGCCAGGTTGACGTCCTTCCCTATGGGAAAGGGTCCAATATACTTGGGTTTCCATTTGTGGCCACAGGAAGGAAGATGCATGTTCTTAGTCAACAATCAGACCAAATCTCCTATTTTATAAACCGGAGTGGCATGTCTCTTGGCGTTGGCATAACTCTTTGTCATTTCCTGTGCCTTCTGTAAGTGTACGTTGGCCTCAGCAAAGCCCATTTGTAACAACCGTGGTCATTCTGTTATGGCAGGAATGGTCAAAGGAGTGAGGGTGGTAACTGGAAGAGAAATAGGATGGAAACCATATGATAAATGGAAAGGCATATCAAGGATGGAGGCATGATGGGAATCATTATACGAGAACGCTGCTGAAGGCAAAAGCGTGACCCAATCATTGTTCTGTTCAGTGGTGTAGCATCATAGATACTGACCAATGACCTGATTCACCCTCTCAGTTTGCCCATCACTTTGAGGGTGATATGCAGAAGAAAACTGCAACTCAACACCCCACAGTTTGCTGAGTTGCATCCAGATATTTGACACAATTTGAGAAGCAAAATCGGACACTATCGCACCTGGGAGTCCATGAATACAAAATATATGGGTCACGAGCAAATGAGCCAGTGTAGAAACAGAAGGAACCTTGGGGAGAGCGATGAAATGTGCCAGTTTCTGTGAAACAGTCTACCACTGTCAGTATAGAGGTCATATTCTGGACAGGGAGAAGATCTGTGACGAAGTCCATAGAGCACATTTGCTATGGTCCTGAAGCAATAAGTAGTGGATGAAGAAGACACTTGGATTTATGGTAGGGTACTTTGGTTCTGGCACATACACTGCATCCGTAGATGTAATCCTTTCCACCAAACATACCTCTCAATCTTTTCCATAGTCTTTTTGTGCCACAATGTCCAGCTCCCCTTGTAAAATGACACCATTGTAGCAACAGGGTTTGGGAAAGCACTGTGGGTAGCCAGAGCTTAGTATCCCCTGAATAATAATCCATGATGTTCATGATGTTGGGGATCGTCTTGTAGGAATTTCTTTTCTATACTATCTGAATAATTGTTCCTGAGAGCATTTTTAAATCACGATAGATCCATAATATGAACAGTAACTATTTGAGTAAGTGTCACGAAAGGAAGTCCTTGGCAGGTTCTGTGTTGGGGAAATCTTTACGTGAAAGAGCCTCCGTTATTGGTGTACTGAATTCCACACTTGTAGGTTTACTTGAAAGTTGAAATGTGACAAGAAGTGAATCCACCGGTTTTGGCAATGGTTGTTGGCTCTGGAATTAAGAAATTCCAGGTTTTTATGGTCAGTTATCACTAGAACTGGATGATTGGCTCCTTGTAGATAATGGGCCCCATTATGAGTATTGCGGAAAGGCAACAACGGCGCCGTTGTTACCTCTCCGCAACATTACGAGTTCCGCTTGCCGGTGCCGGACTGCACGCGTGGTCTGACTAGGCATGCAGACCGGCACCCGCGAGCAGAACTCGTGATTGCACCGGCACTGTTATAAACGGTGCCGGTGCAACCATTCTCCCGACCCCCATTCTGCCCTATTGGGCAGAATGGGGATCGGAAGGCCGGCCATACCAGCACACGCGAATGGGCAGTTACTGGCCCTTTCAACTCATGATTGGCCGGTAATGGTCAATTCGTGGGTGCCGAGGCCGGTAGCGAGTTTGGCGGTTGCCGTGCCCTTAATAAGGGCACGGCTACCTCCAAACTCTTAATGAGGCCCAATGTCTCCAGGTCATGAAAGCTTCTTTGATTGCAAGTAATTCCTTGTCAAAGATAGTGTAATTCAGTTCCGTGGGGTTAAGCTTTCTCGAGTGGTATCCAACAGGATGGTTTTGTCTAGATGTGAAGTCCTTCTTGGATAATACAGCCCCTAAGGCATAGTCAGATGCATCCGCCTCCACTGTGCAGGGTTTTGAAGGGTCTGGTAGCTGTAGAACTGGTGATGTGTTAAACTCTGCATTCAACCCATCAAAGGCTTCTATAGTGAGGTTATTCTATTGAAAACCTTCCTCTTTCTTGAGTAGAGTTGTCAATGGTAACATAATTTGGGAATAGGTCGGTATGAATTGTCTATAAAGGTTAGCGAACCCCAGGAATCTCTGTAATTCCTTAAAAGTAGTAGGAACGGGCCAATCCAGTACAGCATCTGTTTTCCGGGGGTCCATTTCAACCTTATATGAGGACAAGTAAGCCACATTTACTTGATGGAACAGACACTTGGATGCTTTAGCGTACAAACGTTTCTCTCTTAATATAGCAAGCTTGTTTCATACATGCTGTATGTGTTCTACCAAGGAGGGGGAGAATACCAAAATGTCATAGAGATAGATAAAAACATAGCCATCCATGACACTCCCAAAGATGTAGTTCAAGAAGAATTGAAATGCTGCCGGTGCATTACATAGCCCAAAAGGCAACACCAAATATTCGTAATGGCCACATTTAGTACAAAAAGCCATCTTCCATTCATCCCCTCCAGCGATTCTCACCAGATTATACGCATCTCTTAGATCCAGGTTGGTGTATAAAGAGCTCTGACGGTGTCATGAGAGGACACAGGCAGTGAATGGCATGCTGGTAAAAGTCTCAATATCTGATGCTGAATACTCCGGAGGCTGCAGTGCTTAAGTCAAGCAGTTGGTAAAATCATCTTGTGAAGAATGCAGGCATTCTGGTGGTCGCCCTGAAGCATAAGCAGGGCAGGCTGGAAGTTCTTCGCTAGTAAATGGTTGGGATCCAGGGGGAATCTCTGGAGCTGAAGAAATGCTGCAGGTTACAACATTGTAGACAGGTATACATCTGATATTGGCACTTAGGATTAGCATGCCACAGGTGTCTCATGAACTGAAGGCAGACAAGCAGTTGGCTCTGCACTGAGGATATGCACCGAGGACGGACAGATGCAGGCTTCATGGCTGAACAGTGATATCCTGGATGAGTCGCTGTAGCTGAAGACAGGCATGCCAGAGGGGACTTTGAGGCTGAAGACATCCAGGATGGACCTAGCTCTGCAGCTGAAGACAAGCATGTAAAGGTCTTTGTGGCTGACCACGTACATGGTGGAGGCTCTTGACTAAATGGCAGAGGTTCAGTGATTGCAGACACTTGTTCCAAACATGACTGTAGAGCTGGGAACTGGAAAGTAGAAGAGTCAATGGCTGTAGAAAGGCAGACTAAAGTCTCAGACGTCGACAGACACATTGGTGGCCCAGGCACGGAAGGCACCTCTAGGGGAGTAGACTCCGTGACACAAGTAACCAAAGACTGAGCTGTACATTTGCAGTCCCTTTCCTTAGTGGATGACACAGAGTGTCTTTTTTGTAGAAGTTAAAATCAATCAGAGGAATCACCATAGTAAAATATCTGTTAATCAAGATTTCGTCAATTGTCCACTAATCTATTTTAGCCTCTGAAAGTAGCAGATTAACAATCAACAGTTCAGGAATCACCTGCAAGGTTTCAGGTTCTGCAGACTGTGGACTGAGTTAATCAGAACATAGAATCTGTACTTTCTCTGATGGTTCGCTGTGACCCAAATTGGTAGGAGGAAGAGTGAACACAGAGTTAGCATTGTGTTCCACATCAGCTAGATCATTTTTTCAGTCTCAGCAGCTGGATCAAGAGCAGAGCCTAAGCCTAATCCTATTGTAGTGACTGAATCTATGTAGGCCACTCGTGTGGATTGTGTTTGGAAATCAGAAATGTGCATGTGTACTATGCTCAGGGGTGTGACAAGATGCTACACAGGAAATCTTAGGTAACTGAGTGCATAGCAAATCTTCAGCTAACTGGAATCCCTGAGAAACAGGAGGACACATGTCAGAAACTGTGCCCCGATTAAGTGCTGCACCAGAAAAAAGACTTTCAGTCCCAGTAGATCTCACATACTGACAAATATCATGGTCAACTAAAGTCTCTGCACTCAGAGACTGAGCAGTGTTCACATCATCAACACTGGATTAGTTTGGAGTTGTATTCAGCAAAGACTGTAAGGGTTTATTCTCCTCTTGTAAAGAAACTAATTCTTGTCTTAACTCATGGAGCTTAGCTTTTAGCATATCCTGCATTAACTGTACATCAATAGCATTAGGCACAATGGGAGGTACAGTAACATTAGAGCTCAGACCTGCACAATCAATCTCGATGTGCACCGATTGCACATTGTCGTTTACTGCTTGTAGGTTCTGTGATTTCTTCTTTCTTTTACCAACTTTGTGTTTCCCTTAAGCTAACTATTAACATCAGACTCCTTCACATTAGCGACTACAGTCTGTACTTGTGCAGAGGAGTATGCTACAGATTGAGGGTAGAAAACAGAAATTATGCAAGGAACCCCGCCATTCTTTATGTTTCTATCATTAAATTGTTTAATCTGACGAGAAGTGTAACTGGAAACATGGGGTTGAACAAGAGGTACTCTTGTGTAGTAAGCCTAACAGTGTGTTGTTTTCTGCTGCTAAGGCTTGTGCAGACTTAGAATAAGGATCGGAATAATAGACAGAACTAGGATCTGGCAATGTAGGATATGCCATCCTGTGGGAAAAATACTCTGGACGTAAATGCCCATTCGTGACAAGGAGTTCATTTATGTTAGAACTAGTGATTTGATTGTCTCAGGTAAATGTAGGGAAAACATTGTGTATGAACTTTCTTAAATTCGCCATATTCAAACAAATCAAAGTGCACAAGTGAATGCTAGGAATACCTAGGCAGAGTGTGGGAGTAATGGTGTGGTCATTCTGTCATGAGAAGACAAAGGCAGTGAATATGGCAAGGGAAATGTGCACAACATCACACAGTGAATAGCTTTGAGTCAAACAACATGCACTCAGGAACCAAGACACGTGTACACTAAAACCCAGGATGTGCAAGTAGAGCATAATAAGAATACAAATATATGAAATGGGATGTGGGGTAAGCGCTAAGTAGCTCCTTATGATTACCAAGAAAGTCGGCAAGCTCCTTATCCACACTTGCTGTTACAGGTACTGTCAGAGCTAAGCCCACATACAGGGAAAGCAACAACATGATCTGTGCGCTAACACTCTTGATGGTATTGTATAAGGTAAATTAAAGACAATATTTACAAGGACGGGAAATACCACATAAAATGTCAGCAAAGCCAATGAACACTGTTGATCAAACAGGGACCCAGAAACACTATAACAGCAAAGGGAGGATAACTTAATACATCAGAATCCTGACAAGGGATAAGTAGGAATAGTGGTCACAGAACAGTGAGGAAAACATAGGCATTCATACAGGAGCTGGCTACAGCAGCACATCACAGCTGACGATCAATAGGGGACAAAGGTAGAAGTGCAAGGGAAAACCTGGAACAGACTCCAAGAGAAAGTAAATAAACAAGAACAGGGAAATCAAAATTACAAGGGCAAACCCTCCCCCTGCCCAACCCAAGGAAGGAAAGGCAAACTGGGACAAAATACTAAATCTATGAATGAGGATTGACTAAAGGATCAAGATTTCGCTGCTGAATAGGGAAAAGTCAAAGGAATAAAGAACACAGACAAACTGGGCTGCACAGAAAAAGGAAAGCACAGGGAAGTGCCGGATGCAAAACAGAGGAAGACAGAAAGGGAATCCAGGAAGAGGAAATTACTAATAAGCACACTAAATTCGAAATCCAGGGACAAGGGAACACAAAATGAAAAACTAGGAAAGAAGGAACTAGCTAAAAACCAGCGCAAACTGAGGCTTTTAAAGCTGGCTAACGAGCACATGCCTCTGGTGTGCTGCTTGCTGCGCTTGCCAGCCACAGGTGCTGCTTATCCTCCACCCAAACCTGTCCTGAAAGGGTGGAGATGAAGCTGTGGGCCAGGCATTCTGGGAAGCATAGTATTTTGATTAAAGCAGCATACTGGCTGCCAAAAACCTGGAATGGATCCGGAAGTAACATGGAAAATAAGGATTTAGCACTCCCAATTCACTACAGCACTGCCGCATGACGTCTGAAAGCAATGTTCAGTAGGGAATAAACCCAAAATAAGTCCCTCAAGTAGTGGGAATGGGATTGAAGGGAGCGAATTGTGACAGACAGGCTTGATCAATCAATACCTGGATCAATGGTAAAGGGTATCTGTTCTTAACAATAATATCGCTGAGCTGCCGGAAGTCCACACATGATCTTCACTATTTTTCATCCTTCTTTGGTATGAAAAAAATAGGGGCCCCTGCAGGGAAGTGGAGTTACGGATAAAGCCTTTTTTGAGATTGTCATCAATATCGTTTTTACAGACCAGATTTTCTTTTTCCGTAAAGGCGTATGTCCTACCATAGGAAATAGAAGCTTCTGGTTGTAAATTGATCTGGCAATTGTATGGTCTGTGTGGTGGCAAGCAATTGGCTTCCACGGGAATTAATACATCTGAGTAGTCTTGATATTCAGATGGAAGGCCAGAGATCATCACGCAAGCGTCAGAAGAAGGTGCTTCTTTTTCTTGAATGGTTTGTTGGCAACTGCAAGGACAGTGATCACCCTTAAACATAAGTACTCTTCTTTTCCAATTATTGGTTGGGTTGTGAAACACAAGCCATGAAATTCCTAAAATCATATGAAAGTTGGGGGCACCAATAACATCGAACAAGAGAATTTCTGTATGCCTCATAGAAGATATCATTTGCAATGTCTTGGTTTGATGAGTGATGGCTCCAGAAATAAAATCAGACCCATCCACGGAAATTATAGGTTCGCTACACAGTTTGCGTATCAAGGGAATATTATGAATGTTAGCAAAGCCGAGATCTACAAAGTTGCCAGTGGCTCCAATGTCTATCATGGACAGAAATTCACCCCAGACTTGAGTATGGTCTTTAAGCAATATTTTGATAATGAAATGTTGTGTCATGGAGGGATCTTTAGTTATCCTTGGGGAGAAAGGCTTTAGACTCGTTATCTGCTCCATTCTGATAGACAAGTCGATTTATTTCTGGGGCAAGCAGGAGTTTTTTGGGGGGGGGGCATTTCCATATGGAATGTCCAGGATCCATGCAATAGTAACACAAGTTTCCCTTCTTTCTCATTCGCGTTCTGCCGTGGATACCGGCCCTCTGGTACTGACCAACTGCATGAGTTCACTATCTGATAAAGGCAGAGGTACATCAGACCAAGACGGATTGCGTCACCATCCGGTGCGTCTTCTCTCTCCTTTCCTTTCACCCAATCTCTGGTCCAATTGTATTACAAGAGTGATGTATTCTTTAAGTTCTGTGGGAGGGTTAACACCTTGACTCAGGGCATCCTTGATAACTCATCTTAAACCTTTCTGGTACATTGTCAATTGAACCTCATTGGGCCATGCAGTTTGTGATGCTAGATTCTGGAATTGAGTTATGTACATCAATAGTTTTCTGTTGCCTTGTCGGAGATCTATCAGTTCATTTCTGATCGACTGGGCTGCATAATGCCGGTCGAACATGGACCGGAAGGCATCATAGAATTGATCGTAGTTTATTAAAAAAAGATAATTGGTATCAATTAAGGATGTTACCCAGGCTAAGGCATTTGTTTCTAGGTTAAGCGATATGAAGGTGATTCTTGCCTGGTCTGAATTGTACAACTGTGGATGAATCATATAGTATATTCTTCACTGAGTAAAAAAGGGTGTACATTCTTTGGGATCACCGCCGTATTTCATAGGCATAGGAGTCAAAGGGATATTAGATACTAACCCTGGGTTTTGTAAAGTAGCCGGGGTAAGCAATGGGTGACTATCCCCTCCCGTACTACGACTACCTGAGGCACCGCTGCTGGTTACAGAATCCCTTGGAGTGCTGACTAAGGGAGTTTTATCGGCCATGCTTTCGACCTTTCCTTGTAGGACTGTAACCGCCTGATAGAGAACAGCATTTTCTTGTCGTGAGGTAGCACCTGATAACTCTTTGATCATTTCTTCCATGGTTTGGGATAGTAAAAAGGTCTTGCAATCTGTCAGATTACAGTGTTAAATTCACTAACCTGAACTCTTGGGAACCACGTAAATAATAAAACTAGTGGGGAAGAAGGAACTGAACGCTCTAATATTACAACAAAGCATTGGGTTCTCTTCTCCAAGTGTGAATAGTTGTTTTGAATAATTGAAGGTTTGTTCCAGGATTGGTTCCAAAAAACATGAGGGGCTGTAATGAGATAAGGACACAAAATGAAGCATTATTGTGACTCTCAGAAACACCCCTCCCTCCCCTTGTGATACTATTACCTCGTAGTGGGAAAGCAAACTCTTGTAAATTATGCTGTTCGGCAACTTTCCATTCCAACTAAAATCATGTCAGACACCAGATCCAAAATTATATTGTCCCAAACAAAAAAACATAATGACTAATTGCCTAAATTGAAAAAGAATTGGTATCTTGATTCTTGGAGCAATGTTCCATAGATGAGGCTCAGCGAGTCTCAGGGTCCTGGGAAGTTTTGCAAGACACCCGGCTACGTGTCCATGACCTTTGTTATATGCCGCCAGCTCTGTAGTAGCGAGACGTGGGGCAACGCTCGCGCGGGCCATCTTGGTGACGGCAAGAGCAGGGATACGGGACGGCCATCTTGGTATGGGTGTGGGCCATAAAAGTTACAAGCAATGTCATGATCACATAACAGCCCTTTTACAGAGGGGCAAACGTTACTGGTGAGGTATCCCTGTGTCCATCAAGGTTGCCATAGGTGTCCCGGGAGTAGGGATGTCACGTACCTGCCATCCTGGCGCTTGTGGCATGCCTGGCATTTACACTGCCATTGAAATGCTCTTCACGTTCTTTATGTTCTTCTCTTTGACGGTCTAGTCTTTCTGACCATGTCTTTCTGTTTCCTACTTTAGCCCCGACCCCTGTTTTCGCTTCGCATTGCAACCCCTTTGGCGTTTTCCTTTCACTTTGGGTTATACGCTCCGTTGTGATTTCCTCTTGCAGCCGCTGCTGCCTTCTGCCTTTATTTTTCTCCTGCCCCTTTTCGCCTTTACTTTCTCTGTGCCTCCTCCACTGCCGTTTTTACTGCGGCTCGCCTCCTTGTTCCGCTCTCCTTTGCGTTACCTCACCACCGTCTTCTGCAGTCATTTCTGACTCCCTTTTTTTTTTTTAAACGTATTTTATTGATTTTTGGTGAAGAAAAAACGTGCAATACAACGAGAAATTAAGCAGTGATTCAAACAAGGGAGGGAATGGTGAGGGGGGGAACAGGGAAGAGGGAAGGAACAAACAAAACAACAACAGTCTTCATGTTGTAGCGAACTTTTCAGTGGATGGATGGGTCAAGGCCAGCGACCTAGAGTTTCAGGAAGCAGGAGGGGTCGCATACAGGGGCTGTCCTTTCGGGCTAGGAGCAGGGGATTAGTGTCAGTGTGATGCTACGAGATTTCAGGGGGGCTTGTAGTCGGCGCTGAAGCGTATGTCTCTGAGGAGGGCCTTCCATGATTCTAAGGTGCCGCTCTCAGTCTCGCCGCTTGACGTGATTCCTTCTTGCCAGGCCCTGGTTTCGGCTACCGTCCATCTCTCGAGTTCTTTGAGCCATCGTTCGTGCCTGGGGCCCGACGGCATCTTCCAAGCCATCGCAATTGTTCTCTTAGCCAGGATGCATGAGATATCCATTAACCTGACAGCATGCTTGAACTTGCTAGGTCTGGGGTACTTTCCCAGAAGGCACTCGCCGGGAGTCCATTCGTACCTCGTCATTCCGGCGTCCATGCAAGTCTGTTTGGCTTTGGACCATAGTGTCATCGCCCTAGTGCAAGTCCAAAACATGTGGATCATGTCCGCTTTATCATTCCCACACCATGGGCATGCAGGGGAGGATGTCTTGTTGAAGGAGGCGACCCTATGTGGGGTCATGTATGTCCTATACAGGACGTTCAACTGAATCTGGCCGAATCTAGCATTCCTAGACACTTTTTTGGGAAATATTAACACTCTTTCCCATTCTTTATCCGTAATCGGGGTCTCGAGGTCCGCTTCCCATCTCGCCCTCAGAGCTTCGCCTTTAGGGTTGGGTTTGTCGCATAGTCTGTTATTGAGCCTGGAGACTGGTCTCCAGCCATCCGAGAGGCCATGCATTTCTTGAAGTAGAGGGTCAGGGGAGGGTTCCTGCGGCCAGCCGTTCCATTGTTTCTTGGCAGTCTGCTTGAGGCGGTGGTACCAGAGGAACTGGCCTGGGGGTATTCCTTCGGTGGCCTTAAGAGATTCAAAGTCCCTGAATTCCCCTTCCTCAAACATGTCTCCCCATGTGTATATACCGGCTTCTTCCCACCTCCTTGCTGTGGAGAGGTCTGCATCCGTTCGGCAGGTATCTGCTAAGATGGGGTTATCCGGAGAGTATGGGTGTTGCACTCGCCTGATGTAGCAGGACCTGGCCCATATCCTCCTACCCAGGTCAATCACTTGTAAGGTGATCGGGGATTGCCGTGTGGGGTGCCATAGGGTTTCCTTGGGGATCACGTTGTTCGAGGATTGCCTCAGTAGTTCCGTCTCAGACGAAGGTCTGTCCGAGAGCCATTTCGTTATGTGACTTAACTGGGCAGCCAGGTAGTATAACTGGAGATCCGGTAGCTTTATTCCACCCTCTTTATGTGGCAGGGAAAGAACAGATAGTGACAGTTTATGTCTGTGAGGGCCCCATAGGAAGTCCTTGATGATAGCCTCCAGTTTCTTGAAGAAGGGCGGTCGGACATAATGGCAAATATTCACGAAGAAGTATAGGAATCGGGGAAGTACGATCATCTTGACTATCGCTGCTCTGCCCACCATGGCCAATGGGAGCTTGGACCAGAATTTTATAGAGCGTCGAAGACTCGTGATGGCGACCTCAGTGTTATGTTCGTGCGTGAGTAGTGGGGTGTGGCTCACGTTGATCCCCAGGTACCGGAACTTGACCAGTTGCCAACCTATTCCTATCACTGGGAGATCGCTTTCTGATGTGTTGCGTAGGCCCGCCAGGGGGAATGCGGAGGACTTGCTTCTGCTGAATCGGATCCCCGAGTACTTTGCGTAATTGTCTAGCACCTCCAGTGCTGTTAGTGCGTTAACTTCGGGGTTTCTTAGGTATAAGAGAACGTCGTCTGCGTATAGAGATATTATGTGGTGTACATTGCCCACCTTGATGCCAGCGTCGAAGAGCTGCTGCCTGAAGTATAGTGCGATCGGCTCCAGGCCCAGTATGTACAGCATGGGCGATAGCGGGCACCCCTGTCTCGTTCCCCTTTGTATTTCCCAGGCTGCTGATACCATTCTTCCCGTTTTCACTCTTGCCATTGGGGAATTATAGAGGACCTCGATCCACCTGATGAAGCCCCCTCCGAAGCCGAATCTTCTCAAGACCTCCCTGATCCATTCCCAATATATGGAGTTGAAGGCCTTGATTGCGTCGAGCGACAACACCGCCAAGTCTTCATCTCTTTCGTATGTTTCGGCCATTACATGTTGTAGCCTCCTAAGGTTAGCTGTGGCGTTGCGCCCAGGCACAAATCCGTTCTGGTCCTCATGGACGATGGATCCCACCACTCTGGCCAGTTTGCGGGCTAATATGGATGTGAGAATCTTGGCATCATAGTTTAGCATGGCCAGAGGGCGATAGGACTCACAGTCGGTGGGTGATTTGTGTGGCTTGAGCATGGGAACGATTATGGTCTCTTTCATGGTGTTGGGGAGGACCCCGTTCGTGTATGCCTCCTGGTAGACCTCGTGAAGAACTGGGGTGAGGATGGGCTCGTACGTTTTGTAAAACTCAGGTGGGAGGCCGTCGCTGCCAGGGGCTTTGCTGTTAGAGAGGGACCTGATTGCCCCTTGCACGTCCTCAAGAGTGATCTCCATCTCCAGTTCCTCTCTCTGCTCGGGTGAAATACGGGGGAGTTCTATCTCCTCAAGTGTGTCTATAATGTCTTCAGTAGGAATTTGTGCCTCGTGGGCATACAGTTTGGTGTAGAATCTGGCAAAGGCGTCATTGATCCCCATGTGAGTCGTGTGGGATGTCCCAACGGCGTCCCGTATCTCCATTGGGAGGTGTTTGGGGTGTTCCCGCTTGCAGAGCCAGGCCAGTAACCTCCCTGGTTTGTCCGATTCCTTGTGGGATCTGATGGTGTGTGTGGTGAAATCGAATTTCTCCAGTCTTTCCCAAGCTTGTTGACATTCTGCCCGGGCTTCCTTCAATTTGTTCTCGGCCTCTGGAGTTGTCATGGGTAGACTCTAGTCGGGAGATCTCTGCTTCTTGTGCTTCAAGCGTTATCTTCAATTGCCTGCGAATTCCGCCGGCTCTCGATATAATTTCTCCTCTGGTCACCACCTTCATAGCTTCCCATAATGTGCTCCAGGAGGATACCGACCCCATGTTGATTTCCAGGTAATCTTCCAGTTTTTCGGCGAGGTTTTCCCTGAACTCGGGGTCTTCAAGTGCCGCAGTCGGCATCCTCCACATAGGGATCGGGGGTCTGGGGCCCCTCAGCTGCCATAGCATGGTCAGTGGGGAATGGTCGGAGATCGTTCGCCCCAGGTACTCTGTGGCTGCGGCACGTGGGGCGAGCTCCTTGTTGATAAACAGGTAGTCAATTCTTGTATGGACTCCGTGTGGAGCTGAGTAGTGGGAGTAAGTCATATCGGTGGGGTGGTGTTCCCTCCAGATATCCACCAGATTGAGCTGCTCCAGAGTTTCCTTCAGGGCCCGGGGTGCGAGGTTGCTCGGGTGGGGGGGAGGCAGCGATCTGTCCATGCTTGCGTCAGCAACGCAGTTGAAGTCGCCTCCCCATATAAAAGTGCGGTCCCGGTGCTGAGTCAGCTTTGTGATCATTGTGGTGAGGTACGCCGGTATCCCGTGATGTGGGAAGTATGAGTTGACCAGGCAGACCGGGGTCTGTTCCATTGTGCCCCAAATCACTACGTATCTCCCTTCTTTGTCTTGTTCACACCCCTCCATCTGGAAGGGCACATCCGGGCTTATCCATATTAGCACTCCTCTCGCGTATTTGGAGTAGGGGGACCCTCTCACAGTCCCGGCCCATCGGTCTGCAATCTTGGACATGGCCTCCGTCGTGAGGTGGGTTTCTTGAAGGAGTGCAATCGAGACTTTCTTCCTTTTGAGATAGGACTGTATACGATTGCGTCTGAGGTATGAGCCCATACCCCTCACGTTCCATGTCATCACGGTGAGCTGTGCCGCCATCGGGTCCGAGTTTCGGATCTGATGCGGGACTCCGTCCCCGGAGTCCGGCTCTGCTTTAATCCGCAGTAAGTAGGCTGCGAGGGGGATACCACTGGTTTACGATCTTCCGGGTCAAGTCCTGGACCCATCTCGGTCTTTGTTGGCGAAAGAAGCATGAAGACTGTACAACTAGTGAAACTAATAACAAAACTCAAACTGGTGCGCCCAGCGACTACAACATTGTCGCGGTGCTCAGGCGCTCTCGGGCCGTCGGAGCCCATCCGGGAGTCGGGCGCGAGCTGGGTCAGGCGGGTGCCTGGACCGAGTGAATTCTACGCTGGGGGTGGGGCAAGGGCCTGGCGGCGGAGCCGAGCGAGGCCCTTTCCAAATGATAAACTGAAGTTGGATTACCTTCTGTGTTCCGGCGTCGTATGTGGTGGTTCTTACTGTTGCTTGGGGGTCGCTTGTGGGATCTGAGGGGGTTAGGCCTCAGTCCGTGAGTTGTCCTTGCCATCGGCCAGGTATTATCCTCTAGCCACATGTTGGCTGCTTCTGTGTTATCGAGGAATACCACTCTCTCCTTATAGATGACCCTGAGGCGTGACGGGTATAGTAGTCTGTATTTTAGGTTCAGTTGGCGGAGCCTAGCTTTTATCGGGACAAATGAATTCCTCTCTATTTGCACCTTCTGCGTATAGTCCGGGTAGATGGAGATTTTGGAGTCCTCTCTTTCGATGGGGCCACCCTCCCTGGATTGCCTTAAGATAGTTTCTCTGTCCTGAAAGTTCAGTATCTTAGCAATTATAGGTCTGGGGTGCGATCCAGGGGGAGGGCGCCTCTGGAGGGATCTGTGGGCCCTTTCGACCGAGAATCCCTGGGTCAGTTTGCCGGCCCCAATTTCTTGCAGCAGAAGGGTTTCGACGAAGGATGTGGTGTTTGCCCCCTCGTTCCCCTCCGGGACACCCAGGATCCTAATGTTGCCCCGTCTGGCCCGGCCTTCGGCCTCTTCCGCCCTTTCCTCCAGGAAGGCGACTTTCCTCCTCAGGAGGGCGACTTCTGACTTCATAGCTGTGGTGGCCGTAGATGTATCCTCTGTTGACTGTTCGACGGTTGTGACCCTCTCAGCTAAGTTGCGAGCGTCCTGGCGAATTAGTTGAATGTCTATTTTGAATTCGTCGATCTTAGAGTCTATGTGCGTTTTTAGTGAAGCTATGGCATCAAGTATCTGAGAGTGGTTATCGGCGGCCACCCCTTCGCTCGCCTGGGTGACTTCAGAGGGGCCGGCCCTGGCTTGAGTGGGGGTCTTCACCTTGGTGGAAACAAAGGAGTCCATGGTGGCGGCTCTGGTCTTGTTCTTGGCGGCCATCTTGAGGTGATGGTTGTGGATGTCCTGGGCCTCAAAAGTTAGGTAGCTTGCGGGGTTGCTAGCGAGGTCCTCTTCTTAAGCCGGACTTCGGGCCGTGGGCTGTATTTTGCCAGCCCCCGTGTCCGGGTGTGCGGCCCCCGGAGGTGGATATCAGAAGAGTAGGGGTAGGCGGGAGGCCCCTTTCGCAGGTGATGCGAGATCTCAGTCTTCTGTTGGTGTCAGTCGGGCGGCACCCGGGGGGTTCGTTCTCCTTGTCGTGCTTCCGCTTCACCCCACCAGGCCTGGGAGTCCGTTGGGGGAGGGGTTTCCCTCAGAGGCTCCGCTATGCGATGCGAGGCGCCATCTTGGATTCGATCGGAGCGGGGTGGAGAGCCATTTTAGGGCCACGGTGGCGTCTAGGAGGTCCGATTCAGTGGGCCCGATGGTGGTTCAGATGCAGGACCGCTTCCCCCAACAGCACGTTCTTCTGCGAGGGCTGGGGCCTCACATGGGCCGGAGAAAAAGGATCAGGAAACGGCGTCTCGGCCGGAGCTCGGCAGATCAGCTACCGCTCGCCATCGGCGCCAAGCCACGCCCCCCTGACTCCCTTTGTTTATTTTTCCTGTCTTTTGTTTCCTACCGTCTGCTGGCAGCCCTGTTCCTTCCTCGCTTGTTCCAGCACAGTTGTTCTGTCTCCCTCTCCCGCATTATCCTAGCGTCTTACCTGCTTTTCTCTTGTGTGTATATTGTTGACTTTCAGTTTACTCTCTTCGGGACACATTGCTTCCAGTTATGCTTAGCCTTGATTCCTGCAGGCCCTTTTCCGCATTTCATCTGGAGGTCTGGTAGAGCACGCCAGAGCCTTCTGCCACACAAACTGATCCTATCAAGAGTTTTTTTAGCTTTCAGCTTTTTTCCTCTTGTTCAGGCGCTCTCGGGAGGAGGTCCTGTGACACGGTGGCCTCCATCCGAGGGAGGCCATATCTCTATAAAAAGAAGAAGAGCTTCATATGGAAGAAAGACAGGAGGTGTGAGTTGTCTACGGAGGACTGAGGTGAGGAGAAGGAGGAGGGGGATTATTTGGACTTGGAGGATCCCATTGATGTGAAACCTAGCATTCAGGACAATGGAGCTGTGGTGACCATGACCGTCAAGGGGTTCCTAACATAAGGCCTTCCTATAGCCGCCAGTTCCTAGCAAAAGGAGGATCTGAGGAGTTCTAGGTGGGACAATTTTTCTTGATGGACCACGTTGTGTACGGTAGCCCCATCCTGTGCCACTGGCGTCACTAGCATTGATGATCCTTGGAGACTGAGTCCTCCCTCAGGGCATCTGTTATCGGGAGAAAATTATGAAAGCATTGAGAGGAAGGGTCCCAGTGTCTGAGGATGTGAATCAGTAGGGGTTTCACATGCAGTCTTGCCCAGGGAACCACAAAGGCACAGGGCGCCATGTGAGCCCGGGGTCCAGCAGTTCCCTGGCCATCCCTATGTCCTCTTCAAAAACCTGTTTCAGCAGATGTTGAAGGTGAACCGCCATTTCTAGGGGAAGCAGAGCTTTCCCTTCCACTGTACAGAACTGCATTCTAATGAATTACAGAGTTGTGGATTGAAACAGATGGGACTTGTCTGTGTTGATTAGGAACCCCCAATCGGTCAGGGCTAGGCAGACCCTGTGCAAGTGTAAGGTTGCCAGTTTCCTCGATGTTGCTTTGTCCATCCATCCGTCCAGCTATGGGAAGACGTCTGTTGCCTTCAGATGCAAGACTGCCACCAGAGGTGCCAGGAACTTGATAAAGACTTTGGCGGACGATTTTAATCCAAATGGTAGGACCCTGAACTGAAAATGGTCCTGTGCTAAAGTGAATCTGAGACAACTCTGGTGGATCTTGCAGATGGGAACATGGTAATACACATCTTGGAGGTCGACAGATGCCAACCAATCCCCCTTCTGGATAGCCGGAATGATCTTGTGTTGAGTCACTGGTTTTGAATAGGCGAGTCTTGACATACCCATGCAGGGTCTTCAGGACCATGATCAAGCGAAACATGTGGTTGGATTCAGAATTAGGAACACCCTTGAATATAAGCCTTGCCCATGCCCTGCCCTGGGGACCCTGACAATCGCCTTCTTCACCAGGAGATCCTGGATCGCAGAACCCATCAAACCATCCCCGAGTACTGGGGGATGGACGAGAACTATATCCGGTATCGTAGTTGACCCATCTTCTTGGCCCAATCATCTGAGGCCCACTGGTCCCACACAGTTAAGGTGCATTTCTGAACTCTGCCCTGGTGGACAGAGGTTCAGAAGGCTATTCTAGTTTCTTGGAATAGGGTAACATTCTGGACAGGCCAGACCAATCAAGGTAGCATTGGCAGTGGTGAAGACTAGGTCTCAGAGGGGTGAGGGTGATCGAAAGCCCACAATGAGCACACACAGTAAACAACACCACAAATTACTCTGTCAGGTGTGTATATCAAAAATACATATACATTTATTAAAGGCCTTTTAAGTCAAACACAAAGTAGAATCAAAGCAATATTAACCAAACTAACACAGCACTAACTTGGACACATATATACAGTAACTTATTGGGCTAAAGGAATATTACACAAGTAGGCATCCACAATCTGCAAAGAAAGGGGTCACACAGTGGAAATATACTTTAGACAGTCCTTCAACAAATCAAACCCTAACTAAGAGGCAGTCCAGTCCCTATGGTAGGTGGAGCCTTGGGCTCAAAAGTACATTCAGTGCCGGAGCATGCAATCGTGCGGTAGAGCTCAAAACAGGGTATTGTCAAGGGGCTGTAGCACCTCAGGATGGTGGGTGAGGGGATGAAGAATAAGGGCCCACTATTCGATGAGGGTCTCCTCAAAAGGGCAGAGCAATTTCAAGAATCGGGACTAGTTTAGCAACACAGGCTATCTACACAAAGGAGAGTGGCTCTTGGGAGACACTCGTGTGTAAAAAGTCTATGGATGATTCAGGGGCCACTGTTAAAGGTTGCAAGTACTTACTGACCCTAGACGGACTCTGGACCAAACTTCGCCAGTCAAGTCCAGTTCGTTAACAGGTTCAAATCATGTAGTTGCACGTCTCTGTGGCTTTCAGGGGTTGCATTCTGGGACATCAGTTTGTGGCGGCACAGGGATGATTTTTTCCACTCCTGGTGAAGGGATCAGGCAAGTACCACTGCAGCTCATCTAAGGGTACAGGGGGGCACAGCAGCAAGGCACCCACAAAGATTGTCACCACAGCTGGGCGACACGGGGACCGCATATGCCGGGTTTATGCGTACTCTCCTAATTCCAGACCTAGGAATGCTAGGTGTACGGAACTTGGCAGGAGAGTGCCTTATACCCAGAGTTTGCAATCTCCAAAGCTCAAGTCAAAACATGAGACGGCGGCAGTTCCAGTTCAAAGGTCTGGAATGAGCTGGTCAGTTCACTGAGCGGTCAAGGAACACTTTCGAACAGGCTCGTCTGCAGGTTAAGCAGGAGGCGCCGAGAATAGTAAGTCCCACTATTCCAATGGGTCGAAGCACCCTTACAGGCTTTGTAGGTTCGATCAGAAACAGGGGGTCTGTTTTGCTTTTGCTTGGCTGCATGGGGAGAATCTCAGACTTACATTTCCCCTGGACATGACAAAACAAATTATTTGACTCAGACAGGCAAGAAATCACACTTAGACCAATACTTATGAGAAATATGTAAATGGCTCTTTATAGGCCCTTTATTCACTCCTTACTTATAAACCCCTCATACACAAAATAAACATATAGACAGCTATACAGAAACATAGAAAAAGAGAGCATCACCATTATCAAAGTTGAGGAAGACACCTTCATCTTGGCCACTGCGACACTGCTTAGTCCCAGAGCAGGTAGACAAAGATATCACTCGTAATGACGGGGTCTATAGGGGAGCGTCCTCCCTCTCAGCGAGACTGCATCACCCAGGGGTCCCAATTCTAACTTCTGACCAGAGAGGAAAACCTCTTCTCTTTATGGGGAAACATTCCCACCCTTCTCAGTTATGACTGCCCTCGGCTGAAGAGCAGATCACAAGTTGAAGGGGCAAATAGTGGAAAAAAGCAGGTAAAAGTGGAAAAACCCAGCTTCCCTCTCCTCGCATTCATTCCCAGGACCCCTTATCACTGCACCTGCAGAGCGCTCCGGCTCCCTCTCTGGCTCATCCTTCAGCTGACAATACAATAACTATTCTCCATAGTATGTCCACTCAGCAACAATATTTGTGACGTTGCCTTGCCTTCCCTGCCGAGATGCACGTTTAGTTTACTGACCACACGAAAAACATAGGCTTTCATTGCGGTAATGGGAGTTGAATGTCCAAGATGGCTGTGCACTGGCGCCATGTTGTTTGAGCTCGTCCTTTTCGCATAAGCATTACACTCCACCCCTTGGACAATCAACTACCATAACCCGACAGGCGAAAAGGAGGTACCCAAAACCGTCCAACCATCCTCCATAAATTCGGAATACATGAAACACAACAACAAACACTTACTAATACAGCAAAAACACCAAAAATCCAAATCAAACCAGAAGGTAATGCTCCCACCAATCCCCATCTTGGCTTATTCGGGCAACTAGATCCTTCAATCCCTTGATATGTTTTTCAATGGATCGCAATGGTCCCCCAAATCAAAACAACACATTCCTTCCACGGTTTCACATCCCAAATAATGTTTTAAAAACAAGTAATCTATATCCGCTCTGTTTTGCAAAATAGCTTTTCTAAAATTTCTGTTATCTAATAATAATTCGGTCAAAGCCTGTGAAGTTTCATTAACCCCTTTAAATACCATGCAAGCTAATTTAATCATGGTTTTATAGCCCCCAGCCGCCAACCCCCAAATCCAAATTATAGAAATAGCTAATGCTAATACTTCACTCTCAAAAAGCAAATGAACATTAGAATTACAGTCAAGCAATAGGGCGATATAGGAAGCAACACACATAGACCGCCCAACTGCAGGTTGCAAAGGGAACATCATTAAATAAGATGTGTCAAATTACAGGGGCCACCTGAAATATTAGCAGGAATGTATGAATAAGTAAAGTTTCCACAGGAAAATAACCAACCTGAGGGAAGTTTTACATGGTTCAGGTGACTAGCAGTCTAAACAGTAAAATTGCATAACATGTTATTTGATACTTCAACGCAAACACTTACAGGTCGTGCACATAGGCGCTGCTCAAAATTAGTTACTTTATCATCCCTGTCCAGATCCAGTAGTTGGCATTTGCAAATATAGGTTGGATCTCAAGTCATTCAATAACAGACATCCACGGGAGCAATGTCGTGTGTTATGATGCGGGTCATGTTTTTCCATTTGTGGTTTGTGTCTTCACAAAACTTACAATATTCATAAACAGAAAAGGAATTTCTGACATCCAAAGGCTCAACCATGAAATCGTTATGCAGGACTCCGAATACATTTTTCAAAATCAGGGCAGGTGTCGGAATAGCCACGAGGCATGTTGAAATCAATTTTGCAGAATTATGCACATCTGTCAGACAGAAATGTGAGATGTTCAAAACTTGTTAGGCCAAAGAAACCCATATGTTTTCCGGCTGCCTGAAAAGTGCTGAATAGCCATGATGTGAAAAGGATGTAGAAATTCCAGAACGGGCTAAAGTAGGGCACTACGTTGCTGCCCCCACCGTTTCCTCAGTGAGCCACGATAAACTGCAACAGACGCATTATCCGGCGCAAAACTGGTGGCAGGTATATCAGTCTTCATCCATATCCCCAAATCCAGCTGGAGAATGGAGACATCTGCCACATCCTCTGGCATGTCCCCGGATGCTTCCGAAGACACTCCACTGTGCCTCACACAGGCACTCAGCATACTCAGGATCTAAAACATCAGAATTCAGAAACAAGATGTCAGTGAAGTACATCACTCGCGCAAATAACATTTGTAAGCAGGGATACGAGTCAATTTTCTTTTCCTTGGTTCGATTACAAGAACCACCTGATCTTCCCTGGCTGCAATCACATCTGCCGGAACAGGCGGACCATTAGATTTATCGACCCATACCTTGGCACCTGGAATCATTGCATCTGATGATCTAAAACACTTGTCCCCACGAATAGTTAAGACCCTGGGTGGCTCACCTTTTTTCACCATGGATAATTTTACAGGTAGTAATATCAATTGAGCCACTCGATCTCCCTTGTGTATAGGCAACATATTCTCCCCACTGTTGATGAGATTAACCTTGATCACGCCCTGATACTCTGCACCCACAATCCCTCCTAGCACCTGAATGCCTTTTAGGGCTAATCCAGAACTGGGGGCAATTAATTCCATATGTTCAGATGGAATTTGCACCCCAATACCTGTTTCAATCACAGCAATACCTCTGGGTTCAAGACAGCGTTAACATGCGCATCAATGGAGTTTCACTGTTCGCAATGGGATGGTTATTCAAAATCTTAACGGCTTCTAGCACACATTCACACCAAAATACAGTCGTGTCGACAATATGACTTTAGGTCTCAGTGTCCAACTTACACACTGTTTAGAATTGTGCATTGAAGCACCTTGTATTGTTTTGTCACATTTGTTTCTCATGTGATCCTTCAAGGATATAAGGGTATGTATATGTTTTGAATCACAATCCGAGGTATTTACTCTGGGTGAGCACCAATTGTATCATATATAGATACTGTATGTAAATTATTGAGCTTCCTGTGATAGTTTTTCAAGTTGAATATTAATCCATGTTATGTATTAAATTTGTCTAACAAAAAGCAACCATTGTCGCAATGTGGTAATCCATAATAGGAGTGGATGTATTGGGTTCTGTGACCCTGCTTATTTGTTTTACTTTATTTGATAATAAACAGCCACTTGGTCGAACAATTTAATCGTGTTCAATTGGGTAGCTCTTTTACATGCCAATACCATTAAGGAACCAGAACATGTGTCCACAATGGCGCACTCATTTTGACATCCTCTACTAATGAGCATGGGACCAATATAATCCATCTGCCAAATCTGTCTAGGCAATTTACTTCTCTTCAATGTGCCATGAATTATATGTGCAATAGATCTCTGCTTCTGATGTTGACACATGGGACACTGTAGGATAATCATTTTCATAATTTCTAACAGAATGCTGATTCCCCTGTCTTGTGCCCATCTGATAGAAGCCTTCTCTCCGAGATGTCCACTTTTCTGGTGGGCCCATTTCGCAAACCCTTCCAAATCATCCTCTTCAGCCCTCGCGTCCATGATTGCAATTTTTGCATGTTCATCTGCAACAGAATTGAACCACCGTTCCAATGAATATGTTGCACAATGTGCGTCTACATGATATACAGTTACTGTAGTATGCATTAGCATCTCAGCAATGTCTTGCCACAATTATTTTCCTCATACTTCCTTAGCATGAATCTTCCAACCGTTCTTCTGCCAAGTCTGCAGCCACAATACCAATTCATTCGCAACGGACCATGAGTCCATATAAATGTAATTAGTCCCGAGCGTTTCCTGTTTTAAAGCCTGATACACGGCATACAGCTCTGCAAATTGGCTGGCACCATGTGTCAAAATCGTGGCAAAAATGCTGTGAACACAAAATATTGTGGCAAAAGGCTGTGGTTTTGCCACCACAATCCATGTAAAGGATGCAGGGGACACACCCGCAACCCCCAGACCCATTATACCATTTAAGGGGAGCGGAGGACATCCCTGCAACCCCGGCTCCCCTTAAATGGTGTAAAGGGGTACACCTTTACTGGGTCAAACAACAGCATTTTTGCCGTGATTTTTTTATACTGGCGACATTTTTGCCGCGATTTTATCACTGCATACCAATTGGCTACTCTTCCCTTTTCCAGAGGTGGTTAACACCTTTTTACATTTGGGATTGTACGCTACTGCTTCCAATGTCGCTCATCTCCCACATATTTGGCTGAACCATCAGTAAATCATGCATGTTCAACTTGTTCACTTGATAATTCTCCATATGGGATACCCCATTTAACTGGAGACTCGTCAATAATCAACTCTCCCACTGGCTCAAGGTCTACTAGCGGGACTCCTGCCACTTGCTCATGTAATTTTGTCACGCCACCCTTCCTGGTCTTGGCACGATCTTGAATGTACCACTTCCATTTGATGATACTAGCCACGTGTGCATTCCAATTCGATGTGTTTTATGGGAGCTCAGCATCCATTGCATGATTGGTATTTCAGGCTGGATCTATACATCATGACCCACCGTCATCTGTTCCATATCTATGAGTGGCCAGTAGCATGCTAGCAGTTGTTTCTTAAAGGGAGTGTATCTGTCACCAGCATCGGGCAACTTCCGACTCCAAAATCCCAAGGGCACTGTTTTCTCTCCTGTTTTTGCCATAAGCTCCAATTAGCATAGGTATCCTTTATGGGTACATTTAAGTCCACCTCTCCGTCCCTCAATGGCCATAAATCAAGCACTTTCTGAATGGTGTCTTTGGCCAGGTGGAACGCTCGTTCTTGCTCACACCCCATTCAAAATTTTATTTCTTGTGTGTTACTTTGTAAAGGGGTGCCAAGATCTGCCCCAAATGTGGTATATGTTGTCTCCACAATCAAAACAGCCCAATTAGCTGTTGAGTCTGTTTCTTAGTCCTCAGAGTTAAAAACTAAAGAATCTTTTGCTTGGCTTTTGGCACCATCTCGCAATGTCCATTATACAACTGTATTCCCAGAAAAATCCCTGTCTCTGCCTGACCTTGGGTTTTAGAGTCATTAATCTCCCACCCTTCTTTCCGTAAACCGTCTATGATAAGCTCTATGTGTACTTGCACACTATTCTTATCCTTACCTGGAATCAATATGTCATCAATATAATGCACAATTTTTACATCTGGTTTGCACAGAATTTTGACCAAGTGTTCTGCCATCAGCCGGTGACAGATTGTCAGACTATGCATGTAGCCCATTGGTAAATGTTAAAACGTATACTGCCTCCCATTCCAAGAAAATGCAAACTGTTCCTGACATTCGTCAGCAATCGGTACGGCGAAGAAGGCATTCGCCAAGTCCAACACTGCATACCAAGTTCCATCAAATTTCACTATCAAGGTCACTGCATCCGGAACTGCCGGTATTAGCAGAGGAGTGTGTTTATTCAACTGGCGATAATCAACAGTCATCCTGTAACTTCCGTCCGTTTTTTTGGCAGGCCAAATCGAATTGTTCCACACACTGTCCTCAACAAAACCTTTGATAGTTCCTGCAATTTCATTCTGCCCCCCGGGTATTCAATATTGTTTCATGAACACTCTTTTTGTGGTTATCGGAGTACAAGTGAGAGCACTTACCCCAAACTGATAAAGCTTACCGCCTAATCCGAGGGTCAACCCTTCTAAAATGTCAAATCCAATAATGTATTCAGGAAGGGGAACAATTAACACCTGATATGTGTCTCTTCTTAAATGACCAATTTTCATATACATTTTTGTTTGGACCACAGGGGTCTCTTTGTCCCCTAACCCTGTAATCGTGAAATGTCTTTCCTTAAATCTGGAAGTATTTCCATGTATCAATGAGGTCTCCGGCCGTATCAATTAAGGCGTGACCCTCTTGATTGCCAAAATAACTTCACTTTTACATGAGGCCGTCTGTCCACCTTAACGTGGGCTGTTGTTACCAGAGTTTAACTTCTATCCTACTCATGGTTGGAGTGCAGGTATTTGGATTCCCTTTCCACCATCACACTCACCATTTTTCTCTGGTCTGCATAGGTTGGCTGGGATTGCGTAGATCTACCTGGGGATTCATCGTCTCCCTCCTCTGGAGGTAGTCCAAAAGGATCCTCCTCCTTCTTCGGCTTGTGTACTTCTTGCCGTTTTACTTGTTTGTAACGCTCCTTTCCATCTAGACCCAGTTTTTTATACAATTGGTAGATTTCCGGCTTCTCAATCCCATCGATGTCTTCCCACGGTACTCCATCTTTCAATAAAGCTAAAAACATATCCTTTCTGGATATGAGAGAATCTCGACTGTCAAACCTCTTCCCTGGGGTGCGTTTTTCACTTCACCCCTTCCTCTCTCTCTGGGTCATTCCTCTGTCTTTTCCCATTCTTCTAAATCTGCCGATTGGCTAATGGCATCCACAACCTCATCCGTTATTTTACCAGTCAGTTCCACCAATATGGTCATCATGACATTTTTATATGCCATAAGGGAAGTTCGAATAA
Source organism: Ambystoma mexicanum (assembly GCF_040938575.1). Lineage (NCBI taxonomy): Eukaryota > Metazoa > Chordata > Amphibia > Caudata > Ambystomatidae > Ambystoma > Ambystoma mexicanum. The sequence continues at coordinate 975,116,975 of NC_090923.1, read as the reverse complement.
GAGTGTTTCTGGCTGAAACTGATACGTTTATCAACCCCATATGCTCTGGAGTTTCCAAATGAATTGCCTCCTTCATGGCATGTTCCCTTACACTTTGGATAGCCTCTTCCAATGTATACCATGTTTTCTCCTCAGTCTGCCAATCTGAAGTGTTCAGATACTTACGATAACACCCCTGAGCCGCTAATTGTAACAGAGACATTTGAACCTCTCCCCCATCGTCCCCACAAGGAAAGCCTACGCGTAGGATCTCCTGTGTCTGTATTTCCTGAGTTAAGGGTAGGAATCTAGCGGAGACCATCGCATCTACATGGAGACCCACTGCTCCACCATCAAATAATCTGACCATCCAAGCTAACAAGGATTCACCAGCCCTCTGTTTCAATTGGTTAATGATCTCCTCAATCGCTTGTTGTGAGTAATCATCGGGTGCGGTCATATCCACCACTCCTCCTCCAGGATTCATTGGATTACGACCCATCCTTCTATGTACCACAGGTTTAACCATTACCTCTTTTCGGGCATGTTCTGCTTGGGTAATACCTCTGGCTCTGAACCACTCTCAGTACTATCAAATACGTCTCTGTCCCACTGATCTGGGTTCCAATCCACCGCTGTGGAGGCAATCACAGTTGCCACCTTATGAGAGTTTTTCCTCCCTCGTCCTTTTCCGATATTTGTAGTGAGCAACCCTCACCGCAGCTCGCTCAGCTTACTGCTTGATATTTGTCTGCCTTATCATGATAAATTTCATCTGGAGTTGCTGCATCAACGCAATCGGTTTTTCAGCAGCCAGTTCCTTCTCCAGTCTTTCAACATTCGCCTGTAATTCCACATTCTGTTGGTGTATTTTACGTAAAGCATTCAACAGAATCCAACCCCTTCTTCCTCGAGCCGAACACTTTTTCCTCTTCTCCAGTGACACCTGTTGCAGACCTTTCACCACTTCGGCAGGACGCGCCTCTCCCATACTTGTGTGCCAGGTCTTGCTCAACCCTGCACCACATGCCCAAGTTTGTGCGACTTTATCATACAGACTCTTACTCCACCTTGGGGTAGTCACCTCAGGACAGTCTCTGTCTGCGGAGCTTCCTTTTTTCCTAAGTAGGGAACTCATTTTACCAAATGGATGTTTCACTTTGCTATCTTTAATACCTCACTACACACAAACACACCTTTTTTTTCTTCAAAAAAGGTTCTGCCTTTCGGAGTCCAAAACTTTCAATTCAAATTTAGCAGGATTCTTTGGCATCAATATCAGCACAAAGACCCTGCTCACAGAGCCAATATGTTTTGCTTTTGCTTGGCCACGTGGGGAGAATCTCATACTTATGTTTCTCCTGACCCTAACAAAACAAGTGATTGGACTCAGACAGGCAAGAAATCACACTTAGAGCAATAGTTATGAGAAAAATGTAAATGGCTCGTTATAGTACCTTTATTCACTCCTTACTTATAAACACCTCAGACACAAAAATAAACATATAGGCCCTCATTACAACCCCGGCGCTAAACCATGGCGCTATTAGCACCGTGGTTGGTGCCGGTGTTGTATCGTGTCCGCCATGGTGGAATGGGGAAATACCGACCCATTCCAAGGTTGGCGGGGCGTTATTTCCCCATTTCACCATGGCCCTTCCCCATTCCCATTTTCGCCCCATAGGGCTCAATGGGACTGGGGAAGGCGCTAAGTACGGTGCCGCAAATTGCGGTACCGTAATTAGCACCGAGGTCCCTTTGCGGCACCCTACTTTAACGGCTGGAAAAACCAGCCGTTAAGGTCAGGTCCCGCAAAGGGACCTCGTAATCAGGCGTTAAGGGTTTAACGGCGCCGACACCTTTTACGGCGCCGTTAAACCCTTAACGCCAGGGTCATAATGACCCCCATAGTCAGTTATACAGAAACATAGAAAAAGAGAGCATCACTCTTTTCAAAGTTGCTGAAGACACCTTCATCTTAGCCACTGCGACACTACTTAGTCCCAGAGCAGGTAGGCAAAGAGATCACTCGTAATAACGGGGTCTGGAGCGGAGCGTCCTCCCTCTCAGTGAGACTGCATCACCCGGGGGTCCAAATTCTAACTGCTGATCACAGAGGAAAACCTCTTCTCTTTATGGTGAAACGTCCCCGCCCTTCTTAGTTATGACTGCCCTCGGCCGAAGAGCAGATCATAAGCAGAAGGGGCAAAGAGTGGAAAAAAACAGCTAGGAGTGGAAAAAAACAGCTTCCTTCTCCTTACATTCATTCCCAGGACCCTTTATCACTGTACCTGCCGAGCGCTCCAACTCCCTCTCTGGCTTGTCCTTCAGCGGGCAATACAATAACTATTCTCCACAGTAAGTCCACTCAGCTACAATATTTATGTGACCTTTGCTTGCCTTCACTGCCGAAATGCACGTTTACTTTGCTGAGCCCACGAAAAATGTAGGCTTTCATTACAGTGATGGGAGCAGAATGTCTAAAATGTCTGCGCACCGGCGCCATGTTGTTTTAGCTCGCCTTTTCTCATAAGCATTACAGGCTCCAACAGGACAACAGCAGGGTCAGGGTGCCAAACCTAACAGCGGGTCACCAGCGGTTCCACGGAGTTTGGTGTGAATGCAGAATACCGACCTAGAATGGGTGTAGAGTGCCTTCTCTTATCCGAAGTCTGTTTCGAGCCAAAACAAAGAGAAACCAGTGAGAGATCTGCTCACATTCAGCCATCCCACACGTGGACCAATCACAGACCATGGTGGTCCCAGTCATCCCAGCACACCAGACATCCTGGCACCCAGGATGTGTATTGGAGCTAAACAGCTCAAGCCCACATCCTGCAGGCACACACACAAGGCATGCAGAAGCCCGCAAACGTTTTGGTTTGCGCGGGGGTCTGCATGACCAAATAAGGAATTTCTCGGGTCTGCTTGACCTGGGGAAGGCAAAGGGATGAAATGGCCAAAGGACAGAACAACGGATCTCGTGGCATGGCCATCTCAGGCACTGGACACTGTCCTGACTGGACACTGTCCTGGGCCATACGCGGTAAGCATGGTTTGGACCATAGAAAAGAGTCAAAAATACTTTAAAAGTAATAGCTGCCATGAGCTTTGTCCTGGACACACTTGTACATTCACCCAAAAATCCTTTGAGGGTATCTAGGGCCTGAAAAATGAAAAAGAGACCCCAGCGCACTATACTGGAAGGTAGATTGTGCACTGATAAAATGTTTCTAAGAAATAGCAACAAAGTGAAAGACTAAGGGAAATAAAGTCTCCCAGTACTGACAGTCTTAAGGGCATGTCAGTTTCCCCATAACAAAACGTGCAAAAGCCCAGTGGAGTACAGCAGAAGGCTGGGCTCCACTGGCAAAAGTCAGGCTAGGATGGTCAGAAAACAGCAAATAGTTTGGGGGTTCACAACTGGAGGGAAAATAACCCATAAATGGAAATCTTTCCTAACGCACACTTTGAACAAGAAGACCAGTCTGCTCCCTATATGCCATCTGTAATTGTCAAGATTTCTGACTTTGGGACGCGGAGCGCGTTTTCTTATCGCTGAAAACCCAGTCTCGTCTGGAATGACTTGGAAACCAGACTCCTTTTGAAGTTGGTGTGTCCCGAGGATCTCACACTGGAGGAAGGCTTCATCTGCAATTTATCTGCATGCTTGTCAGCCTCAGTGCCCCGATGCACCTTACTCTCCAATGAGTCCCCAAAATGCTTGACCCCTTTGAAGAGAAGTTTCATGGCTGTAGGTTTTTGGGATGCTTCAGATCTCCAGTCTCTGAGATGCATGCGTTGTCGACCCGAGATGGTAAACCCAATAGCCATAGCTGTACCACTGATGCCATCGTAAAACAGGTCTGACATAAACTCCACTGGTTTCTGCATGTCCAACAGTGTGGGAGTGCAGCCAGAGCTTTCCTCCATGGGTGTAGGACATAGGGGGGATGGAGGGGACAAATCCCCCCACAATTTTAAGTGGGGGGATACAATGGCATTTATCCCCCCCAGTTTCCCCCATGTGTGTGTGTCTCTGGAGGGTTGTAGGCAAAAAGGTTGATTGAAAAGATTCGAAATACAATTATTTTGAATCAAAAGGACCGAAAACCAAAAAATCGAATGCATTTTTTTATTTTTTTTGGGGGTCCCCACCCAAACCCCTGTTTTTTGCCCAAAAACCACATGTTTTACTTATACAAAGCCCAAAAAAAAAATACATTTAAAAAAAGGCATTTGATCCTTTTTTTTTTTGGTGATCCTTTTGAGTCGAATGTATTGTATTTCATCTGACCCTTTGACTGGACACCTCACTGGAGTGCAGCATGTGCATCTCTGGAGTGCAGCATGTGCCTCTCTGGAGTGCAGCATGTGCCTCTCTGGAGTGCAGCATGTGCATCTCTGGAGTGCAGCATGTGCCTCTCTGGAATGCAGCATGTGCCTCTCTGGAGTGCAGCATGTGCATCTCTGGAGTGCAGCATGTGCATCTCTGGAGTGCAGCATGTGCCTCTCTGGAGTGCAGCATGTGCCTCTCTGGAGTGCAGCATGTGCATCTCTGGAGTGCAGCATGTGCATCTCTGGATCTGGAATGCAGCATGTGCATCTCTGGAGTGCAGCATGTGCCTCTCTGGAGTGCAGCATGTGCCTCTCTGGAGTGCAGCATGGAGTGCAGCATGTGCCTCTCTGGAGTGCAGCATGTGCCTCTCTGGAGTGCAGCATGTGCCTCTCTGGAGTGCAGCATGTGCCTCTCTGGAATGCAGCATGTGCATCTCTGGAATGCAGCATGTGCCTCTCTGGAGTGCAGCATGTGCCTCTCTGGAGTGCAGCATGTGCCTCTCTGGAGTGCAGCATGTGCCTCTCTGGAGTGCAGCATGTGCATCTCTGGATCTGGAATGCAGCATGTGCATCTCTGGAGTGCAGCATGTGCCTCTCTGGAGTGCATCATGTGCCTCTCTGGAGTGAAGCATGTGCATCTCTGGAGTGCAGCATGTGCCTCTCTGGAGTGCAGCATGTGCCTCTCTGGAGTGCAGCATGTGCCTCTCTGGAGTGCAGCATGTGCATCTCTGGAGTGCAGCATGTGCCTCTCTGGAGTGCAGCATGTGCATCTCTGGATCTGGAATGCAGCATGTGCATCTCTGGAGTGCAGCATGTGCCTCTCTGGAGTGCATCATGTGCCTCTCTGGAGTGAAGCATGTGCATCTCTGGAGTGCAGCATGTGCCTCTCTGGAGTGGAGCATGTGCCTCTCTGGAGTGCAGCATGTGCATCTCTGGAGTGCAGCATGTGCATCTCTGGAATGCAGCATGTGCATCTCTGGAGTGCAGCATGTGCATCTCTGGAGTGCAGTATGTGCATCTCTGGAGTGCAGCATGTGCAGAGGGGAACCACAGGGCTCATGCTCACCTATACCCCCCCCAATCCTCGGGAAGAACTGCTCCCTTCACCCCAATTACACCAGGCTGTGACAAGAGTCCTGCTGGCTAATGAATAGCAGGGGTGGCTGGGGGATGGGAGGAACTCCACCACGAAATAAATGCTCACACACTTTAATTACATGTTAATCTTTTCCCTAAAACTGCTAGTTTGCCAGTTAAAATGACAGCACAGTCCATTACTGTAGCCACTTTGTGCACACAAATTGCCCGTGGGGGGTACGATCACGGCATTCGCGGGGCACGAGCGCAGTGTTTAAAATATAAAGCTATTTCTGCTGAGAAAGGAGGAGGGAGGGGCATTGTCAGAAAAGAATACACTTTTTTTAAACATTTTGCCAATCTGAAATAGAAATTAAAAAGGAGTACCATAAATTTCAAAATAGCCGCATAAAGACCACATATGACGTGTGCATGCCAACCCTCCTTATCCCATTAGGGAGATGGGGGATCCCGTCCATTTGTTTGCTTTGCCTTATGGTACTTGCAGTCGTGTATTAATAATGGGAAATTCAAAACTACAAGTCACAGAAAGAAAAGAAAAGAAAAAATAAACACAACCGGGTGGGTTTCTCCTGAATGATAGTGGTGATGTTTTGATGCATGTGTGTGACCTCTTGAGCCAGTACCTTATTCGAGAATGGGAAAAGCAGCACTACAAGTCCCAGAATTCATAGGGAAAAAGAGGAGTGGATCTGCACCTTCTGCACAAGATGGGACATGTTTGTATGCATGTGTCAGACATACGGAGCAAGTTACATATTTGAGAAAGGGAAAAGCAGCACTGCAAGTTCCAGAATGCAAAGAAAGCAAGCATAGGCAGAGCCAATAGCTTTGGCATTTGTTTAGATATTGTATAACCATTTACCAGGCATTGTTAACACATACCCAGGGGCCGGTAGCATTGTCCAGCTGTTGCCATCTTAGTGCCATTATGTCAGTGCTATTTTGAACATGTGCAAATCCTGGTCTTTTGTCAAACAAACTGGCCTGCCAAATGCCTATCCCATGCCTGCACAAGAACCAAAACGGTTGACTTTGCATACACTTGTGCTACAGCAGCTGCAGTGCTTTAATGTTTGTCATGTGGCTATGTGGCAGGACGACGCTCAATCGATGAGGGGCAACCCAAACCCCCCTTTTCCTTAAACCGCTGCTTCCCTTCGGCCCACACTGTCAGACTCCCTTGTTATCTTGCAGGCAGTGAAGTTGCGAAAGTCGGCAGAGGCATGGTGGTACTCGCTCCTTATAATCACCACACACGTGCAGCTTGTTCTTTCCTTGACTGAAGAAAGTCTAGGGAAAGCCCATTGGGGTACCATGTATCAAAGCACTAAAAGGCGTGGACAGTCCATTCTGCGTCCCTGGTTACTGAATCTTTGCACTTGTTGAAGTGCCATTTTGCGTGGCATTGGCATTTGGGCAAACATTGCCTTAGTGCAAAAAAACCTTTCAGTGCATGTTACACCAGTGTAAATTTACCCTACTTCTGATTCAATCCCTAGTCACACTAGTAAGCACTAGGACACACATTACCCAGGTGTCAAAAGTAAGGCATTGAAAAGATAGGTTGTTAGCACTAGGGCACTCTTAGCACTTGCGCACATATCTTGGAAAAACTGCACTTGGGCTGCTGCAAGGTTTCTGTAATTCGGCCCTAGGTTTACTAGGATTCTGCATGAGCTGAACATATGGCAGCCATCCATCCAGTGTGTGCCGGTGGGGAATGCAATGGTGAGCTAATGGACGTGTTTCGTGTTTAGATATCTGTTTTTGATGCGGTGCCTCTTTCTTGCCTTGTTTCCTCATGGGGGGTTTCTGACACGGCTGTAGTAGGTGGGAGAGAACCAATCACAACCACTCAATGCACAATCGGGCACTTCCATCTTTGTAATTGTGGAGGGGCAATCTGCGTTTTGTATGCCTGCTTCCATCCATATTACAGATTATATCTCCACCCAAGGAAAGCTATCCGGTCCGCAATTCGAAAGCATGCAGTGAACGCTTGTGTGAGTGGTCTGCACATTGTGGCAGCGTGTGTTCCTGTTTAATGGTCGGAGGTGTGCAGGTATCCTATTGCGCCATCGGTTCGTTTTTGTATCATACGTTTGGCCTCCTGATTTTTACCTCCTGAATGTGTACCTTAATGTCTGTGTGACAGGTGGTATTCTTACTTATCGAGTTCTTTGACAAAAAAAAAGCAAAGTCCCAAGGTGTCCCCTGTTCCCCCAGATTTTATGGGTCTCCTATGCCCCTGCCTTCCTTGAAGGCTTTCTTCCACTTTCTGAACCCTGCCAGTACAGTTTCTGCAGCATACAACCCATAGGGGTTCGCTCTGATGGCCAGATGTGAATTGGCATAGGATTTCTTCAAGGCAGAATCCACTTTCTGGTACACAAAGACTTTGATGGCTGCTTCATCTGCCATCATAGAGGACCTCCCGACCAGGCTTGCCAGTATCTCATCCACTTCCATCGAAACTGACAGCTTATCCTCCTCACCCCGGAGGGGGGTTATAACGTAGCCATGAATCTGGGCATGGAGATGTGTCCTAAATCCTTCCATTCTCTCAGCATCTTTTTCTCAATGTTTGGGAGGCCAACCTTGGGTATATCATTGGGCTGCTTTATTTCAGGATCCACCATAGCAGCAGTGAAAATCATATGCTCCTGGATATTTTCAAGTACCTGTTCTTCTTCATCCCTGTCCGGGTATTTGCCCGTGGCCTCCTCCTCTTCTCAGGAAGGCGGGATGTTGAAGGCTGAAGAGGGTGAAGAGCTGGAAGAAGTGGAAGGGGAGGAGGTCCTTTTCTTTTCCCCCTTTTTTCCAAGACCCCTTCTGGTCTTCTAAAATCTCAGTGAGGGGGTCTTTCAACTCTTTCCTGGAGACTTACGTCTTTTGTTTACTGACATGGATCTTCCTTTTTTCCCACACTGGCTTCTGCAACCACCCCAGGTAGAGCTGTTGTTGAATAGACATTTCTTTTCACTCAACTTTAGCATCCCCGGCACGCAGGCCCTCACCCAACATGGCGTCCCCCCAACCTGTAATCCTCCTCTATAACTGACGCTGGGCACAGGAATGGAACCCAACCCCAGGACAGATGGCTTCGGTAGCGTGCGCTGTCTCTGCGCTGCCGACCTGCATCAAGCAGCTCAATCCCATGCCCCGTCAGGGATTACACTGCCTGCTTCCCTCACCAGATCACTACTGGGGGTGTAACTTCTACAGAACACCTCCTTACGCGGAGAAACAAGAGAAAATGTAGAGTTAGGGGTAAGTAGGCAGGTTATACCTCCATGGAGGGGCAGGGACAGAAAAAAAAGGCTTGGAGAACATAGTTCCTGGGGACAGGGCATCCTTCCTAGTTAAGTACTGGGACGAAGAAGAGGGACATAGATGTAAGGGAAGGAGCATTCCCGACAGAGCTTTGTCTCTACCAGCCCATCACATGAGGAATGCCCCAGGACTGTGCCCATCTCGTGCAAAACAAGTTTTCCTTCAGAATAAATCTGGTACTGTGTGAAAATGGTCAGTGTATGTGCCTGCATTGAAGATTCTGCAGAAGCAATTGGAATCTCACATGTCCTTTGGTCATGCATCATTTTTAGAAGGTGCCACCAATTGGTTGACAGCTTCTGATTGGAACGTGGAAGTGAGAAGTGGCACTGTCTTCCAGTTAGGAGGCCATTTTGAGGACAGGCACATGCACCGACAGCACTGCATTGGCTCAGTTTTGGTCACAGTCCTGAAAACCTAACACACAACCTCAAAAAGCCCGGAAGCCACAGGGTGTAAAGCAACGTTGCATGACATACGTTGCAAGCGTTAAGTTAGCTTAGCTGTCGCAGGCAATAACAAACATTGAAATATAAGTTATTAACAGCAGGACAGGAAATGATAGGGGTCCGGAGGAAGTAATAAGGTTGATGATTTTGCCCTTTGGTCTTAGGTGCTTTTTAAATGTATATTGTACACATGGATATAAATAATTGCCAGTAGATGGCACTAGTAGGAGACATTTTTTGAGATCGAGGGGGATTCATCCCATGACGTTTAAAATTGCCATCTTGAATTGAAAATTTTGACATGGATGATAGCACCAATTAGCCCGGATTTGAAAAAGACACCTGTGTGTCGAAACATGTGTTATCCAATAAGGGCAACTTATTAAATGCTTATACCTTTCACCCAAAACACAATGTGGTGCAGTTTCTAAAGTGTGGAGTTTTTTGTCTACCGTTATTTTCAAGGGGTCGGGGCCTTGATTCCCCTTTTTTTGCTCTGCACGTAACTGCGACATATTTTCAAAAATTCCTATCATTAATAATTTGGCGCATGGGCTTACAAGTTGGTACCAAAAAAAACCCACAACTTTTCTTCATCCGGCATAGTAGATTAGATCTTTTGGCTATAATTCCGAACAGGGGAGCAGGCATTGCGGGGTGTCCCCGGATCCCCAGTTCAGTATTATGGGCTATGTGTCCCCCGCATACATTAAAGGCAGTGAGGGGGACAAACGGGTGGAATCCCAAAAGATCAAATTACAAAATATGGGCAAGTGGGCTCCGTGATTTTGTAATTTGATCTTTTGGGATATGTTTTTTAACGTACATCCTAAAATATACAAGGGGACTCTACACCAGTGGGCAAAGGGTTCGCCTTTGCTATTTGGGGTAGTTAGTTGATCAAGAGCTCTATAGGAATCTGTAATGTACACTTAACTCACCTTGGAAACCGGGGGGTTTAGAACAAGTTCTTAGGGTTCCCTGTTGGGGCAGGCATGTGGCTTGTCCCCACCCCTCTTGTAGTTTTACCCATTTAAATTCTGTTTCCTATTCTTCAGGGAGGTTAATGTTCAGGGAGCACTTCCGCAGCCTCACTAATTTCTCCGAACAAATAGACTCAGAAACTAAGGATTTCCAAGGCTACTATAGGGGGCTATTGACCTATGACTGGTGGTGCAATGAGGGACTGAAGGGATCCTTCAAGAGTTCAGGAAGGAGCTCAAGATCCTCCTCTACAAGGAATGGCTCCTCCCTAACACCTATGTCCATACAGCGTCCACTCCCCACCTAGCCTGAGACTGGGCAATCTGATCCACACTGTTTCCTCCCATGTTTACTTGTAGATCCATTGCTGACTTTTGCCCTCCCTTTCCTGTTGTTAGATCCCCACTCCCTTGTTGCTCTGCTCCCTAACCCTATTCTTCCCCCCTATGATTGTAAAGCGCTCAGAGTTTTGAGTTTCTCAGTGAAGTCGAGAACGTTCTTAGACTCTGCAAGGTTTTTAGGAGTTCATTCCAAAGTTTGATGGTATCCCTTTTCCGCCTCCAAATAGCGTTTTGAGTTCTTTCATTTGCAGCTTCTCCCGGTAACATCTGAGGAATCACTCACATCGAGCAAAAAGTAAATTGCGGAAGTTCATTTCTGAAAATCCTCTCAGCCTCTCTGCTGCAAAGCACAAATGCTGGTATATAATTTCAGTGAAAAAACTTTCTTAAAGAGACATTATGGTTAAGTTGCACTAGCAAAATCCTATGAAATAAAGTGAAAAAATGTAGTTAAAAGGGCGTTATCGTTACAAGTAAGACTGGAAAACCCAAGAAATTTGCTGGTTATGCTAAGCTAAGCAACCATACCTCACACCACCACCGTGCACTGCTAAGACTAACACCCAGGACATCCAAGATTACATCACAAATGTCATTGATTACATCACTGATGACATCACATATTAAATTAATTCTGATGAAAAGTCGCTAGACGGGGTTGTGTGTACAATGTTGGTAGCAACAGATCACGGATGATCGTGGACCTGTCATGAACAATTGAATGTATTAAAAATGTAGTCATTTAAACAAAATGTTATATTGGAGTGTTCTTGTTAGTTAAAAAAACCTAATAACACATGGGACATGGGCCCCATACACATGGGAAATGGGCGCGGAATGCACCACAGAAGTACAGTATTGTTAATCTGGTAATATTAGTCAATAAAACAATGAATGCAAGGCTATCACAATTTGGTGTAATGTTAAATTCGAAATTAATAGCTAACAATACAAGACTTACTACACATACAAGTAATACAAGCAATACATATAAAGAGACATTGGAATCTGAGGCACATAGAGTGAAACTCTAGTAAGAAAGAAACAAAGAGCACCACAAGAAACTGTGTGCACATTCGTCAAAGGGCAACAAAGTTATAAGCCATTTAAAAATGTTGAGACCCACCCTCTAATTTTGCACCCTCTTGACAAAATAGCAGCAAACTTTGCAGTACCATTCAGGGTCAGGTCTAGAATGGTATAGCACATCATCATGCAGTTTCATTGAGTGGTGCCAAAGTTATAAGCCATCCAGTAACTGCTTTTCACCAACCCTGTAATTCAGAAATAAGCATGGATGTCCCCAAACATCAGAGATGTTTGCGAATATCACAGGACTGTCTCCGAACATCTGGACTCTTCAGGTACTTCGGGGATGGAAAAACAACAGGTTTTTTGGCTTTTTATGGCGTTATGCAATCCTCATCGCCCCTCACCTCCCCAAAGATTGTTTCATTAGTTTGACAAGTGCAATGCTGTATTTTTAATATGTTTTTACTGCGATGTACGTGGACAAAGGCGGCTTTCTGCAAATTCAACATGCCGACCGTTTCAAAATATCTGACGCAGCTCGCGTTTTTCACCATCCAATCAGCTGACACATTTGATGTCTGCAGACATTACGCCAGGCCCCGATTGGTCTAGAGGGGTGTCATCCGGACCGAATAGGGAAGTGAGTCCATGGACCGAACCCAGATATCACTAATGTTTTGTAACTACTTTTTGGTCATTTAAAAAAAAAAAAACTACTGGATGGATTTACACCACATTTACAAAACCATGTTCTGGGCCTAAGCCGCTGCTCCTGGTGCAAATTTGGTGAAAATCTGTCCAGCGGTTTAGGCTGTAGGCATGAGCACATTTCTTTTTCCATTGCGTCTATGAGGAAAACAACACATTTTGGGACCCCCTATAACTTTGCTCCTCCCTGCAATGCACCTCACCAAACTTTGAAGAATCAATCCGAGGGGGCCATATACTTTATTTGCAGAGTTTGGTGAGGATTCGTCCAGGGGTGGCAAAGTTAAAAGCTGCCCAAAAAGTGTTCTTCCTATGGTTTGAGCAACTTAATCATAACTATAGGGCTGCTACCACAGATCCTATAATATATAGAGATGTTAAGGAACAGGGGGCCCCCCTTGTCTCTGTCAAATATTTTAAAAACTACTGTATAGATTTACCCCAAATCAGTGAAGTAAATTAAGTGAATGCTTTGTGCCCAAATTGTTAATTTGGTAGACATCTGCCAAGTGGATTTTCGTGCTACGGCTGTTCAAAACTGCACTTTTTCTCTATGGGAAAATCAATGGGAGTAGGCTGAAAACTGAATTTTTATGTTTTCTGTGAGAAACCAAAGTTTGTCTACCTACTAGTCCCCGGGGATCTCTCTCTCAGGTGTCCATGGCACGGTCATCGCCTTTGGATCCAGACCCTGGGGGTGGACCAGTGAGGCAGCATCACCTGGGTGAGGGGTCTTCAGGGAGTAAGGGTGAGGGTACCGATGGTGAGATGCGGTATTCCCCCCTTTCCCGTACACCTGACCCATCCTATTTAGTAGGATTCTCTGATGTCCCAACTCCCCGCCCCGTTTCTACACAAACACTGGGACGAGGAAGAGGGTGACTTAGGGTAAAGAGGCTAACCCTTACATATCTCAGTGGACATGTCATTCTAATCGGGTCAGGCAAAGTCAGGCACTTGACTTTAAGTGCATTCATCTGATACAAATTAGCTCTCCTCACACTGATAAAAGGCGGAACATAGAGACACACTCTGAGTAAGGTGGAACACAAGCAAGAGCAGAACTTCCGGGGCAAAGGTGTACCTACTGGAGCAGAGCAACAGACCAGGGGACAAGAGCAAGGGTAGAGAATCCCAGGAGTTCTCTGCAGGAGGTCATTGCCTCCAATAGGCTGCAAGAGACAGGTGGAGAAGGCCAAATCCTAAACAAGAAGACTGCATTGTGTTTCAAGGACGCCAGCGACCCTCCCAGGTGAATGGCAGATTTGGGGAGGCAAGGCCAAGCCTGTGGTACTAACCTTGGCTTGTGAATGAAAAACTGTAAAGACAAGAAAGAAACGCACCCAGGCGGTGAGGTGACAAGCGACATGAAAGACCGTTGTGTGTTAAGGAAATATTGAAGTTGAAACACTATATCGCACAATTGAAGAATGCACAAGTGTGGACGTGTGGATGAGACGCAAAGGAAGGCAGACCAGTGAATGAACTTTGAAGTACTGATAGCTGTGAAGCCAGCAATACTGAGAAGCGCAGTGGTCCGGTGAAAGGAAGTAGCTCACTCGAAAGTCTCTGTGAAAGGTGAAATGGTTGTGTTATGAAGCGATAAAGTGAATTAACTATAAAAAGTTATCAAAATTAACCCTGGGAAAAGGGCAAAAGTAGAAAGGTGAACGTTGAACTTTTGTGCTTTTGTCATTGAACTCCCCAGACCAAGAGACACTGGGGCAAATAACACAAGAGTGTGAGCTGAAGGGAAAGTCGAAGTGTTCTTGTGGAGGTATGTAGTAAAAGCCACGCACATTCGAAAGTCTTCAACATCAGGAAATAGTCTGAGCCCGACTGAGGGAGACCGGAAGTGTAATAGGTTAGGGGAAGGGAACCTCTAAAGGATGTGAATTAAGCTTGGGGATGGGAACCCCTGCAAGTGTTTTGCTTTGAAAGGTCCAAGCTCGACTAAGGGAGACTGACATGAACTTTTTGTTGAACTGTGTTTTGAAAGCTGGAAAGTGAGACTTTAACGTGGAAGTCCACGCAGGCCTCGATCCACGTTTTCAACTGCCTTTGTGTTACGTACCTGAGCAAGAGTGTGTCATTCTGTCTACAGGGACCGCCTTAATCTATTTTGTTTAACTTCGGGAGGAGAGCTGACTCAGCCACATTTATTCTTTATATTTTAACACTGATTGTACTTTACATGCATATTCTCCTTTACACTTGTACAAGAGATAGGGAAGGCATTAGGTTTTGTTCGTTTAGGCCGTTTTGATTTGACAAACTCAACTAGGACTGTTTTATTTATTATCTGATGGTAGAGACTACTCCCATCCTAGCTATAGGGCAAAGTAGGAGCTTTTCCAAACCCAGAAACTTTAATAAAGGTTTTACAAATTGTACCTCTTGTGTCAGTGTCATCCTTGTGATAACATGCCTCCCTTGCATTTCTTAATAACTTATACATTTTTTAACAAATTGTTCCCAAGATTTCCTGTTTTGGGGGCCCTTAACAAATGTTTTGTTTAGAAAATGTCATCCAAATCCACTGAGCATGTCCACAAATCTTAGTCTCTTTCAGCCTCTCTGCTGCAAAGCACCAAGGCTGATATAAAGGTTTTAAGACCCAGGTTGCACCCTGTTCTCTGCTGGATGGATTTACCCCAAACCAGTGAAGGAAATTAAGTAAATGATTTGTTCCCAAATGGTGTTATATATGGTCCAAATCTACCAAGCAGTTTTAACGCTATGGCTGTTTGAAAATTGCACTTTTTCTCTGTGGGAAAATGAATGGGCTTAAATGGTGGTGTTTTGTTTTCTTAATAACCGTTTCTTATTATAACATATAATTGCCCACATTTTCAGTTCAGGGGACCACAGACAAACATTTAGCTTGGAAAATCCATCCAGCAATTCAAAGGTATTAGCAATAGAATTGGGGGGGGGGGGGAATTGCTGCTTTTTCCTTTTTGAAAAGGCTCTCTGCTGCAAAACACCATGGGAGATGCAGCTTTATTTTTGGGAGAAGGGGGCACACCCTTCCCAGTGACATAGTTTAATAACTACAGGACAGAATGACCCCAGATCCCTTCTGGAAAATGAGTCAATGCTTTGTGCCCAAGTTGTTTCTTATTTGGTCCAATGTACCCAGCGGTTTGTCTTTTTCTCTATGGGAAAATGTATGGGAGTAGGCAGAAAAAAGCATTTTTGCTTTCATAATAATGTTTTCATTTTTTATGAATCCTTCCCAAATGTACAGTCAGGGGGGTTGGGGTTTGGGTTTGCAGGAGTGGTACGGGATTCGGGGGGCCTGTGACAAATGTTTTGTTTGCAAATATCCACCAAATCCATCCTGCAAGTCAAAACTTATTAGCAATTCACTCTTTGGGTTTGCTATGGAACTAGGTAAACACCTAGACTATAGTGCAGCAACTGTTGCACTATAATGTGTGTATATATATATATTCACTAACAAAAAGCATTGCTAAAGGGATGTTATGGTTAAGTTGCGCTATTAAAAAACCTGGGAGGTTATGGAAAAGTTGCGCTATTAAAAAACCTATCACCTGAACTGAAAACGCTATGCTAAAGCAACGTTCCAGTTACAGTGCCCTACTAAAAACCTATGAAATTCACTAACAAAAAACATTGTTAAAGGGACGTTATGGTTAAGTTGCTCTACTAAAAAACGACCCCCTTTAATCAAAAAAACTATGCTAAGGGAAGGTTCTGGTTACAGTGTCCTACTAAAAACCTATCCAATGCAGTGGAAAAACTTTGGTAAACGGACGTTATGCTTCAGTTGCCCTAAGAACAACGTAGCAAATTCAGTGCAAAAACTTTTGTTACAGGGACGTTACACTTATTTTGCACTAACAACATCCTATCCACACTATGGTTACAAGTAAAACCGAAAAATCCCAGAAGTTCACCAGTTATGGTAAGCTAAGCAACCATAACTCGTGCCACCACTGTGCACTGCTAAAACTAATACCCATGGCATCAAAAATGACATCATAAATGTCCTTGATGGCATTACTGATGACATCACATGTGCATTTACTTTCCATGAAAAGCCTCCACAAGGGATTGTCAATATAATGTTGGCAGAAAACTATCAGAGGTCATTGGGAGAACTACCATGAGATACATAATTCATTACACAATGCATTGTTATAAACACCATTGCAGTACACAGTTCTTTCCAGTACAGGAACCAACTCCTGAAGAAACGTAGGCATTGTCTGCAGCATGCACCAAAGAGGTGCAATATTCAAATGTTTGCCAAGTTGGATAGTAAACTGATGAATGCTTTAGTTTCAGAGTTTTGCATACTGTGAAACAATAAGTAGCTAATGCCGCATCACTTACTATATATGTGTACACAAAAAACATAAAGAGACCACAACGTACACAAATATGCCCATATACAGGAAAAGTAAAATAAGCAAAAAAGCAGCAGTATTACCAGACAGTGTTCATAACCTAACTGACTATCTTCATGCACAGACATGATTGCTGTGTTTCAGGCCTGCTTCTTCCCCTATGTAAATGTATCACATGCTGTGACTGAACCCTTAGGAAAGTAGTGTAAGAACATATGAGAAGGGCAAGCTCTACAAATATAGTACCTTTTGAATGTTTAGTTCCTGACTGTCAGTGAAGAAAACCACCTGCCCTACATTTGTCAGGGAACAAAGAAAGAGGGAGCCAGACATGTGATGTAATCTTTGATGTCTTGGGTGTTAGTCTTAGCAGTGGACAGTGGTGGCGCGAGTTATGGTTGCTTAGCTTACCATAACTGGCAAATTTCTGGGGGTTTTCGATTTTACTTAATGGCCACAGGCTACCCCTAAGTCACTAAAGCTATATCGCTATTTTTGTAACTACATTATGACACTTGTCAAATAAGAAAACACTGCCACATTTGCAAAACCATGCTTTTAGATCCTTGCCAATGTGCCTTACGCAAGTTTGCTGGAAATCCACCCACATTTTATTTTTTCAAAACTGTCAAATGAATGCACATACAATCGTCATATAGGCTCTGCACAAAATCCCACCAAACTTTGTAAACTCATTCGAAATCATGTCAGAAATATCCCACCCATCATCATCACCCCTCACTTCTCCAGACATTATTTCATAAGTTTCACAAGTGCAATGCTCAGAAAATATTTTTGTCCCGAGGGTTCGGCCATCTATTTTTATACATATGTTGATCTATCGCAAACATTTCCAATTCACCTTACCTGACTTTTCCTCTTTTAAAAACATACGTAATCTGGCAGCAGGGCGCGTCCATCTTGTGCTATTCTTATCCATTGCTGCATCTGCCTAAGGTAAACTGCCCTGACGTCACTAAATCAAATTGCCCCGCACCTGACCCTCACATCACCAACCCTAGTGATATTCTACACCTTTCTCAGAGACGTTCCTCTTCAGCGTAGCCAAACGTGCCCATAATCACCTACGTCATGTGATGCAGAACCCGAAAATCAACACACATCCACTAACAACACAGCACGTCACAATTCGGAATATTAAACCGTACTTCAAAAGAAAACAATAACACTGTACAATTTGTAAAGTACTTTTATTTCACAATAAACGCTCCGAGAACATCCGACTATTGCCATATTCAATCAAATTGCAAATTCGTTTCTTCGCTCGTGATCCAAAATGTTTATCGTAAGGCACATGTTGTTCTTTTTGCGTACACAAAGTGTTTGTTTTCGGTAAAAGAACCGCTTGAGTCGCACAGTGAATTCCAGTGCTTCTGCATCAACTTGGGCCTAGACCACCATAATGGATGTTATGTTGCTCCTAATCGCTAGTACAGCGTACGGGCACATGGGCCCTTGGCGATCGTCCCAAAAAACACTCACTGTGATCCAGGCTTTGACAACTATGTGCAGCTGCCGATTAAAGAAGCCATCAGTTGGCATCTGCAATCTATGAAAATCGCAGAAAGGCAGGATGTAGCTAGTTCGAAAACATAACAGAAAATGGGCCTCATTCCGAGTTTGGAGGTAACCATGGCGCTATTTGCGCCATGGCTGCTTCCAAACCCGGTCTGACTCTGACCTTGTTCAATGGGGACTTACTGGTCTAGTCCGACCTTTGCGGGACCGGTAAGTCCCCATTGAAAAATCCATTCCCCATTCCCATTGAGCCCACATAGGGCCCGCATAGGGCTCAATGGGAATGGGGAAGTAGCTAATAACGGTACCACAAATTGCGGTACCGTTATTAGCTCTGAAGTCCCTAAATGGGCCCCGTCCATAATGCCTGGTTAAACCAGGCATTAAGGAAGGGACCCACTTAGGGACCTCGGAATAGGTAGCAAAGGGATTACCGGCACTGGTGCCCTTACCAGTGCCCGGTATCCCTTTGCGCCATACTCAGAATGAGGCCCAATGTGTCTCAATACCCGAACTTTATTACAATGTATCTATTGACTTTTTAATTCGCATAGAGTCTAAACTAACGATTAGCACACACATCAAACAATCTCAACAAAGAGAAAACAACGTGGAAACTGATACACAATTCGATATGGTCATACATGACATTTTAATGAAATATTAGCGTTGAACCTGGGTGGACCTAGTGCCTTACATTGCAATAAGCAACACAGAACAAATGAATAGAATATAACCCAAAATTAATCTTCAGATAATAATAAGTTAATGCTCGTTCCGGTATACAATAGTCAGAATCAAACTTACATTATATTCACCATGTCCATTCTCTTGGCGTAAATCAGACCGTAACGCTCATTGCGTTCGCACCAAAGATTCTTCATTAACTGAATTTACATGTTCCTTACACACTTTTGGGATGCATAACCTTATCAAATGCTAATTATTACAAACCTCCTCTCATTGCATTCCTTACGGAATGGTCCCTTTCTCTCAAGGTCAAAAAACAATTGAACCTTATACTGTATGTTCCATGCGTGGGCTTCCTTAGCTCGCAACCAAAAATTCAAAGCTGGTGACCTTCACTCAGAATCTAAATAGATTCTCACTTTGCAAAAACTTTCCTCACCGACGGCAAGAGAACTGTTATTCTCATACACATACAGGGCCGTCTTTGCATCAGACCCTGCAGGTGGCTGCCTCAGATGCCAGACTCTAGGGGCCGAAGTCTAACTCCATTATTATTTTAAATACATTTTAACAAAGACAAATTAGTCCTTCGCCTGTACTTTACGCACATTATATTGTGGAACACCTCCAAATGTACCGTATGACTTTCGTGACAAAAATACACCCGTTTTTTGCTTCTTGCTGCCATATCCCATCCTCATCAACCCTCACCTCCCCAGACAGTATTTGATAAGTTTAACAAGTGCAATGTTGTGTTTTTTAATATGTTTTTGTGGCGATGTCCACGGACACCAAAACACGGATCCAAGATGGCGGGCGCATCGGAACAATCTGTTGCACTTCACGCTCCTCACCATCCAATCAGCGAACGTGTCACATGTCCATGGACATGACACGAGCCGATTAGCCAATCGGTGTCCTGTGCGCAAAGCGAACAGGGAAGTGTCTCCACGGAGAGGACATAGATATCACTAATTTTTTTAGACCTACTTTTTTATCGTTTAAAAATAAACTAGTGCATGGATTTTCACCAAATTTACAAAAGCACACTTTCGGGACCAAGCCGCTGCTCCTGCTGCAAATTTGGTGAAAACCGTCCAACGGTTTGGGCTGTAGGCATGCGCAAAGTTTTTCCCCCATTCAGTCTATGGGAAAAAAAGAAATTTTGGGACTCCCCCACCCCCCTATATCTTCCCCCCCCTGGACCAAACCTCACCAAACTTTGCAAAAAAATTCAGAGTGGGCCATATACATTTTCTTGCAAGGTTTGGTGAGGATTCGTCCACGGAGAGAGAAGTTATAAGCCGCCCAAAAAGTGCTCTTACTATGGGAATAGCAGCTTAACCATAACTACACAGCCACTACCGTTGCTGTGTAATAGTGTAAAGGCATCATGAAGCAAGACACAGACAACAGATTCAGAATTCAAACAAAAAGATATTTATTTACTTAAATGTCAGGGTGGAAAAAGGTCTAACTTGCCCTATGCTAAGGTTGGATTTCCCTACCAAAAAGAAATTAAAGAAAGTCTGAGTCAAAGAGTTCAATTGAAGAATCTGTCTCTGTCCAAAACCTATACTTGCCCTCACAACTAATCTTCACACTGTGTAGGGATGTCAGCAAGAAAAAGAAACAGTGTCCAACATAAAGGTCTGAGCATCTTCCAGCTCATCGCTTCTTTTCAGCCCCCTTTCCTATCAAGTATAAAACAACTCAGTCCAAAAATTACCTTTCTTAAGTTCAGGATGACAGTATTAACGAATACCTTTCCACAAGTTCCAAGTAACCCAGTTCCAAACACAAAAGCAACTTGAGACTCTATTCTCAAGTAAGTAAATGTTTCAAATCTCAGGATTCCCTTCACCAAGACTTCGTTTCAGTACAAAGAATATCCTTTGACTTCTTAGGGTTCTTGGCCACACTTGTGCCCTCTTTTTATTGCTGGTTTTCCTGTATAATATCTTAGCTGTGTTGAAATAGACTACAGTGTTCCAATGAATTCTTCTTTCAATGTGTATTTCTCTCATTTGTAGCTATCACACAATTTGATATTTAATATCCCTATCTTTGGTTCATTGTTAAAGTTTCACTCATTTTAGAATTCAACATGCTGTGGTTTAACTCGCACTTAAAGTTCTGTTCGCTACCAAACTCAGGATGGAATAGTGCTGCTTATTTGTGAAGTTTTTATACAGTTCGGTATTCAATAATGTTGAGTTGTATTCATTAAACATTTTCAATTTAACACAAAGTGAAAATAATACTTTAACTTTGCTTGAAATGTAATGCCTGGCACTCAGACCTTCGAAAATGTGTTTCCTTAAACACGTGTCCACTCCGATACAAAGTGTTTCTGGTAAGTCATTAGATGATAATAGGTTGAACCAGAGACCTTCAAAAACGTGTTTCCTTAAACATGCAACCACTCCAATACAAAGTATTCCTCTTAGTTATGGGAAGGGTTCAAACGCCTGTGCACCGGGTTTCTTACTTGTGGGGAACTCACTGGTCGCATTCACAGCTTTTCCAGCAGCGTGGATCAAACAGCCTTCTGCTTTTGAGGTTGGGGTTCCAACTCCTGCCCTGCTGGCACTCCTGTGGTGACCTCCTCACACAGGGGAACAAATATCTTGACCACAAGGGAAAGGGACAGCCTCACCACATGGCTCCCTCCACACTGTTCAAACTCTTCCACAGAGCCGCGGATCCCATTCCACGCTTCCATGGACCCCTCTCTCTACAGATCTCATCGTCTCAGCGTGACTCTCAAAGACAGTCCCCTGCTGATTGCACTGGCCTCATTGCTGCTTCGCCTGTTACTCTCCTTGCTGCTGCGCTGGTCTATTTGTATACAACTGCAGCACCTTGACAGGCTGCAGGTGTGGATGTCCAATCAGCCCTGCCTTACCACAATTAAAGCGACATGCCTGGCCTTCACTGCTCTCAGCAGGTATCCTACTCGTCCCAGTACCAGATTGGTAAAATAGTGTAGTCTTCACTGCTCATAGTTGCCTTTGGCTAGTCCCAGTACTGTGTGAGAAACCTGACGGTATTCTCTGACCCACTCCCTCTGGATCTTCCATTAAGGTGGCCAGGGAAGAGCCATTGCTCTTGTATCCCGACCCTGGGGGTGTACAAGCAAGGGAGGATCACCTGAGTGGAGGGTCACAAGGGATTGGGAGGAAGATACCTAAGGGCAAGACATGTTATTTACCCAGTCCCAAAACACTTCAAGCCTACTCTCCCTCAGTTTGTTTGTGCTTTTTGTTTTTAAATCTGGAAGAGGCCTAAGCTTCGAGAAGGGAAGGGAACCCTGAGAGGGCTATTGAAGAGACTGACTTTGTGTTTTGTGTTTTGAAAGCTGGAGGAGACCTGAACTTCGGGAAGGGACTCCTGAGGGGCCTATTGAAGAAACCGAGTTTGTGTTTTTTATTGAAAGCAGAAAGTAAACAAGTTAAAGCTTGGGGAAGGTAACCCCTTAGAAACTCAAGGACATTGGAGGGATTTGAATTCACTGTAGGGCCCTGCGGGGAAGGTCGTACGAACAGCCCTGGTGAGTGAACTCCTCTTTGTGACATTAACCAAAATGCACATGGTGAGAAGAACCAGTCATTGGTTTTGATATTTTTCCTTTCCAAAAGACGTCCTATGACTTCTTTGTACAGCGTGCGGGCAAGCATTGGTTTAGACACAGAGGGGAATTTAGTTTGGACTAATATATGACGACGGCCATTAGAAACATTAGTTAAGGGAACCATCCTTTTAGAGTTGGGACCAGTCATACATTCCACTACAAGAAGACCCATGTTCTACCTCTGTGTATGAATGGTTAGATAGGGTGCTGTGGGTACTGATCTAGGACGTGTCAAGTCTTTAACCAATCTCTCACATCTATTCTTCTAGTTGTGGGATCTGACAATGACAGCTACAGGTCTCTAGTTTCCTCCGGCCTAGGAGGCTCAAATGGGCCTTCCTTTTTTGTCATACCACGTATTTTGCTGTTCTCAAAGGTTCACTCATTAAAAAAAAAAAACAGAAGCAGGGATCATCAGGGGAACACCCACGAACCCCACAATGATTGCTTGCGGGGTCATCAGGACTTGCCCTGGCAGCCCCCCGACTTATTTTAAAACAAAAATAAAGCAGAAACGGGTCACCTCTCTACGTGTGCCTAAAGACAACAGTCTGTAAATTCCGCATTGAAGAAAACGGATGGGTTGAAATAAAGAGAGCAGGGTCGGCACTTATTTACGATTTTTCATTTGGACTCGGGCAGCACATATTAATTGGCAAGTTACACCACTACCATGTGTCACAGGTAGCCTGAATGATTCTGCGTTGCCAAGGCGTTTCACAGGGTTTGTTGAAAGTCACAATAAAAGCATATTGACTGGTTTGAGAGTGTAGAGTAGTTAGTCTATGAGCAGGCAGAGGGTTTAATAAAGGCCCCGGCTGAAAAAGGTGTCTGGGAAGTGGCACTTGGGCTGTCCCCCCCTCTTTCACCTCCTGTGGGATTCCCGCTCTAGCCCAGGAGTCTGTAGCCCCCAGTTAGTGCTACTGACCATTAGCTTATACGGTCTACCACAGTCTTTGTCTAAAAATAGTTCCCTGAATCGTGGCTCTCTAACTCCCTCTGCGGCTTTCTAACCTGGCCCTGCGCTCGCGATGGCTGGCTCTAAGCAAGAGTGGTGTATGTATGTGCTGTTCTACCGTCCAGTCCCCTTATTCCCCTGACTACTCTCCTCCCCAACTCTCCTGATCTGTCCAACTCCACTGGCCTGTTCTCTTCACGTCATCTACTCTGTCTCTCTGATGTTAATACCTTCCTTCCTACCACTCTCCCCTCTCTTGCCTACCATCTCGCACTACCACTCACCCTTCACATCACCGCTACTTTTCCTGCTCTAGCTCTACTACTGATACTCCTTGCAGTACATTTCTAAGGCTTCCTACTTATCTCTCTGCTACCCCGCTCTCTCTCTGCTACTACACTCTCTCTATTACTGCCTTCACAACTACTGCCCTCACTACGAGCCCTCGGCTCCACACTTTGATGTCACTACTCTGTCTGTCCTACTACGGTCACTTGCTCACCACTACTGCTGCTCTTCTCACTTCTACTTACACAGCTCTTCTCCTGTCCACGAACCTCAGGGATATGGTGCCCTGGTCACCCCTCCACTACACCCACAGTCACTATTCTCATCTACTCCCCACTTTCTACTACACCCCTTCTCCTCACACTCCATTTCTGCACCCCTCTCCCCACTCCCTCCTAACAGTCACCCCACACTTACTACTACCACACTTTACTATTCCTATCTCCCACACTATCTCTACCTCCCCGAATCACACTTTCAATAGACCCCCTCCACAATTCCCACAATACACTACACACCACTGAACCAACTCTATATCAATTACCTGACCTTTTCTAAACTGTGCAACTAACCCTGCAGTACTCCACAACACCAAGCGTTCTCTGACTGGTCTCTCTGTCCACCTTCTCCAGCACCTCGCCGATACACCCCACATGATGCCTCTGCTGGTGTCTGCTTTTAAAGTTTTTTCAAAGTGCAGGGCCGCTGGTTCTGCCTCCCCCACATTGGCTGTGACGCTGTCCTGATTTTCTGCACCAATGGATGCCTGTATTTCCCTCAGGAGGCAGGCTATACATTTGGGAGGCTTTAAAACCCCTTCCGGCCCTTCTCACTTTTCCAGCAAGGATTTCCAGATTATCTGCCCTTTACCGGTTTCTACTGTCGGCTGAAAGTTCGTTTTTTTGTTGGTTTGTTGGGCTTTCTGGTTTTTGTGGTCCTGATAACAGTTGGGTTGTAGCCCCAGTTCGCTGTCCAAAGGTATTGGTGCATTTCTGATTTTCTTGTTGATTGGTTCGGGTCTGGGCTTTCCTGGCTGCTCACAGTTGCATTCTGGCAGTTGCGGTCCTCTAATAAGAGAGAACTGTGACGAACGACTGTATGGTATCGAGGTTGACATTGACAGCACATGCGGGTGATTTTCTGGGTACTGGCGACAATGCCATCCCCTTGACAGCGTCATAACCCTGACACCCCGGTGGACGCCAAACTGACAGACCTGATAGAGCTTGCCAAAACTGGAGGTAACTATGTCAACTGAAGCGTGCACCCAATGCCATTATGGGGCAGCAGAAACCTATGCAGCCTACAGCAGAATAAACAGAGGATATCCTTCAACTCCGGCTCCAAAAAAGTCTTAAAAAAGCCAATTCTGGTGATTGAGAACCCGCCAGAAATAAAGCAAGACCGGTAGAGGTTAGCAGGCCACATTTCAGATACGCCAGGGTTCTTACGATGAACTGGGCTGAATTAGTAAGCAATGCGTCCAGTCTGTGTGAATCACCTGGAAGCAACATGACTCCACTGGGCTTTTGTGGTGCTAGTGTTCCGGGGGGAGAAGGTGGGTGGAAAGCACTTTAGTTCCCGTACGGAGCCAGTGGCTGACGGCAGTCCCGTCCAACACCCAAAAGTATCTTCAAGAATTGTTTGCCAACAGGAACCTGCTAGTTACTCTAAGAGACACTGTGGCACGGCAGCCCATGGTGGAGGGAAGGTTGGTCAGGTGCAAGCCCCTGGGAGTTTGCTCTCATGATCGTTTTCCAATATTAATGTTTGTTTGTTTTGTTTGTTTGTTTATTTGGTATGGTGTGCAAAACCCAGAGGTAACAGGGTGCAACAGAGGGCAGGAAGATAAGGTTACATAAAAACTTGGTTACAGGTTAGGCACATATTTACATATTAACATACAGTAATTACAATTCAGCATATACATATAAACATTCAGATAGGCTTTAGTCTGTGGGTATGATCAGTCGTGGGGATCATTGGATCGTAACCAGGTAAGAATGTTATACCTGAAGCTGCGGTAGGATTGGTCAGCTCTGG
Source organism: Ambystoma mexicanum (assembly GCF_040938575.1). Taxonomy (NCBI): domain Eukaryota; kingdom Metazoa; phylum Chordata; class Amphibia; order Caudata; family Ambystomatidae; genus Ambystoma; species Ambystoma mexicanum. The sequence goes on along the minus strand of NC_090923.1, from coordinate 975,091,182 downwards.
TGTTGAGGGGGAGGGCGTTCCAGTGTAGGGCTGCCATGACAGGGAAGCTATTGCTGCCCGTTTTCTTTTGTCTGAATTTGGGAACCTGGAGTTGGAAGGAGTTAATCGTTCTGGGGGGGCGGGTGGAGGTCTTTTTTATTCTTCTGGCAGCGAGGTAGGAGGGGGCTGCATTGTTCAAGCATTTGAAAGTAAGTGACGCTGTTTTGAGTGCGATGCGGTCGCAAATTTTGAGCCATTTCTGTTCTCTTCTTTTGTTGGAGATGTGTTCTTTGGAAGGTAGGTTGAGGGCTGTTCTGAGTGCATTATTTTGCAGTGTTTGGAGTTTGTTAATTATGCGTTTGTTGCTTCCTAGGTACATGGCATTACAATAATCAAGTTTGGAGAGTATTAGGGCATTAGCTATGATGATGCAGCTGGCTTGGGACAGGAATGCTCTACATGCTCTGATTAACTTGCAGGTGTAAGCGGTGGAGGAAGCGAGTGAGTTTATTGTTTATTTAGTGATAAGGCTCAGTCTAGGTGAAAGCCTAGGGTTTTCACTGTTTTGGCGGCTGGGATAATATTACCATCGATGTTGAACGCTTTGTAGCTAAGGCAGAGGTTTTTAGGTTAGCGATGGAGCCAAGGAGCAGGATTTCAGTTTTCTCATCGTTCAGGCAAAGGCCATGTGTGGCCATCCATGCCTGAATGATGAGATATATTTTGTTTACCAAGGCCGTGTCCGAGTCAAAGTTGCCCGAAAGGGGTATGAGGATCTGGGTGTCGTCTGCATAGTTAGTGTATGAGACGCCCAGTCTGTCCAACTTGTCAAATAGGGGCTTGGTAAAGATGTTGTAGAGGGTCGGGGAGACGCAGGATCCCTGAGGCACACCGCAAGATATGCTGATGGGGTCTGCTGAGGCTATTGAGGAGAAGACTCTCATAGTGCGTTTGTCTAGGAAAGATTGTATCCAGTTTATGGCCTCTTTCGAGAAGTGGGCTGCTGAGGCCAGGTGTTCGCACAGGACTGTGTGATGCACCAGGGCGAAGGCTGCCGACAGGTCGAGGAGGAGTAGCATGGCGGTTTTACCTTTGTCATTGATTTTGTTGATCTGGGTTTTTAGGTCGATAAGAGCTGTCTTAGTGCCGTGTTGTGGTCTGAAGCCTGATTAGTGTGTGCCTAATAGTTTGTGGTTTTCTAGGTATTTCTGGATTTGTAGGTATGCTACTCTGTATAATATCTTCAACAAGAATGGTACTGTGGTGATGGGTCTGTAGTTGGTGGGAATAGCGGGGTCTAGAGTTTGCTTCTTGAGCAGAGACAAGACCCAAGATTCTTTGAGATTATTAGGTATGGTGTTAGAGGAGAAGGATGCGTTGATCAATTTGGTTGAAAGGGGGCTAGATCCCTGGCAGCATCCTTAATTATTTTGGGTGGGCAGTTGTCACCTTTGCAATTCGATGGTTTAAGTGAGGCTATGACCCTTTCAGTTTCTAGGATAGATATTTTGGAGAACCTGAACGGATTCGGGTTGGGTGGATTTGTTGTTTTTGCGTGGTGACTGGGTGATGATATGGTGGGGCTTAAGGAGTCTTTTTTTAGTTTGATTTTGGTTTGCAACGTTGGGATTTTGTTAGAGAGAGCGTTTTGCACGCTGGTGCACCATTGCTTGTCCTTGGTTATGTTGTCAGGCGGGGGTAAAGGGGATTCTAGTTCCCTTAGTATAGCAAATAGCTCTCTTGTATTGGAGTTGGAGTTTTCTATTCTTTCATTGAATATGTTCTTTTTAGTGAGAAGGATTTCTTTTTTGTAATTATTGGAGAATAGTTTGAGCTGTAGTTTGTTCTCTTCTGTGGGAGTGTTGCGCCATTGGGACTCTAGTTTCCTTTTGCGCATTCTTAGTTCTTTTAGGTGGGAGGTGAACCAATTGTTTAGGTGAGTTTGTCGTTTGCTTTTTTGCATTTTTAGTGGGGCAATGACGTCTAGTCCGTTTTTCATGGCATGGTTGTAGCTTTCTACAAGGCATGCAGGATTTAGGTTGTCGCGAAGGGCATTAAGGGTTGGCAGTAAGAGTGGTATGAGATTGTCAGGGGTTATGTGTTTTTCTAGCTCTAGTAGGTAGGGGTGGTGCCATGGTCTTTTCTTTGTTGACTTCTTTATTAAGTGATAATGTGAAGTCAATGAGATAGTGGTCTGTCCAATGTTGGGGGGTGGTTTTATTAATGGTGATATCGCAGTTCAATCGCAGTACATAATACACATATTTTTCTTTTTTTATATTTATTGAGTATAGTTTAAATAAATCAATGTTATCAATCATTCAATTCTAATAACAATGAATAAAAATATTTTTTATATATATAATTACAGTTTACAATTTCAATTTCCTACAAATCACCATTAAACAAGCGTATCACAAAAATATCAGTGTACAAAAACTCTTCAAAAACCTTAAAAACCTTAAAAACACACCTTCAGGAAGTAATTTAAAAGCAATTTAAAAGTGGGTCTAAAGGTGGGAAGTTAATAATCATTCATTCCATTTTCAGGGCTTCCAGAAAGTTGATAGTAGCTAATCTAATGCTCATAGATTCAGTAGCTGCCATTGCTACCCATCAATGTTTAGGGTCAATCTGTGCAAAATACGCAAGATGTTTAGCAAAGTGAATCCTCCTCAGCTTTATAAGTTCTGGACAATCAATAATTACATGTCGCAATGTCTCAACAACTGTATCATCTTTACAAAAACGACCCCATTTATCATCCAAAGCTAACTCTTTCCTTCTGGCTTTAACCTCACGGGTAGGCCAGATATTAAATCGGAAACGTAGTATTGCATTTCCTGTTGCAGCAGATGGCGCTAGATTTATGAGACAGCTGGCCCTCGTATCAATCCAATCCATTAAATAATTTTTTTTTTAGGCCGCCCTGGATTGAATAAGAGGGTTTCAAGAAAGATGTTAGCGTGCAGCATAACAACAAGAATATTATTAGACCATTGTTTCGGAAACATTTCGGAAGATTTAAGTAAATAGCTGGAAACTATAGCTAATGTTGTTTTGTTACATAAGGAGAGCAAACATTTCCGAAATAAGGCACATAGACGCCAATTATACATTGCAGTTAGCGAAATTAAACCAAGTTCATAGCGAATAAGCACTCCTGGGGTGCATTGTGGTAAATGTAAAGTAGCACGCCAAAATTTGGCCTCCAATGAGTTCAGAAAAGTCAGTGGAATTGTACTATATGTCTCCAGACCATATAGTATTGTGGCTACTACGTTCTGACTCCAGTATATGATGGCGGGCTTTATTGAAAATTTGCCATACTTAGAGACAATTAATCTAGTTTGATATATGGCAGTGGATAACATCTGTTCTTTTTTACGTAGTTACGAATGGTGGGATGGGCAACCATTAAAAATGAGGCCTAAGTAAATATAATTTGGAACTACTTGTAAAACAGTATTTTCTATTTGCCACACCATTCTATGTCTTCGCAAGCCCTTGGGAACATATGTGACGATTTGAGTTTTGGTGTTATTAATAACCAATTCATTTTCTTGAAAGTAGGAGCAGAGTGAGGTTAACAAATTATGCAATCCGCTTGGTGTTTTCGAGACCAAAACAAGATCGTCTGCGTACCATAGGGCATTGATTTTCACAACATTTAACTTAGGAGCATCAGCTACGAGCTTGGTATAAATCCATCGAACATCGTTAATAAAATAGTTAAAAAGTGCTGACGCCAAAATACATCCCTGTTTCAGTCCTCTATTTGTAACAACAGCATTTGAGAGCAAACCTTCCACATTCAGTCTTATGAATACCTTTGTTTGAGAGTGAAGTAAAAAGATAATGTCGGTTAAGGTTGGAGGACAATCCGCATGAGTCAATTTAGCCATGAGTTTTGGTCTAGATACGGAAACAAATGCGGAATGTAAGTCCACAAATGCAAAGTAAAGTGGGCATCTCTTAATTTGAGCTTGGTGCCTGATGGCGTTCAAGGTGATCAGGTTTACAGCGGTCCCTAAACCCGCGACAAACCCAGTTTGGGCTGGATCACGGAGGCCAGATTTTACTGTCCAATCATTGAATTCTCTTAAAACCATCCTAGAAAAAAAAATTCCCGGCGCATCCAGCAGCGCTATCGGACGATAGCTTTTGGGGTCCTTACGGTCACCCTTTTTGTATATTGGTACTATTATGGATGTACGCTACGAATTAGGTATGGTTTTGGTTTGCATAATATGATGAAAGGCGTTATTTAGAATGTTCGCCCACTCAATTGAGTTTTGTTTAAACATATAATTTGAAAGACCATCAGGGCCCGTTGCCCTTGAAGAGGACGACTTCATGATGCAGTCCTCAACAATTGCTACTGAGCACTTTAAACGCCAACAGCTAACCGAACTCTCATTATAAATATAGTTGTCCATCTTACTATCAGCATACAATTTAGTGAAATGGTTAATCCATTGCACTTCTGACACCCCATTAATTTGAGAATTCACTTGTGAACTAGCATTGCATTTATTTAATAATTCCCATACCTGGGCAGAATTGTTATTATAGCATGCAGTCAGGAAGTTTTCACTATCAGTTTGAAATAGAGCCGCCTTTCTTGATTGTACCCAATTGTGATAGCGACAGCTGGCTGGTTTAATGGTTTTGATCTGGTCTGACATAGGTAGTTTACGTAGGCATCTAATCTCTTTCCTATATGCCTTTTTCCGCTCATGAAGGGCCAAATCAAATCCATGGGTATGAGTTTTAGAGGTCTTATGTTTCACTAAATAAATATTCTTAAAGTTGTTTAAGACGTCAACATAGGATTCAACATTGTTCATCCTATGACTGTTCAAGATAGCAGAATTCAGGGCTGAAAGCTTATCACACGACCAACTAAAGCGATTCTTACCGTTATTAACAGTGAGAACTTGTTTATACCATTGCTTAGTAGCAGTCAATATTTGATTTTCAATAGTCCAAGAAAGAGATAATAAATGATGATCACTTTGTACTTGCTTGACAACAGCAAATTTGGTGGTATTCATAAAGATATTATTACTCATAAAGATGTAGTCATTAGTGGACTTGGAATTTCCTCTCTCCCAGGTGTTCATCGGGGGAATATCACCAAGAATTGCACCGTTAGCCATTATTAGATTGAGATCATTCATATTCAAACAATTAAAACTGATTAGAACCGTCTCTAGCCTCTGAAACGATGGCCAAACCAACACAAACCTCAGTGCATTAGGTTGAATGACTTCTTTACTCATCAGATCAGTCAATCAATTATTTGAAGATGTCCACAGAAGCTGTCATTCAGTTCAGCTCCACTCAAGAGGCACAGCTACATCCAAAGCAATTTAATATGGATGCGTAGGCTGCTCATCAACTCATCAGATGAGCCAGCATCATAGCAGTATAAATGGCGATAGAAATCATTACCACGCTCAGCAGTAATGACACAGCAGTCCAAAAAGAGATTTGATGCTGGCCCCCAACAGCATATGGAGATGCTCCTGATGTGGGATCTTCTTTCTAGCGTGTCACAGATTCCGTGGTGGAACAAACAACCACAACAACAGGATTGTTATAAAGAAACAAATCTTTATTCAATTTCTTTTAATGGCCAAGTTTGGTAACTGAAACTTTTTCTCTTTTCTCTCGTGCTTTAACTCAGGAAGTGAGCAGGGTAGAGAACGTGGAGTTCTCTTGGTCTTTACAACGTTCAATTCATTGGGCCTTATTACGCCCATGGCGCTCCCGTAATGAAGGGTGCTGGTACGGGACCGGCACCTTTCATTACGGGATGCCCTATTACGAGGTTCCCTTTTGGGACCCGGTAAGGACGCCTGGTAAAACCAAGCGTCTTTAGCGGGTCCCGCGAGGGGACCAGGGAGATAATAACGCGCCCGTTTTAACGGGCCCGTTATTATCTCCCTCCCCATTCTCATTGAGCCCTATGGGGGCTCAAATGGGAATGGGGATGGGTTTTTCCAATGAGGACTTATTGGAGGAACCCGGTACTGGAACCCGGTATGGAGGCAGCCATGCCCTGATTAAGGGCATGGCTGCCTCCATACTCTTAATGAGGCCCATTCACTTTTCCACAAGAGTTTCCTGTAATGATGTCTCTCTCAAGCACCAGCCGTTGTTTTGAGGTAGCGCTCCTGTTGACTACTTCCTTCACATTAGTTTGGGAATATCGATCTTTTTCACATGTTAATGTCCTTCCCTGTGTTCCCTTCATATGGCTGACATGGTTTGAGCCCACCTCTTTAAGTATATCTTGCTTCCCAGACTCTGTGTGATATATTTCAGTTTATTCTTGTGCCACAGTTAATATCCCTTCTCTTCATTACGGCTCCCTCTCTCCATTCAGGACACTCACCCTCTGCTACTCTCAGAGAAGCGGCTCTGATCTCTGCGCGTCTGAAACTGCACGTCTTCCAAGTCTCGTCTCGGCTCTGGCATCATCTTCGTCGTCAGCTGTTCAACGGACCGGCCTCCGTCAGCTGTGTTATGCGGCCCCCAGTTGCCTGTCAACACACCCTTCTTCTGACTCTTTCATTAGCCGTCTGGCAGGCCCAGGCTCCTCCTTCAGGAAGGTGGGGGTCAGAGTCGCTCCAAAGTGTGCGACTCTGTGGCTTCACTCGCTCGTCGGGGTAACAGCTGATCAGCCCCTTTACAGAGGGCTGCAGGTCACGATCCGACTTTCAGTTCTTTATTTCTGTCTTTCAACTTCGGCCAACGGGCCCACCGGATAACATTAACTGTACTTCTAAAACACCTCAACACTTCAAAACTTCACATAGCCAATTAGTATGCCCACTCATAGCAGGGTTCCTCGTCAGGTCCAGCTGGTCCCTGTCAACGGCCACAACAACAAAACCTTATTAGAGGAAGGTACCTTCAACATTTGTATAGATTTTCCATTCGCCGAAAGAAGTGTCAATCAAACCCATAAAGGTCCACCCTCTCATACAAATAATATACTTCCTTCTGCTTGCCGTGATGCCTAGTGAGACTGGTTTATACCCCTCTGGCATTAACCCCCTCTCATGGATTGTAGCCTTTCCCATAGCACCAAATTGATTCATATGTGCCTAGCTGATTTAAGAAAAGCAACATACATTTGCACCACAAGGTCTTACCCGGGATTGCATGTATGTAAGCAAGCCGGGACCCCCTAGTACAGACCTTTCTGTTGTATTCTAGATGTTATGTTTGAGGTCTGTGTGAGTGCAGGGGCCTTATGGAATGCTCCTGTCGAGTCTGGAGTGTTGGGGCACCTCGGAGTTCCAGATGTTACAGTTGGGGACTTGGAGCTGGGCAGGGAACCAGGGTGGAAGCTAGCAGATCTTCTCTCCTACTTATAAGCTAACCTATGTAACTAAGAAGACAATAAAGCTTGTTTCTTTTCCACTTACCTGGGTCAGCCTGGTTCCTGCTCCTTGTGATTACTGGCCCAGGGTACAACCTGCAGGAGGCAGGATACATCACTTTCCTGAGCAGGTTGTTTTTTGTTTTTTAAAAAGCAAAAAACATGAGAGTATCTGGCAGCAATGATACCTTTATGAGGCTAACATCATAATGTGTGTCTCCTAGCTATCAAGACTACATGGGCCTCCATGTCCTTAATTGTTCTTAGCTGTTTCACATAGTGACTTAAAGTTCCTCCTGGTCTGCTTGGCAGGCAGAGCCAAAGGATAGACACTGGCACAGTCCTGCTGAGAGATCCAACGCCACTACATACCAACGCAACACCCTGAATCAGAGGAACAACAAAAACAATGGCACCATTCTGTAGATACACTTAGCAGTGATCCTGTCTTTATTCTTCTAGCTTTTCACTGGAACAAAGATATTCCTTGAAAGATATTCCCCTCCCCCCAATCCCCTCTCCTGAGTTTAGCCAGATTCATCTCGCTGCAGGGGGCCATATCTTAGCCACAAAGGGGCACAACCTTTGCTGTCTATGCTTTTACTAACAGAAGTATCATAAACCATGTGTGCCTACTATAAAGCCTAGCAAGTCCCAGGCCAAAGAGGTACATGTATTTGTATTTTGAACATCAAAAAGGGCTTTGTTGTATAAGCACACGCCGGAGGGAGTTATGTTAAGTCATAGGCTCTAAAACGGGGGCTGCAACCTTTGGCTCTGCAGATATTTTTGGCAACCCATCGGTCCTAGCCAGCCTCGTCAATGGAGAGTGATCAGGGGAGCCATAGCCCAAAACATCCAGAGAACCACTGGTTGGTCACCCAGGCTAAAACATGCTGGCTTAAAGACCAACCAAACCTCTTGTTGCGGTTTCTTTCTGCCATAACTTTCACTCTTTTTATAAATCATATAGAGTCCATTAGGATTACAGCATTACTCAACTGCAGTCAGTGAGTGCGGAAGACAATAGGCACGTGACAGGGGAGAATGTTATCATCTGCATAACAAATGATATGGAGATGAGCAACAACCATTTCGCCTTACCCAGTGCAATTAGAAGATCAGCAAAAAAAAATGTAGGGCAATAACGCACCCAGTTGACCTCTAACCTAGTGCTACTCTCAGTGCACTGGATCAATGACAAAAACCCAGCAGGGATCCTAACCAGGAGCTTCGACCTTTTCACTGCATCAAAAGAGGTGGCACAGTCAATAATAAGGGATGAGCTGACCTCAGCCCTGCACTCTCCATCAACACAGAGCAAGCCTGATTTGCAAATGATCTTTCCCCTTCTGCAATGGCTTGGGAGGCTGTAAAAGGACGGTCTGAAGCATTGCCGATAGCAATCCCAGTGGTTATGATTCATTCAAAATCTCTTGCTTAACAGCAAGACATAATTGACAGACACCAAGATCCCAGGGCAGAGCCTGGATGGTGAAAAGGGCAAGATATTAATTCCTTTAACCCATTCCGTCAATTGCAGAAGACAGTTATTCACAGACAGTTTTCCTGGCAGGTCAAGGCGGGAAATCATTCTATGGTTTCCACCACATAGGTATGCAGCATCTGGAGGTGGAATTAGTAATAGATAAGGAGCAAGGCAGTGACTTGATATCCTGTAGGTGGAAGAAGTTGGAGGAGGTGGGAAGTTTAGCAAAGGAAAAGCAAGAGAAGGTGAAGTACTTTAAGAGAAGGCAGAAATCATCAGTGAGAGAAATCCCACAAGGAGAGGGTCTGGGACCCCATCTGAAGGGGGAAACCCATGATAGGGTGAGGTATGAGCATGTGGAGTGGCCACGGGGTCGAGCAGGCCCATGCAAGGTGTCCTGAAAACTTGAGGTACAGAAGGGACCGAGGTTTGGCTTCACAGCCAAGGAAAGAAGGGAACTTATCAAAACTATTAGCACAGTGTGAGATGCATTGGATTGAGAAATTGTCATCATTGGCATAGAAAGGGTTCAATTTTCATTAGGATTCAGGATGCTTGTAACACATATTCATTTGTGACATTGTTGCTCTGGGAATTGTTGTACCGGTCTTCATACTCTGTCTGAATTATAGTTTATTGACTTTGTGCTTTTCAGCGAATTATTCTGAATGGACTTTTGTGATGAATAGGTCATCTTATTTATTTAATTTATGAATATCCTTTGTTAGATGTCCGGCATTATTTCGATATTTTTGCAATGATTCTGTTTATTTATTTTTTAAGTAAAAATATACATGAAGACAATATTAATGTATACCCCATTCCTTTGTAGGGATTAATACTATTCTTTATTTTTTTATTTCTTCATGCATTGCATAGAGTTTTTATCAAATTAATGGAATGTTTGAAGTAGACTTTATGCTAATGACTCTGATGGTGGTAAGCCATAAAACCATGAATCTGAATAAGCATGTTTCCAGGTTTCTTCAAGTATCAGTCTAGTCGTTTAGACGGGGCAAACCAACATGATGCCTCTAAATCTTCCACGTAGTGAAATAGTCACCGGATTGGAGTTGAATTGGAATTGCCGATACGTGGACAACGCAGAGTTATCCACAATTTGGATGGTTTAGCTGTTATTTTTGGGGGATGGCTTGAGATTGAGTTAGAAGGTAAGAACTTGGAAGCAGACATGAGTGCTAAAATGTGATATTAGAGGGTTAAAGTAGCCTGGTATGGAGGTAATATATGTTTCATTCTTGTTAGATTTGTTTGTATTTTGTTTTTGTTGCACTTATAGTAGACATTTGGTAGGTACATTTTTTACTTGAGGTCACCTCATTTAAATAGGTATTACTGACTATTCGTTAAAACTATTTGGGCATGTTTTATGTGCATTTACTTGTGGTTTCTTGAGTCAAGACTTGCTTTTTTTGGGCAGTAATAAGGAGTGTTTTGTTTTTCTCTTTAAGGCAACAAGCAGTGCTCTGGGAAGGTGATTTTTCTTTTGAAGCTGATAAGTTTAGTGATCTTTCTGTTGTGAAAATGTATACCTTTATAATTAGAGATGTTTACATTTAATTACCATAGTTATATGCACTTCTTTACTTGTTACTTCTTACCAGTTATTTAGATTAGATAGAACCCAATCCTCCAGAAGAAGTGTGCATTGTCATCCGAAAACCATAGAGACATTAATATGCTGGCCATCAAACATGGATGAAGATTTAATTTAAGAAAGTAGAGAATTGGGTGTCCTTTTGACATTTTTATTTGGATGATGAAATGCATACATTGGTGCATTAATATTGAATTTCACCTTGTAATTGGTGTTTATTTGTTCTATAATTTTTGGATGCTGGCGTAAAATCGAACCTTTTGTGAAATGTTTAACTTTTAGAACATGATTTGTTATATATATCATTTGTTTTCTAATTTCTATTGTAGTAATTTTAAGGGATTTATTACCCATGAGAGTACAGTGTTGTTTACACATATTGATCAGTGTAAGTAAGTTAGTAATTGGCCTGGCAACCTGCCACACAATCTTCTGAACCAACTACCTAATTCCCAGATGAAGCCAGCAACACCTGCAAAGCCACTCTATTACTGCCCTCATAAAAATGTGGTGAACAAGACTAGGAGAGGGGGTCAGCTAATCCCCACTGAGAGAATAATGCGTTGCCAAAAGAACAAGAGACAACCAAAGTTAATTTGGAAAGCAGAATCTTTAATGATAACTAATGTCACACTTTGCTTCAAAAGTCCCACGACCATGAATAGGTTCTGAATTTGTATTTGAACAGAAATGGGTATCTCAAGAACCAACTGGGGCTCCAACCTCTCTAAGCCTTGTGTCCATATTCCCCAAACTGATTCTTAATTGCCAGTACAACCATTGCCAGGTGATCCCACCTGTCTTGGTTTACCCCTTTTGCCTAAAGGGGGACTTAAAGGCTGTGGCCTTTTATACCAACCCCCTCCAGGATTTTCTGGCCTCAAAAATTTCCTGGTTTCTGGTTCTTCCCTTTCGATTGCTTACTCCACAAACTCCCTTTATGAGCCGGTCTCCTCTCATCTCTCGCAACCATCCCCTTCTTTTTCACTCTATCTCTCCACACTCCTCCCCCTGGATCATACCGGTCTCTCCCACTGCTTCTATCTCCCCTCTCCAACTTGTCTCACTCCCTGTACTCCACTCCTTGATCTCGCCTCTCTGCCTCTCTACACCCTTCTTGCCCTCTTTTTAAAACACTTTCTCGCTCTATCCTTGTCACCGCCCACCAACTCCTTCCTGGTCTCCCCTCTCTCTAGCACTCCTTGGTCCCACCACTACACCTACCTCTACTCTCCAATAGCATCTATCTGACGCCCTTCTCTTCTTCATGCACCCCCACATACATCACATAGATAAACACAGCCACACACACACACACACACACACACAGCATGTCTCACAAACTCCCCCCTTTCAACTCTCAGCTTTCAGATCAGTGTCTCACTCACTCACACATACATGCAACCCAAGTGGTATCACTCTCACATCCAACACCATACCTACACTCTCGCTGCATGCCCACAGTCTCCTGCGCAATCTTTCTTCCCCTTCTGCTCCCTCCTTGCAGGTCTCTTGGGCCACCAACACCTTTCAGGCGTTTCTGAACTGGCTGGGCTTTTATAACGCAGCCTACCCCATTCTGGAGTTCCTCCCAGCTCCCATTGGTTCTCCATGTCACATGTTGCTGCAGAGGAGCAGCCAAGTACCCCTGCAGGAGGTACCACCCCCCTCACACCTATATGCTGGAAGCCTGAAATTGTGCCATGTTTGACACCAGTAGTTGTGACTATTCCGCGTTGAATCACCTAGAAAAGATATCCACTAAGAACACCCTATCAGATGTATCCCCGAAGAGAGAACAACCTCTTGGAGGAGATCCCCAAAGGAATATGACAATGAGAGAAAGAGAAGTTGGTGATGTCACAAGAAATGAGCGTGACACACTAAGAAGACTGCCTGGCAAAGAGAATGTATGGACCTTATTGAAACTGATGACGAAGTAAAGAGTTGAGTAAACTTTCATATGTGAGATAAAGATTGCACTTTTGAAGAGCTCTGCAGAAAATGCAAGCCATTTTATAACTGTACAGATGTAGCAATGCAAATAGAGTAAGTAATCCTAGAAGCTAGCTAGCCGTAGTGAATAGACTGCAGGCGGTGCCGCCATTATATAGAAGCTCGACATCGGTGTCACAGCAAAGCCCATGAAGAAGGCTGAAGCTGTGTCACAGCAAACAAGTAGCTAAAAGCATGGAAACGTTGAGAAGGGTTGTCTGGCATGGCATCAAGACTGGGAGCTGCCAAAGACTGGTTATCTATCCTTGAAGAAAAGTGAGCATGAGACACAGAATCACCCCTTGTTAAGGTGAAAAGAAAAAACGCCATGAGTGCCAAGTTTATTCATTAAATACTATTAAATGTTGGAAAATGAGCCGAATTGCGGTCTCCTGTCACGTGAGCCAAGGATGGAAACAGAAGTTGGGCATGCAGTCCTGAACCAAGATAGCATGTGCTCACACACCCATATATTCTCGGGAGCAAGAATACATTGCTAGGCCAAGTTCAAAGACAATCTTCATGGCCGAAGGCATGGGTGATGAGAGATGTTGGGCTAATTGGGTGAGGAGGTACAGTCCAGTCCACCTCCTGTCACCTGGGGTATGAGCTTATGTGCTGCTAGTGAATCGAGTGTTCCAGAAGGGCACGAGCCTGGCAACCAATTGTAGAGGGCCATATAACAAAGGGCCTTATAGTTTGATTTCCAATGGTGTGCCGTGTAGCTAATAACTGTTGAAGATGACTTCCACTAGGGTTGAGCATGAATTGTCCACCTGACTGTAGAGACCCAATCACAACACGATCCCTCATAGAAAGTATACTTGTATGTTCCCCCTGAGCCAACCACAATCCTTCATAGGTTTTCGCTTAGTTGCCACATTGTATGACGTCATGTATGATGAATTTTTACTATACAAGTGTTGTTTTTTATTAAATGCATTGAGAGATATGCTGTGCGGTGTCCGTTGCTGTCCGTTGTAACTTCCTGTTTTAGACAATTGATATTAAAACAGTAAACAAACTTTGCCATCTTCCCGAGTTGGCTTGATTATTTGGTGTAAAGAGTTACTCTGCATCCCATCTACTGCATGACACGCTACCCAAAAAAGGGCCTGAAGCTCATTGCCAGTGGCTAATTTCTGGCTAAGCGATCCCTCTGGAGCATGTGACTTCCCCTGGATTACTTTTAAAAGGCTATTTGTTCGGCATCCTTTACAGTCTCTCTTTGTATGATGGCAGCCATTTGCTCAGGCTGCTTGTTTTCCTTGTGTAACGTTTCCAGCTTTGGTGAGTTTTTCTTCCAACTGGGTTTGGGAAAAATATCCAGGTCCCCTGGATCGACTACACTTTCTTTCCATGTACAGTCCTTTTTTGGTTTTCCTGCTATTCCCTTTAGACCCACATTGGGTTAGTGGGTTGGGTTTTGAATGTCTCTGTCCTTTTTGGAAGGGAAAACTCTATTCCATTCCCACTCCAGTTATGATTCCGGTCTGGGTTTTCCTTGTTGTGGCCAAGTGTAATCGGGCAGTTGAGTTTCTGATAAAGATGAGAGACCTGGCCATGAAAGACATTTGCAGCCACTGTGGTAGTGACAGTGGTATAATTTTCCTTGCATATGTTCAAGAACTCTGGGGAGTCAGTGAGTCACTGAATGGGGTCCCTCTGACCGTTCCCACACACCTACACCCTGTCACATTAAGGAACAAACATTGGCCAGAGTATTGATGCACTATTTTATCATGAGCATTAGATAGTATTAGTGCTCTAGACAGGACTAGGTTACCCTTTACTCTCTGAGACTACCCCAACTGGTTTAGACATGGAGAGAGTAGTAGGATTTAATAAGAGTAGGAGTGATCCTGAAGGAATGCCAAAAGGCATTGTGGTGAACCAGAAGAAGGATTCGGACTACATGTGGTCATGATTCACAAATTCTATTTAAATTAATACCAAAACGCCTATCGCTATGAGGTAAGATCCCTACTTAACAAAACTAAAACTAAGGGTGCTCGTCAAATCCGAATAAAAAGTTTTCCGTTCGAATCCTAAGTAGCTAAGTGGCCCGACCACTTTATAAAAATACCCAACTCAAAAGAAAAGGGAGGCTTGTTTAATAGCCTCTGTTTGGACTTTTGTCTGGCCCAATTGTAATTGACTTGTTCTCAGTTTTTAAAGTTCTTGTAGGTTATCTCTGATAGGGATACATTTTCTTAATTTTAAATGTTCCAATCCCTGCAGGAAGACCTCAGAATACACTTCTTTCTTTCCCACCTTTGTAGCATTGGGACTTCCCCAAAAGTGTGTTTGCTCTGTGGTAATAAGTCTTATCTGTCAGTATACACTTTAGTTTAGCGTTCTTGCCTAGTCGAATACCACGATCCCTGTTATGTATGACTATGCTGTCCATGTTGTAGACTATTCTGCTTCCCTTTATTCTGTCTCAACATGGGACTCATCTCTGTGCTTTCTTAACACTCTTTTGGTGGTTACTACAACTATGATATACATTTTCGGTATGTTTCCCCACTCTTATTTAGTGAGGGCTGTTTTCCCGTCTCACTTTATTAACTCGGCTTGTGCTGTCAGCTATTCTAGCCTTGCATTACATTGCTCGTTTGCCTTATCGCTATAGATTAGAGGGGCCGGGTTCCTGTTGCATTCTCTTGACACTCTTTTGACGGTTACTACAACTTTGATATACAATTTATGTATCTTTTTCCACTCTTGTTTAGTGAGGGCCGTTTGCCGGTCACCCTTTGTTATGTCGGCTTATGTTGCCCGCTATTCAAGCCTTGTATTACATTGCTCGTTTGCCTTTTCTCTATAGATTAGAGGGGCAGGGTGCCCGTTATGTTCTCTTGACTGGTCGTAGTATTGGCATCTATTCCAGCCTTTCCGTACAGTATTCGTATTGCTTGCTCTCTTGCTCAATGGGGCAATGTGTCTCGCATGCCTCCTGCAACTCTGCAGCATTTCTTTCCCCACCAGTGCCTCCCGTGGCAGGAAAGATGATTGTCGGCAGGAGCTCTGGATTTCGGGCATCTCTTTTCTCTCAGGTCTAGGCTTTGGTTGCTGGGGGCCAGGCCCACCACTGCTCTGGGAATACGGTTGCCTTTCTGTCCTCTGTCTTGACTGGACCAGAGCCTCTTGCTCGGTTAAGACACCCGCCGCCCAGCCTTCAGCTGTAAGGTTTCTCATTCTGCTGGTCACCGCTGGCTGCGTAGCTCGACATAGCTCTGCCTCTCCAGGACATAGGTGCTCCAGGGGTTCACCCCTGCGTAGCACTTGCTCTCCTCCCACCACAGGAGTTCCCTCTCCATTCACAAAATTCACATCCTATACACCTCATTACAATTATACAAATAATGTCTGTCTTTCATGATTACGGCACTCAGGCAAGGCTCACCATTACCTGAAGCTAATAGGTTTATATTTGTATTGTATTTGTATTTTATTAAGCACCTTAAACCAAAGTGCTATACAGAGAATAAGAAACGGTACAATAAAAATGAATAAACAATAAAATTCAGAAAACAATCACTCAGGCATGTTGGCGTAAAAGAGACTTCAGAGAACCTCGGAATAAGGAATAGACAGAAACAGAACAGAGAGAATATGGAAGCGCATTCCAGTCAAGAGGGGAAAGGAGATCAAATTAGCGAAAGCGAGTTGAGCACAGGGAGGACGAGGGGCTACCAATAAAAACTGAGAAGAGCAAAGGGGGCGAGTAGGAGTATGGAAAGATATCAAAGCAGTAAATAACTAGGAGCAAGACCATATAGGAATTTGAAAACAAGACAAAGAAAATGTAATTTAGCTTGAGAATGAAAGGGTAGCCATCCAAGAGTTGCAAGCGAAGAAGAAATAGAATCTCGAAAAGAGAGAAGTGTGAGAAACCTGAAAGTGTCTCCTTGACTAGCCCCCAGGGATCTGTCATTCAGGTGGCCAGGACACGGCCATCGCTATTGGATCCAGTTCCTGGGGTGGACCAGTGAGGGAGGATCACCTGGGTTGTGGGTCCTCGGGGAGTGGAAGTGGGACACTGATGGGTGAGACCCAGTACACGCGGTAAGCAAGGGTCAGGCAAAGTCAAGCAATTGACCCGAATCATGCACATCTGACAGCCCTTTCCCTTTCCCCATAGGGATACAAGGTGGAGCACAAGAGCACAATACGAGCAAGGCAGACGGCACAACGACTCAGCTATCCAAGTATGACAGTTCAAGAGGAGGAGAAAGGCAGCAAGAACCAAAAGGGTTACAAGGAGAGAAGCAACCTGGCCCTTTCCGACCCAAACCTGTGAAACCTCCAGAGAAGGAATTGTAAGACCGTGAACAATAGCCAGCGTGTGTTGCAGCAGATGTCAACGGTACATGGAGCCCTACTCCGCTGGTTACCAAGCCAGGAGAGACGCTCACCACCGTGGTACCAGCCTTGACTCCAGAGACAACACAAGCCATGAGGTTAATTACAGCCTGTGAGTCGAGGGGAGAACCGATAAGAAACCGCATTGTGTTGAATGATATTAGCAAGCAGCTAATTGAAGAAAGTACAAAGAACTGTTTCTAAGAAAGAGGAAAGCCAGCTGCAGATGAGTCTGGCACCACATGAGGGCTCTCTCGAGGAAGTCAGGGCAATTACCCGATTGTTGAAACTACTGTTACAAGAAGGCCTTGAGAGAGGCGTGAGAAAGGGGTCAAAGTGGTCATACAGGGCTCTAACAAAAATCTCTGAACAATCGAAAGTCTTTGACCGGCAGATGATTGTAAAGCTAAGGGAAGTGAATCCTGCATCGTATGAAAGTAGAAAGAACTGTGTGATTGGCAAGAGTAAACCCGACAGAGGGATGCCGATGAAAAGGGGCGAAGCTTAAAGTCCCAAAGAACAGTGTGTTGACAAGAATGAACCCGACAGAGGGATGTCCACAGTGAACTGTTTTGTTTAAAAAGACATTACGATTTGTGAATTCAAGGAAAGCCATAGTGAACTTGATGGCTGACGTGCAAGAAGGATCTGCGCCCAGAAGAGGGGGATCCAAAAGTGAAAAGCCATCATCCAACATGCATATCCAAAGGAACTTTTGTTTGTTATCTTGAATACATCAGGTCCCCGACTAGAGACTTTTCACAGAGAAAGCGACTTAGCCTTGGAAGATCCTGATAGCTAAGAACGGAACTGTTGTCTCATGCTGGGAAAGCTCGATGGTGTGCTGTGCTCAGAAGTCCCACCTTGTCCTGTGCTCAAAACTTGGGGAAGGGAGACCCCCGGCTACTATATCCTGATTTATCATTTGTGAACACTTCTTTCTTTCTTGTGAACCCTATCCCACAGTCTTTTGTATTTAGCGTAAGGATTGGCAATAGGTTTTTCTTAGTATAGGCCCTTTTATTTGACAAGACGCCACTAGGACTGCCTTATTATTATTTGATGGTCATAGCTTTCCCTAATCTTAGATTTAGGTTAGGATTAGGTATTTTCCAACCAGCATATAAAGTTTAATAAACACCCTTGAACTGTGGTCACTTGTGTCTGTCTATTCTTGATGCAATGCCTTCCTTACAGAAGACACAAAAGACGGATAAAAGAATTTAATACTGATTTAAGAGGAGCAAGACGAGAACTGGGGTACCCAAAAAGGGCATTAGAACAAAAGAAAAGTCTAGAGAAAATTAAAGAAGAAATTAGAGGTTTAGATGCTTGAAAGATAAGAAATGGGTGAGCTTCACGAAATGCTGAGAAAAGGGAATGACAGGAACAGGATATTAATGAAATGTGATAAGAAAAGGAAAGAGTAGTGTCAAAATGAAGGCTGAGATTTCGGGCCGTGGGCGAAATTGAGAGGCTAGATGGGGGAAAGAAAATAAAATAAGGCGAAGGGTGGGAAGGAAGGGTATTATCAGGAAGAAACAAGACTTCAGTCTTCCCAGCATTGAGATTAGGATAGTGGGAAGACATCCAAGAGTTGATAGCAACTAGACAAGCAGAAAGAGTATGATGAATTTCAGGAGAAAAAGAGGAAAAGCAAGGGAACATCTGGGTATCCTCAGCATTAAAATGGTGAGATAACCCAAAAGAGGAAATAATAGCAGCAGAATAAGAGGTATAAAGAGAGAATAGAAACTTGCCCAAAACTGACTCTTGGGGCACACCATAGGCCAGCGGGAAAAATTCAGAAGACTTGCCAGCCCAAGAATCTGAGAATGTTCTATTGGATAGACACTAGTGAAACCCAGACAGTACTGACCATTTAAAACCAAAAGAAGAAAGTGAAGCCAAAAGTAAAGAGTGATCAACAGTGTCAAAAGCAGCCGATGGATATAGAAGAATAAGAAAAGATGAGGGTTTAGAATATCAAGCAGAGAGAAGAGAATTCAAGACAGAAAGAAGAGCAGTTTCTGTGGAGTGGAAAGGGCAAAAACCAGACTGGAATTGAGGAAGAATAGAGGAATTAGAAACAAATGTGGAGACATGAGAGTAGACAAGCCGTTCTTATAGTTCAGAAAGATAAGTAAATAAAGAAATAGGCCGGCCAGAAATTAGAAACAATAAGATGATCATCAGTGGGTTTTTTAAAGATTGGAATGATGGAAGCATGCTTTAAAGACGTAGGTAAAGTAGAGGTAGAGAGACAGAGTTTGAAAAAGGAAACAAGATAAGGTACAAGAAAGGGATAGACATCGGGAATAAGTGCAGAAGGAATATGATCAGTGGGGGATGCAAT